>NC_064648.1:189957458-190278419 GCF_023864345.2 Schistocerca serialis cubense
GTTTGTCGACTTAAAAGTTTTAGGTTGTGTAGCCCTACTGCAAACCGCCCTGGGCTCTATGGCAGAGGGTAAGTCCCACTCTACCAGTTAATAGGGTTACTTCCTGTTTCATTCTCGTATGGAGCATGGGAATAACCATTGTTTGACTGTCTCTGTGCATGAAGCACTATTCTAATGCTATCCTCACAATCCCTGTGTGAGCAATACATATAGGGTATAGCATATTTCTAGAGTAATCATTTAAGGCATTTTCTCAAAACTTTGTTAACAGATTTTCTTGAGGTAGTTTATGTCTGCCTTCAAGAGTTGGCCATTTCAGTTCCTTCAATGTGTCGACACTCTCCCATAGATTAAACAAATTTGTGGTCACAGATGCTGCCCTTCTCTGTATAAGTTCAGTATCCCATGTTAGTCGTATCTGGTATAGGTCAACACACTTGACCAGTTATCTAGGATGGGTCGCATGATTTATAAGCAATCTCTTTAGTAGACATATTGCACTTTAAGCATTACAAGTACAAAACACGTTTTAGAGATGTTTCTCTTCATTCCCACTACAACCCATATCTCAGCGACTACACTTACTCCAAGTGCTGTCATTATTTAAAACTGTAAAAGTGGAAGAGCATCACACTGCTCTTCTGGTACCTTGAAGAACTGCAATTCCACATTTGAATTGGAATGTTGAAATATCCCACATCTTCAAGACACTAAACTTTTCAGACGATACAATACATTTTCCATGTATTAATATTATGCTAAAATTTTCTTTTTCTACTCCGTTAAGATGAATGTGGAGGAATTAAGGCTAATGCTCTGCAGCAAATCCTAATATGTTTGCTTAACGTTTTGATAAAATGTGTTAAGTGAATACATGGCATTTCTTTATACACTGCTGGCCACCGTAAATGCAACACCCTGAAGGAAGCATCCGAATCAAGTGAAATTTACACCATGGGTTTGCAGCGATGAGATATGCAACTGATTAGAGTTTCAGCGCAGACGCACATCACGCGCGCCTGTGGCGCCACCTCATAGCGCCATTTAAGGCTTGGCGATTTCGACGAGTGTACGTTCGGCACGTGTGTTTACCTTGTGGTTGTTTCACAAGACGATCAGTTATGCCTCGTAGACAACAGCGAACATCGTTTGATCAAGTATCCGAGTTCGACAGAGGAAGGATAGTGGCTTACCGAGATTGTGGATTATCATACAGAGAAATCGCTAGTCGTGTTGGACGAAACCAAACAACTGTAATGCGGATATGTGACCATTGGATGCAGGAGGGTACGACGGACCGACGTGGTCGATCGCATTCACCTCGGTGCACCTATGCACGTGCTGATAGGCAAATTGTGCGCATGGCAGTGACGGATCGCTCAGTGACATCCCATAGCACAGCACATTGCGTCTGTAACGCATCATCCTGTGTCTGCGCATACCATTCGACGCCGTTTACAGCAGAGTGGTCTGTCCGCAAGACGTCCATTGCTTCGTCTACCATTGACGCAGAACCACAGACGTCTCCGTCGCCAATGGTGTGATGACAGACGGATGTGGACGGCAGAATGGAATGACGTTGTCTTTACTGACGAGGCACGCTTCTGTCTGCAGCACCACGATGGTCGGATTCGAGTGTGGAGACACCGTGGAGAGAGGATGCTGGACAGCTGCATTATGCACCGCCACACTGGTCTTGCACCGGGTATTATGTATGGGGCGGTATTGGATATTACTCTCGCACATCTCTAGTACGCATTGCCGGTACTTTAAATAGCCGGCGCTACATATCCGAGATGCTGGAGCCAGTTGTCCTTCCTTACCTTCAGGGCTCGGCCACAGCCATATTTCAACAGGATAATGCGCGACCACACGTGGCACGCATTGTCCAAAGGTTCTTCGTCAATAACCAGATTGAATTGCTTCCCTGGCCGGCTCGCTCTCCGGATCTTTCGCCGACAGAAAACATGTGGTCCATGGTTGCTCAACGAGTGACCCAGATTACATCCCCAGCTACCACACCAGATGATCTTTGGCAACATGTGGAAGCTGCTTGGGCTGCTGTACCCCAGGAACACATCCAACGTCTCTTTGACTCAATGCCAAGACGTGTGGCAGCGGTGATCTCCAACAATGGCGGCTACTCTGGCTACTGATTCTGGCAGGAACCACATGTCACAGACGTCTGTAAACGCAATCATGTGATACTTGGTCAACATGTTATCTACAAAATAAATTTTGTTGTGCTACCTCTTGTCTTTCTTGGTGTTGCATTTACGGTGGCCAGCAGTGTCTATTGCAATAAATGCACATAAATCACTACATAACTCAGATATTGTTCTATTTCTTAATATTATGCTTAAATTATGTTTTTCTACTCCATTAAAATGTATGTGGAGGAATGAATGCCAATGCTCTGCCAGTAATCCTAATATATTTTCTGGATGTTCTGTTAAAATTTATGAATTGAAGATATGGCCTTTCTGAATATATTGTAATAAATGCACATAACTCAGTTCATAACTCAGAGTTTCTTGCCAATAGAAG
This sequence comes from Schistocerca serialis cubense, assembly GCF_023864345.2. Lineage (NCBI taxonomy): Eukaryota > Metazoa > Arthropoda > Insecta > Orthoptera > Acrididae > Schistocerca > Schistocerca serialis. The sequence continues at coordinate 189,960,006 of NC_064648.1, forward strand.
CAAAAATCGTACAAATTATGGCTAGTTCCCAGTGTCTTTGGCATTTTACTCAACTCATGGTTCATTCTTTGACATATGGTCAGTTGTATTCATTAGATTAGAAACTCTTGATGATTCCTTCTTTTGGTAGTATTGGTATAAATCGCCTTAGATGGTATGTTCTTCTCATTTATGGGTACATGAACCAATTGGGCTTGGTGGAACTCCAGTCTGATCAGACAGTAGGAATGTGTGATCTTCAGAAGCATCAATGAATGGGCTAACTTGTGAACAACAGAATTGCACAAATTATGTTACCTGGCAGTGCTGTTAGTTATTTCTGTGTGAAGCCCTTCCTTTACTTTCAACAGAAATATTATTCTTTCTGTAGAATTTTGGCCACCATTCCTTAAACGTTAGCATGTCTCCTGTTTTTGATATTTTCATTCCATCTTTTCGTGGGAGTCAATTATTAATTCTGCATCTTTCTTCAGAAAATATATCCTGTCCATCTTCCTAATTTCCCTCTTTATCTGTTGAAATCTCTATCACGTGCAAGGTAGCACTACCCTCCTGTTGGAAAGTAATGGGTGATGAATTGAAACCTTCACTCTGCCACAAGCATTAAACAAACCTCACCAGTGCATGGTTTTTATTTTTGCCTCCAAAACAGGCTTCATCAGAGCTTTTTCGTGATAGAGGTAACATATGGCCCTTGCACTCTGTAACTCATGCACATTAAAGATATTTAATGAAATCTGACGGAAGTTGAATGGAAATTGAATTGGTACTTGAGGTAATTGCAAATTCTGCATACAATCAAATGAGAGGCCTGCAATGGTAGAATCAGTGTCGGTTTTTGCTGTAACTGCGTGTAATTTCTAGAAGAATTAATCACCACACCTCCTGTGCACTATTAACTCAGCTATTGCTGCCCTTTTACCAGCATCATTCAGTGATGGACTTTTGATTTTTATCCAAATCTCTTCACATGTACTGCTCGTATACACCTGTGGTTCCCCAGATTTTAAATTAAAATGGAAAGTTTTCAAATAAAATTGATAATCAACTTGAATATTCATTTTAATACTTTTGAACATGTGCCACATAATCTACACATGTTTGGGGTCAAGATAATTACATTCTTCATTGGCATAATGTGCTTCCCAGATTGGAAATGAGTCGATGTGCTTTTTATTTCCACTTCTTAAGCCACTGGTTCTGCATGGCCAGGGTTACATTTTCCCCTCTTACAACACACCAGTGCCTGTGTTATTCTGAATTATGATGCAATGTCCCATGGGACAAGGACCCTCTTGATAAGTGGGTTATCTGGATTCGAGTGCCACTCTGGAACAAATTTTCATTGTCATCACTCCACTATACAGCTGTTGGTTGTCCATTTTCGCAACTGTGAATTCATTCCAGGGTTCCTCCTTTATCTCTTGGAGATTTACCTTCTTTTAACATATTGCTATATTCGCCCATTGCTGACATCACCAACACTTTGGAAGGCAGTTTTACAAACTTGAATCTTTCCTTCAGACCTTGATAGCTAACAAATGCATGACTACAATTTGGGTTCTTCCCACTAAATTCCTTATTACTTCTAGGCTTCTTTCTTGCCACTTGTTTTACTTCTATGAGGCTTTAAACGATTCCATCTTGTTCATTTTTTGTTCTATCTTGCTGCCCTCTGTCATCTCAGTTGTTATGCTTTTCATCTGACAACTGGAAACAGAACGACATATTCAGTTGAACTTAATGTTCTACATTATGTTCGCTGTGGTAGTTAAACGTTAATTTTGAAGTAGTACTAAATTTCAGGTTAAGACACACATGCTGATATAACCATTACGTTTTGATTGGTCTCTATTTCTCTCCAATTTATATATGCTTCATTTTCACTCTGCTCGCTATATGGCTATATGTTTTGAAACCTCCACTGCATTGTTTCTTTTTCCATTACTCCCTGATATTTGTCACTAACATCACGACTGTCTGACATCTTACCACCAATACCAAAATAGATTAATAAAAGAGTAAGAGGAATATTGATTATTCTCCCTGCCTTAAACTGAGTTGATAGTATAAAATTTTTAGCGAGCCCAAATCTTTTGTACCTGTGGGCTTTCACTTTGAGAGAATGTGATAACAACGGCTGCATAACAATACAAAATGTTCCAGGACATATGGGATTTCTTTACATCTTGATTGGGCTACATCGTTAAAGCACAAACATATATGTAACTCAATGCTGTCAAAAATGGATGTGTTTGTTTTCTTAATATTCCCATTCATTTACAAAATAAATCAGTATTGCTTTTTCTGTTCTTACCTTACTCCTAAATCTGATCTGATAATTCTTGAGGTCATGTATTACTAATATTTACAATCAAAAACACTCTTGATCACAAATTATTTATTCTGGTGACCGGTTTCGACCACAACTGTGGTCATTTTCAGACCAATGATTAAGAACCTCCATCTGGTGTTAAATCACAGTAGTGATTACACTGGCACTGTAGTGATTTACCAGCAGGAGGTTCTTACTCATTGATATTAAGATAACAACAGTTGTGGTCGAAACTGGTCTCTGGAATAAATAATTTGTGATCAAGACTGTTTTTGATATTAAATATTTGTAATAGCATTGATCACTGCATAATCCCACAATTTATTCAAAAGTAATTTCATGAATTACTGCCTATTCACTCATCTTGTAGATATTTCCTGGTAGTTTTTTACAGCCATACATATGCTGTATTTCATAAGGTATTAGGCAATAAATGGACAGAAGGATCATAATCTACAACAGCAGTTGTAAAAGGCAAAGGGCGTGAAAGTAGAACAGTGGTTGAGAAGGGACTGAGGCAGGGTTGTAGTCTATCCACCGTGTCATTCAATCTGTGCAATAAACAAGCTGTCAAGGACACTGATAAAAATTGGACATGTTTTTATAGTTCATGAAGAAGAAATTATAGGTTTAAGGTTTGCCAATGACAGTACAGTTCTGTCACTGTTGGCAAAGGTCTTGCAGGGTAAGTTGAATGGAAGGAATAGTGTCTCGAAAAGAGATTATAAGATGAACATCAAGAAAAGTGGTTCCTTGCAGCTATTGTCATAGGGGAGTTGATCGTCATTTGTTTTACATGTCATTTGTTTCATGGGTAACAGTGCTCCACATTTGGTAACTGAGGGATCAAGTGTTTTAATCCATAATTAATTTTTTTATGTTTTGATGAGAAAGTCAAGATAATTACAATATTGTCCATGGGCGATTTTGAAGTCTTGATTACAGCTAGTTCTCTGCATTAAACACAGCTCTCTCTTCCTAGTATGACATAGATTGAACCAGAGGAAGGAAAGACTTCCTCTTTCTCATCCACTGGGTACATCTCCCCAGACCCAGTGTTCTGGGTGGCTTTCTCAGACACTACACATTTCCCAAACCTCACCAGCCTTATCATTCACCCCTCTTGTTTCCCCTTCAATTCTTCTACAAGAAGAAGGAGCCACTGGCTCCTAAACTTGAGTATTTCTACAATATTTGAATATGTTTTCTCCTGCCACCGCTTATTGAGTAGACCTGTATCTACAAAACACACTACGACTTCAATGAGAGGAAAAGACACAGGCTCAGACCACTATATAATAGTTGAAATTAATATCAAATTCACACCTTTAAAGAAAATGAGTTACAACCCACCTCAACTGATTAAACATGACAAGTAACACCAAATAAAACAAAGCATTTAATTAAGAATGTCCTAGGTGAACTGATATCTAGTACAAGAAACAACAAAAAACTATCAGCCTCAAAACAACAAAACAACTTCCAGGAGTTACTGCAAAATCCTTGGGAAACAACTGCAGTAGTACTAACTATTTATGGTAATATTTGAGAATAAAGATAGAAGACACACAGTAACAAAGAAAGTGCTGAAACCATGACAGAAGTATTTAATAAACGCTTGGACTGTGAAAAAGGCAAATATATCTTTCAGACCGGTGTAAATAACACAACAAAAACCAAACCTAACAAATCAGGATCTTAAAATTTCCTAGATGTTGAACGAGAACTCACAGATCAAAAACTGGTAAGGTTGTGGCTGAAATGTGAATATATTTAAGTCACACAGTCAATATCTCCTTACACATAACTCTAACAGAAAGATGGACGATGTAGCCATTCCCTGAACATTATACCACAACCGTCATCCAGATGGGGGATAACAGCAGTCTGAATATCTACAGAGCAATCTCTCTCCTAGACTCCACATGCAAGACTTAGTCCTAGATTCAGTGTGGAACAATCAAGGGACAACTAAAACAGGAGTTACGAGGAAATCTGGAAGGTTTCAGACCATGGAGAACTTGTGCAGAGCAGATCGTAAGTTTAAAGTTGATTATGGTGTGCTGTAGGAGACAGAACAATCTCTGGCAATAACGTTTGTAAACTTTAAGAAGCCATCCAATGTCTCCATGGAACTGCAGTTTTAACAATTCCAAGAAATCTAAGACTTTATCCAAAATTAATTAAACTAGTAGAACTAACTCTAAACAATGCTAAATTGAAAGTAAGGCTTAGAGAAAAAATTTCTGAAACATTCCTCATAAAAACAGGCATAAGACAATGTGAATGCCTGTTATCATTACTGTTCGACTAAGCACTGGAATATGTAATGAGAGAATGGTACAAGGATAACGCAAAGAACATAAGAATTGGAAGTGTGAAAACAGATAAAAGCTTAAACTGCTTGAGATTTGTTGCTGATAATATGCTCCTAGCCAAGAACGTTCAAGAAACTACTAAAGTAGTTAAATCATTAAAAAATAGCACAGAAACTCAGCCTCAGAATATCATTTGCAAAAACAAATTATGCCAGCTGGTCCACAAAAATACAGCGGAAGAACAGGAAATCAAAATCGATAATCAATTTAAATATTTAGGTGACATCATAACAGGAAATCTAAATGAGGAACATGGCAAAATAGAATAAAAACCTCACTAAGGAAAATTAAATCAGCAAAAAAAACATACAACAAAAAACTTTTGTCTGTAGTTGCAAATTTAAAACATTATAAAACAATTAAACGACCAGAAATAACATATGCAGCAGCAACCATCTTCAGGACAAGGGGTGTTGTTGCCGGCGTTTTCAGTCCAGGTACTGGCTCGATGCAGCTCTCCATGCATGGTGGCTAGTGAGAAATGGGGAGCTCTCTAGTGCATTCAGTAAATTAAAATAATACCGTGTACTTACAGACACGTAATTTTGACTCACATCCCTCGCCACTTTATGCCTTATAACATTATCAATCTATTTGCCGGGGAGCTCTCTAGTACATTCAGTAAAATGTAAATTAAAATAATAAGTAATTTTGACTAACATACCTCGCCACTGTACGCCTTATAACATTATCAATGTATTTGCTTTCCACCTAACGACACGAACCCTCCAAAAATTGTAAAGAATTCGTGTCAAAAATCCCTCGCCACTTGACGCCTTATAACATTATCAATCTAATTGCCGGTTAGCACCTAACGGCATGAAACCTCCAAAAATTGTAAAGAATACTTATAACATTATCAATCTAATTGCCGGTTCGCACCTAAGGGCATGAAACCTCCAAAAATTGTAAAGAATACGTTTATGATATACTAAACCCTACTGTTTCTTTTTTTTTTTTCTTTATTGTGATTTTAAACACCTTATACAAAGGCGGGCTGGCAGCAGCACAATACGCCGCTCTTCAGCCTCGAGTTTGACAACAAGTAGTACATAAAGGTGGCACAGAGAAGACAGTCAAAACGGTGGGCAAAAAATGTAGACACTAAAAATCGAAAAAACATGGAGCCGTTCACGCTAGACGAGAAACAGCACTAACACTAGGCGACACGGTGCACAGAACATGGATGATGGTGATGGCATGTGAACGGTGGTGGCGTGACGGCAAACAACACTACACACAAACGACGGCACATACACGAAACACTGACGGCCATGATCTCTGGCGCACGAATGTTCACTGAGCGTGTACGAGTCCAGGGACCTGCCAAGAGTGGAGAAGGAGGAGGAGGAGGAGGGGAATGGGAGAGGGGAGAGCAGAGATGCCATGGGCAGAGGAGAGAGGGGGAGGGAGGAATGGGGAGGGGAAGCCCGGGGGAAGAGGGGAGGAGGAAGGGGGAAAGGAAAGAGAAGGGAAGGGAAGGGAGGGAGGGTGCCTAAAGGAAAGGACACAGGAACGGGGGGGGGGATCAAAGTTGATAGGAGGGGTAGATGGAGGGGAGGAGGACATCATAAGGGAGGGGGAGCTGGCAGAAGCCACCTTGGGAGAGGGTAAGGAGGGTTGAGAGATGGAGACCGGGTGGGACGTGGGAGTACAGGCGCGGCAGCGGGCGGGGGTGGGAGAGGATCGGGGAGACTAGTGGGTGAGGAGGATCGAGTTTACGGGAGGTGTACAGGATCCGTATCCTTTCAAGGAAAAGGAGGAGGTGGGGGAAGGGGATGAGATCGTACAGGATCCGCGTGGGGGAGGGGAGACGGATGCGATAGGCGAGGCGGAGAGCATGGCATTCAAGGATTTGGAGGGACTTGTAAAAGGTAGGGGGTGCGGAGATCCAAGTCGGATGGGCATAACAAAGGATAGGGCGGATGAGGGACTTATAGGTGTGGAGGATGGTGGAGGGGTCCAGACCCACGTACGGCCGGAGAGGAGCTTGAGGAGACTGAGTCGTGAGTGTGCCTTGGCTTGGATTGTCCGGAGGTGGGGAGTCAAGGAGAGGCGACGGTTGAGGGTGACGCCAAGGTACTTAAGGGTGGGAGTGAGGGCGATAGGATGGCCATAGATGGTGAGATAGAGATCAAGCAGGCGGAAGGAAGGGGTGGTTTTGCCTACAATGACCGCCTGGGTTTTGGAGGGATTGACCTTGAGCAACCACTGGTTGCACCAAATGGTGAACTGGTCAATATGGAATTGGAGAAGGTGTTGGGAGCACTGTAGGGTGGGGGCAAGGGCAAGGAAGGCGGTGTCATCAGCAAACTGTAGAAGGTGGGCGGGGGGTGACGGCGGCGGTATTTCCGCCGTGTACAAAAGGTACAGAAGGGGGGAGAGGACGGAGCCTTGGGGCACACCGGCAGAGGGGAAAAAGGTGTAGGAATCTGTGTTATGGATGGTGACATAGGAAGGACGGCGGGAGAGAAAGGAGCCGATCAGACGGACATAGTTAATGGGAAGGGCGAAGGATTGGAGCTTGAAGAGGAGACCGGAATGCCATACGTGGTCATAAGCACATTCGAGGTCCAGGGAGAGGAAGATTGCGGAGCGATGGGAATTAAGCTGGTCAGAAAGGAGATGAGTGAGGTGAAGGAGAAGGTCGTCGGAAGAGAACGACGGCCGAAAGCCACACTAGGTAATAGGAAGGAGGCGGTGCTGGCGGAGATGCTGGTGGATGCAGCGTGTGAAGATAGATTCCAGAACCTTGCTGAAGACCGAGGTAAGGCTGATGGGACGGTAGGAGGAGACGGCGGACGGCGGTTTGCCAGGTTTAAGGAACATGAGGATACGGGAGGTTTTCCACAGGTCGGGGTAGTAACCGGTGAACAGGACTACATTGTAGAGCCTGGCCAGGGTGGAGAGGAAAGAGACAGGAGCTTCATGAAGGTGACGGTAGGTGACACGATCGTGACCAGGAGCGGTGTTGCGTTTTGTGCGGAGTGTAGCAATGAGATCCTGAGTAGTGATAGGGGCATTGAGTTCCGTGTGTGGAATGTTGTCCAAGTACTGGAAACCAGGAGCGAGGGGAGGGACAGAGGTGTCAGTTCGATCGCGGATGTCCGGGAAGAGGGAGTAATCGAACTGGGGATCGTCGGGGATGGAAAACACATCGGCCAGGTAGGAGGCAAAGTGATTGGCCTTACTAAGGGCGTCAGGGAAGGGGTGATCATCATGGAGCAGTGGATAGTAGGGGGATGGCTTAGTTCTGGTAAGGAGACGGCAGGCTGACCAGAACTTGGACGAGTTGATAGGTAGAGTAGCATTTAAACGGGTGCATGTCTGACGCCAGTCCCGGCGTTTCTTAGCCGCGAGCAAATTACGAATGTGTCGCTGGAGTCGCCGGTGGCATTGTAGGGTGTCTGGGTCACGCGTGCGGAGGAAGGCACGGTAGAGACGGCGGGATTCCCGGAGGAGGAGGACGGCCTGTGGGGATAAGGTAGGACGGTGGGGGTGGATGGCGACAGTAGGGACGTGGGCCTCCACGGCCTCAGACAAGGTCTGCTGGAGAAAGGAGGCGGCATGGGTGACATCATCGGGGTGGTGGTATCGACCTGGGTGGAGAGGGTATCCCGGTAGTAATTCCAGTTGGCACGGGAATAGTCATGGACGTACTTAGGGGGAGGGTCATTACGAGGGTCGGGTTGGGGGCCACGACCGCCTGAAACAGTGAGGAGGACAGGGAGATGGTCACTACCAATAGGCTCCAGGACATCCACCGTTATGCCGCCAAGGAAGTTGGCGGAGGAGAGGATAACATCAGGAGTGGAATTGGATTCGGGACGGGTGTGCTGGGGGATGGGGATTAGGTCGCCTTGAAGGGAGGAAAGGAACCGATGCCACCGCTGTAACTGGGCAGCGGAACGACTATGGATGTTGAGGTCGGCGGCGATCACGTAGGAGGAGAAGGTACGGTCGATGTGGGAGAGGAAGTCGAAGGGAATAGGGGCGTTGGGGCAGACATAGATGGTGGCGCAGGTAAGGCCGGGGAGGAAGAGACTAAGGATCAGGTGTCCGGTGGGATCGGGAAGGAGAGGTTGCATCCGATTGGGGATCTGGCGGTGGTGCCCAATGGCAACTCCGCCACTAAACAAACCTCACCATTGAATGGTTTTTATTTTGGCCTCCATAACAGCCAGAGAATGAGTGAAAGTCTTTAACACATTGTCCAACATTTTCATTTATATAATTAAAAAGAAATGAACAAGCTTCATCAGAGCTTTTTCGTGCTATTCCTTCATTATAGAGATAAAAACCTGACTGTTCCACTCTGTAATTCTGCGCATTTAAGAAATTAATGAAAGCTGCCACAAGTGGCATGTAAGTTGTCTTTGTATCTGAGGTAATTGCAAATTCTGCATTATATTAAACAATAGACCTGCAATGGTAGAATCAGTGTCAGTTTTTGCTGTAACTGGGTGTAATTTCTTGTGCACTATTAACTCAGCTTTGCTGGCTTTTTGGCAGCAACATTCAGAGATGGACCTTTCATATTTATCTGAGGCTCTCCACATATACTGTTCGCATACACCTGTGGTTGCCCAAATTTTAAATTAAAATGTCCTTGCTTAATTTTCAAATAAAACTGATGATCAACTTGAATATGGGGTTCAAAAGTTTTGAACATCTGCCACATAATCTTCACATGTTTATGGTCCAGATGATTCTATTCTTCATTGGCATTATGTGCTTTCTGGACTGGAAATGAGTTGATGTGATTTTTCATTTCCACTTCTTAAGCCACTAGTTTTGCCCCACCAGGATGACATTTTCCCCTCTAATATACTCCAGCGCCTGTGTTACTCCGAATTACGATGCAATTAATGAATCTAGTAGAACTTACTCCAAACAACGTCAATTTGAAAGTAAAGCTTAGAGAAAAAATTTCTCAACCATTCTTCATAAAACGAGGCTTAAAACAAGGTGAATGCCTATCACCATTACTGTTCGACTGTGCACTGGAATATGTAATGACCGAATGGTACAAGGTAACGCAAAGAATATAAGAACTGGAAGTGTGACAAATGGTAAAAGTTGAAACTGCTTGGGATTTGCTGCAGATCTTACTCTCCCAACCACGAATGTTCAAGAAACCACTAAACTATTTACATCTCTAAGAAATATCACAGAAAGTCACCCTCAGAATATCATATGAAAAAACATATTATGCCAGCTGGTCCATAAAATTTCAGTGGAAGAACAGGAAATCAAAATCGTTGATCAATTTAAATATTTAGGTGACATCATAACTGGAAATCAAAATGAGAAAAAAACATGACAAAGTAGAATAAAAACCCCATCAAGGAAATTTACATTAGCAAAAACGCATAAAACAAAAAAGCCTGTCTATAGTTGCAAATTTAAAACATTGTAGAACAGTTACACAACAAGAAATAACATATGCATCTGCAACCATCTTCAAAACGACCGTTGTTGTTGTTGTCGTCTTCAGTCCATGTACTGGCGTGATGCAGTTCTCCATGCATGGTAGCTGGAGGGAAGGGATGAGTTTAGTGGTGCATTCGAAAAATAAGCAAGAATAGGTAATTGCAAGCGTGTTACTGTAACTGGCACCCCAACATCTAACATTCACGAACTATTTGATGGCTCGCACAACACAGCAGAAGCCCTCCAAAATTTCGTAAACATTTAATGGTTTCATGTATAGGAATTTGTTGCTTTTTTTCTTTACTGTGGGAACGGCTTTGCCGCAGTGGATACACCGCTTCCCGTGAGATCACAGGCATTAAGCGCTGTCGGGCGTGGCTGGCAGTTGGATGGGTGACCATCCAGCTGCCATGCGCTGTTGCCATTTTTCAGGGTGCACTCAGACGCATGATGCCAACTGAGGAGCTACTCGACTGAATAGTAGCGCTCCGGTCAAAGAAAACCATCATAACGACTGGGAGAGCAGTGTGCTGACCGCATGCCCCTCCTATCCCCGTCCTCTGCAGAGGATGATACGGCGGTCCGATGGGCCACTTGCAGCCTGAAGACCGAGTGCTTCCTTTATTGTGATTTCATTCCAATGCCCCCCCCCCCCCCATATGGGCAGGGAAGGCCTGTCAGTGGCACAATCCGCTGCTCTTCTGCCGAGTCACATGTCAACTATGACAGGAATAAAATGTTACATACATAAGGCGATAAAAATGTGGAACTTAAAACAGAGCAAGGGGAGATAATGGAGGTAAAAAGACACTGGCATGGAGACGCTCATGGGGTGACAATTAAAAAAGTCAACATAAGGTTAAAAAAACACATAGAAGACACTGAAGGCACACGCACAGATTAAAAGTCGGCCACAGTATTAAAAAACCTCCAGAACAACGCACTTAAAACCCACTTGGAGCACACACCATGAAGAATAAAACTACCACGAGGGACCTGCTGAGGGAGAGGCCAGAGAGGATGGAGGAGGAGGGGAATGTAAGGGGGAGCCGGGGAGGCGGTGGGATGAAGAGGGTAGGGGCGTTAGCAGGCAGAAGACTGGTGGGGCAGGAGATGAGGAGGGAAGACAAGCCAGGAGGAAGTGCAGAGGCACTGAAAGGGAGCACAAGAGAGGGAGGGGTAGTAGGACAGGGAAGCCGCTCAGGAGAAGGGAGGGGGAGAAGAGGGAGCCCTGTAGAAGAGGCAGGAAGATGGGATTAGAGTTGGTAGGAAGGGTAGATGTGAGGGCAAAGGGCATCATCTGGCAGGGGTGGTTGGTGGAAGTAGCACTGGACAAGGAGGCGGAGGCTGTGGAGATGGAGAGAGGGTGGGACACAACGGCAAAGGTGCGTCAACGGACTGGGCGTGGAAAGCAAGGGAGACACGAGGGGGAGAGGGGGATTAACGCAGTGGACAATATACAGTGTACAGATGTGTTCAAGAAAAGGAGGAGGTGGGGGTAGGGGGTGAGGGATGCGCATGGGGGACGGAAAGCGGATGCGGAAGGCGAGGCGGAGCACATGGTGTTCGAGGATTTGGAGGGATTTATAGGGCCTGGAACGAATTTGCTTTTTCCCCCTTTATTGTTAATTTCACACCTTATACAGGAAGGCCAGCAGCAGCATACTACGCCGCTCATCAGACACAGATGAAACTAATGATATAAAAGAAGACAATCACAGAACAGACATGGTGGATATACAAACGTAGACATACAAAATTAAAACACACGGAGCCATTCACAAGCGCAGAGTCCAAATTAAAAATGTTCAGACATGTGGACATGCGCAGAGATGACAGATGACACACACAAACTTTGGAGCACAAACGATTAAACACTGGAACACTTGAGGACAAACACGACGTCACATACAACCACTAGGCGATGATCTGCGGCACGCAAAAGTTCACAATACGTTTACGGGTCTGAGGACCTGCCAAAAGGGAAAAAAGGGGGATGAGGGGGAGGGGAGTGTGTAGATGCCAGTGGCAGGGGAGATGGGAGGAGCAGGAGAGAAGGTAAGGGGGGTAGGGGAAGCCTGGGGGAGGAGGGAGGAAGGAAAGGAGGAGGGAGAGAAGGAAGAGAGAGTGCCTCGGGGGAAAAAACACAGGGTGTGGTAGAGGAGGATCAAAGTTGGCAGGAGGGGTAGATGGAGGGGATGAGGCCATCATCAGGGAGGGGGAGATGGTGTAAGCCTCCTTGGGAGAGGGTATGGAGAGTGGAAAGATGGAGTGCAGGTGGGATGTGGGAATGAAGGTGCGACACAGGACGTGGGTGGGAGAGGATGGGTGAAACAAGTGGGTGAGGAGGATCAAGTTTGCAGGAGATGTAGAGGATCTGTATCCATTCGAGGAAGAGAAGGAGTTGCGGGATTGGAATAAGGTAATATAGGATCTGCGTGGGGGACGGGAGACGGATGCAATATGCGAGGTGGAGCTCATGGCGTTCTAGGCTTTGAAGGGATTTGTAAAAGGTAGGAGGGACGGAGATCCAGGTGGAATGAGCATAGCACAGGATAGGGCGGTATAGCATCCCCAGTGCCATATTTTTATCATGTACCCGTAAAATAATAATTTCTCTGTGTAGGGTTAATTTGCAAAGAAATAATTTATGACAAAATGATCTAAAGAGACGACAAGATACGCTCTTTTGTTAATTTTTTAGTCGACTTCACTTCCCCTTTTGTCTTGAGTGTGTATAGACGGACATCTTTCGAGTGCTGACAAATGTAAGCATATTTGTATGAGTTAAGCAGCTAATATATTAATTGAATATTATTGTGCACTTTTAATTTGTAAGAGGTGAACCCGATTTCATGTCCGCCTTCCTTGAATTAACCTGCATTCAAGTAATTTACAGTTCAACAATCGCAGTGGCCGATGCAGCCAGCGACGCCATTACGTGGCGATATTAACTTATGAAAATTAGCGGAAGCGAAATACTCGCCCGTTATTAAAATAATATTAATTTTTCTCCACAGCCGCCCGACGTTGCAGAAAAATACTTAGATTTAAGATTCTTATTTTCAGTACCATAGCCAAGAGCCAGAGCCAGGACTCCGACTACAATACAATGGTTAACGGAGGTAAGAAAAAATACTCTCGCGCGTGTGTGGGCTGCAATTGTAATTAATAACTAAAGATATTTTGCCTTAAAGTGAATTGACTAGCCGAGGAAATTAATATGAAAAGTTTATTACATTGTTCAGCTTGTATGCTCATGTTTTAAGATGCCGCGAGTCTAACATTCACTAACGAAACAAATAATTTGAGATTAATATTGTTAAAAAGGAGAACTTCAGGAAAGCATTTAATGGTAAAATCAAAATTAAATGGAATATCATTTTTATTAAGGCCCACCACGTAAGTCGGCAACAATCAAATAATAATAATAACAATAATAATATATTAAATTACGACGGCCGACGGACGGGAGATTGGCGCCGCAACTTTGGGGCCCGATCAAAGAAAATACGAAATTTACTAAATCTGACTGTATTGTAATGAATTTAATTATGTATGTGTCTAATTGTTGTAAAATATTAATGCTTATATGAATTCTTTTACATGTACAACAACAAAACCACACCCTGAGGAGATCTGGAGAGGAAAAAGTGTAGAAAGGAAAAAGGATTACGATAAAGAAAAATAAAGGTAAGGCCTATTGTGCAAGCATCCTGTGTAGTTCTGTGCGGAATATCGAACCCATGTGCACATGAGATACCTTCGGTGTTTTGTGTATTTATGTGTTTATTTTTGGAGGGGATAATTATTCGTTTTGTTTATTTATATGTTTATTTTTGGAGGGGATAATTATTCGTGTGTGTATCAGAGTTAAAGATTTGTCAGTGGCTTAAAGTGAATTTAGTATGGGTAAGATAGGACAACCTAAAGCATCCGTACCAGAAGAACAAAATTCTGTTAATATGGAAAGTGAGGACCATTTGCAAAACGTAAACGAATCCCAAGCCACCGCCTCCGGTAACATAATTTCCGGAGCGGGGGGCGAGGATCTGTGGATGGTGAATGACGCTCCACAGCAGAATGGGAATAGAGTAACAACTCCACTGCCTGGGCAGGGGGGCCAATCAAGTGCTAGATTAAGCGGGACACCAGTATGCTCACCAATTGCAGATCCATTTGCAGAATTTCTGCGCAGGTTAGAAGAAAGGGATAGGGAGAGAGATCAAAAACTGGCTCAGATGCTACATGAGCAGGAGAAAAAATTAACGCAAATGCTACATGACCAAGGGAAAGAATTAACGAAAAAGCTCATTGAGCAAGAGCAGCGCAGTGAAGCAAAACTAGACAGTATCCAAAGCGAACTTGCTGAGATGCGGGACGCGTGTAAAGAAATACCCGATCTTGTGCAAAGCTTAGCCGGCGAGATGCAAAAATTACAGATATCGCAGGCTAGGCTTGAAGATAATGTCCAGACTTTAACCACCCGCGTGGATAATGTGGAGATAGATGCATGGAAAAGTATTGATACATATTTGGAAGTGGAAGCTCAAAAAGTAGAAAAAGAATTAAACGAATGGCTAGAAGAAAAGGATCGCAAGATATCTGCAAAGATTGAAAGCGATGTAAAAACAGCTGTAGAACAAGCGACTGCGGCCGCGAGTGTAAATATTGACGCTAGCGCTGTCGCACTACATGCCGAATTAACACAGATCAAATCCTGTGTGACAGCGGAGTTGCCAAATTGGCAACAGGAGGTCGCGCGTAGACTGTATGTGTTGGAAAGCAATGTAAACAGTGGCGGACAGATAATGAATCCGACTCGGCGTACTGATTACTATAATAACCCTGACGGTAGGCAGGGTGCGAGTGCACAACCGCAACCTAATACGAATTATGAGCACGAACAACATGCGATACCGTGCAGCGCACATCACGAAGTAATGAATGTCCCAGAATGTAGCAATCAGATGTGCAAAAAAGAGGACAATGTAATAAAACACAGGACATTCCAACCCTTCAATAGCGAAAAACGAAATGTCCACCCTGTGGTATTTATTAAGAGCTTCAGGAATGTGTTTTCCAGGACATGGACGGAAAGACAAAGAATACAGTTCGTGGTCTCCTTTATTCAAGGTGACGCGGCACTGTGGGCCACCGACGTGTCCGAAAAATGTCTAACGATGCAACAGTTTGAAGGAACTTTCTTGCAAAAATTCTGGTCCGATAGCGTCCAAGAAAGACTACGAAAGGAGTTGTACAGTCCAGAAATGTACAATCCTAAGATGGGAACGTTATGCAAATATTTCGAAATGTATATAAACAAAACTAGGTACTGGGACGAGCCAATGTCCAATCGTGACATAATCAGATTGATAAAAATGAAGTTGCCCAGTGAAATTAAAAGATATTTGATCAATGTGCCGGAATACGATATAGAACAATTCATGGAAATAGTGGATTCTGTTGTATTGCTCGAAGATATGAAAACCAAAAACAAGTGGAACCATGCAGGCTGTAATCAACAAAAAGCCGATTACAATAGCAGCCACAGTAACGGTAGTAACTTAGTACCAAATGGTAACGGGAATAGGCAAGAGCACCGGCAACAGAATCGAGGCACAAACAATGGCAATGGTTATAACGGCAATGGTTACAATCGTCAAAATCGAAAGAGACATCATGATGGACGCATGAGTAATGGATATAATGGTAATGGCAATCCGCAATGGCGGAACAACCGAAACCAGTGGCGCGGTAGTAATGAACCGACACCACAGTGGCAACAAAACACAGCGCCACAATGGAACGCCAACCCAGGTCCATCACAGAGCATGTAAGGAAGTTACAACCGACCACCGCAAAACCAGAGCCATACACAATATCAGAATACACCATCAGGGAGGCAGGGCGGCCAACCCAACAGTAGCAACAACAACAACCAGAACCACAATGTGAGGTTAGTGGAAGTGACAGACATCTGTCAACCCACTAATGCTCATCCATTAAACTAAAGACAGCCACAATACGCTCTCCGTTGTTGGCTGCAGGATGGTGTAGTGAGGGCACATTCACGGATGACGGCCATAAACTTTGTATGCTGAGATACAATGAGGGAACAAAAATAGAAAAGGAACTTGTAGACATACCGCAGAAATGTAACCGAACTGACAAAAGTGTTGTGCAGGCTATATTGCAAGCAGATATGTACGGAGCACCAATACAGATAATAGTCGATACCGGTGCGTCAACCAATGTCATCAGTGCAAATTTTTACAAGTACTTGAGTCAAAATAATAGAATACCAGTATTGCCAGTGAAGAATTGTCGTGTAACAGGTGCAACAGGTGCACAATCTCATATCATAAAGAACCAGGTGCAAGTCGAGTTTACGGTAGGAAATGAGGCAATGAAAAGCTCGTTCCTAGTAGTTAAGGGATTAGGTGTTGCTTGCATCCTGGGAATGGAATTTTTACGCCAGAGGGACGCAAAAATCGAGCTCTTGTGCGGGGAAGTAAGCCTTAAGAATGAGGGTAGACGGGTAATTTTGCCGTTGTTGAGGACACGGGAAGTGCACAGTAAATATTGCCGGAACTTTCAGTCGAGATTCGAAGGAATACAGGTAATGGATTTATATTCTGACTTAAGTACAAGACAAGCATATTATAAAGAATTTATTACTGAAGATAAAGAGGAAAAAAGGAAACCGATAGCCATGAAAGTCAGGGAGTCAGAACATTTGACTGAAGCACAACAAAACGAATTGATTCAGCTACTTACAGATTATGAGAATGTGTTTTCGGAAAAACCTGGTGTTATCGAGGGCTACACCTATAACATCGAAGTGGTACCTCACGATACTTTCTGTCACGCAAACTATACCATCCCATGGTCAAATAAGGAGGCAATACGAAGGAAACAAGAAAAATTCGTACAAAGACTTAAAGAAGTTCGCTCAGTAGAGCAACGTTTACATATATGAGTAGTAGGTTAAGTTTATAGTGTATTTTTTCTGTGTGTAAATGTTCAGATTTAGTGTAATATTTAAAGACAATGAGGCACACAAGATTGCGATTCAATTTTGTAGATGTTAAGGAATAACAGTATTTTTAAGCAATTGCATTTTGAAAGAAAAAAAAATGAACGTAGATTTAAGAATATTTTACAAATTTCATGTTTAAAAATGCTTTAAAAATATTAAAAAAAAATTCAACAGCATGTAGTGATGAAAGAATATTTCATTTGTGTGTCATGAATATTTTTGAACTGTAGTAGTAACGCAACTTATGAAATTCAATATTATAGTGCATATGTTGTTCCATGTATTTATGTCTATACCGATCCTGAAATATGCTCCATCATAATTTACTTAACAATATGAGTGCAGGGTGTACATCACCCGAGGTACCTCATGTGTTGTGGACAAGGTACAAAGCAAATCAGTAAACGCAACTACCGCTAAGCACTGTTAAAATATATTGCCATCTGCTAAGGCAGAGATTTACACGAATTTATCGTGTAAACAAAAGTCACAAATCAAACACTAATCTAGGAATTTGCACGCTAGGCCTAGATTATAAAATGTGTACGATAATGCGAGAGGCAAACTTTTGTAAAGTCGAGCCTGGCTCTGGAGGGCAAGTACGCAATGAGTGGGCAGACATGACATGGGGACTTACCTCAGATGGGACGGAAATACAATTGTATAGTCAAAAAAAAAAATCTGAAGGCAAGTACGACTCTAAGTGGAAAATGAAAAGAGATAATTAGTGCGAGAGACTGGTAAAATCCAGCACGAGCCAAAATCCAGTTCAGACTGAATGAAATACATTAGTGTTTGTGAACTAATCTAAACAGTTACTTTAAGCAGTGTGAAAAACTGTGAAGGTGAAACTGTGATATGGACAGTGAAGTGCTAGTATTGAACGTTCAACAGCGGTGAGGACGCCAAACGCCAATATTACGCACGAAAAACTGTGAATTTGCTTATAAATGGGAACTGTTAACGTGAAGTGAACCCACAGTCAATATTTTTGGGAC
The DNA here is from genome assembly GCF_023864345.2 of Schistocerca serialis cubense. Taxonomy (NCBI): domain Eukaryota; kingdom Metazoa; phylum Arthropoda; class Insecta; order Orthoptera; family Acrididae; genus Schistocerca; species Schistocerca serialis. The sequence continues at coordinate 189,978,192 of NC_064648.1, forward strand.
AGACTGTAGTTTCAGTGAGCACAATAATGCGAGATTGGAATGCGATGCGTGGACTGTTGCAAAACAGCGACCGCAGAAACGGCGAATGTTTGTGCTAAACTCGCACTGGGACACTCGCCAGTGCCTGCGAGTGCGGCGAAAAATAATTGTATCAAGACAAAAACTGACGTGTAATGGAAACAATGGCGCAACAAAACTCCATTCACGGGAGAAGATCCATATCATGTATTCTGCAAGACAGTGCTAGCTTGACACTCGGAAACTGGCAAAAACTTAACAACAACTGCCGCACTAATAAATGCTCCTTTCCCACTAGCGTAACCATTTGCAGCGGGAAACAAATATTACGTTGGTTGTGTGTATGTTTCATGTACTACGTCAGAGATGCGTAGCAGAGCTGACTCCTGCCAACAAGCGCGGGAGGCGGATATCATCCCACTCCGCCACGCCCGGTCGAGACAGAAGCGCATCGCCAACCGTGCAGCCGATCAGCTGATTCTGACGTTCCGCGACGGCAAGAGACATGCTGGCGTCGAGCGGGCGTTGACCTCTCTGCAGCCGCCGCGAACGCCGAGCACCGAACACACCAACCGACGCCGTCGCGAGCTAAACGTCGCGGCGTAGATCATCAACGACACCGCAATCAATTGTTATAATGACCTCATTTTTTGCATAGTGCAACAAAAAAATTATTTGTAATGTATGCACATCCTGTACTCCAATGACATCCCAGAAACAATTAAGTGAAAGTAACCAAAGCAGTTAGTCTGTCGCTCCGCCGAGGTTTTCCCCAGGGTTTCCCTACGGCCGCGCGAAATGGGGAGCGAACAGTTGACACCCCTGCGACTTCAAGTTCTACAGACTAACTTGTGATTGTATACCTTGAACACTGCAAAAGTTACAGTCCTAAGAAGAAGCAGCCAAAATAAAACTAATGGTATTCTATGTCCTTTTGTACATGACTGTATACGTAACCAATTGTATATTATATTGTTATGTAGATAACTTCATCTGTATTACACTTTGTGCACAACACACCTCAGTAATTTAACGATTTAAATATACGATGTGACATATATAGACTGTGAAAGAAAAATCTACGTGTGGACACTGTGGACATGAAAGAGGAAATATTTATGTCAAAAAACACGAACATTTTTTATGACATAAACATTTCGGGGGGCAATATAGCGTCCCCAGTGCCATATTTTTATTATGTAGCCGTAAAATAATAATTTCTCTGTGTAGGTTTAGATTGCAAAGAAATAATTTATGACAAAATGATCTAAAGAGACGACAAGATACGCTCTTTTGTTAATTTTTTAGTCGACTTCACTTCCTCTTTTGTCTTGAGTGTGTATAGACGGACATCTTTCGAGTGCTGACAAATGTAAGCATATTTGTATGAGTTAAGCAGCTAATATATTAATTGAATATTATTGTGCACTTTTAATTTGTAAGAGGTGATCCCGATTTCATGTCCGCCTTCCTTGAATTAACCTGCATTCAAGTAATTTACAGTTCAACAATCGCAGTGGCCGATGCAGCCAGCGACGCCATTACGTGGCGATATTAACTTATGAAAATTAGCGGAAGCGAAATACTCGCCCGTTATTAAAATAATATTAATTTTTCTCCACAGCCGCCCGACGTTGCAGAAAAATACTTAGATTTAAGATTCTTATTTTCAGTACCATAGCCAAGAGCCAGAGCCAGGACTCCGACTACAATACAATGGTTAACGGAGGTAAGAAAAAATACTCTCGCGCGTGTGTGGGCCGCAATTGTAATTAATAACTAGAGATATTTTGCCTTAAAGTGAATTGACTAGCCGAGGAAATTAATATGAAAAGTTTATTACATTGTTCAGCTTGTATGCTCATGTTTTAAGATGCTGCGAGTCTAACATTCATTAACGTAACAAATAATTTGAGATTAATATTGTTAAAAAGGAGAACTTCAGGAAAGCATTTAATGGTAAAATCAAAATTAAATGGAATATCATTTTTATTAAGGCCCACCACGTAAGTCGGCAACAATCAAATAATAATAATAACAATAATAATATATTAAATTACGACGGCCGACGGACGCGAGAGCGGATAAGAGATTTATAGGTGTGGGGGATGGTGGAGGGGTCCTGACCCCATGTGCGGCCAGAAAGGAGCTTGAGGAGACAGAGTCAAGAGTGTTCCTTGGCATGGATTGTCCAGAGATGGGGGTCCAGGAGAGGTGATGGTCAAGGGTGACGCCAAGGTACTTCATGGTGAGGATGAGGGCGATAGGATGGCCATAAATGGTGAGATAGAAGTCGAGGAGACAGAAGAAAGTGGTGGTTTTGCCTACAATGATCTCCTGGGTCTTGGAAGGATAGACCTTGAGCAACACTGGTTACACCAAACGGTCAACCAGTCAAGATGGGATTGGAGAAAGTGTTGGGAGCGTTGCACGGTGCAGGCGAGGGCAAGAGAGGCTATTTCATCGAAGTACTGGAGAAGATGGATGGGGGGTGAAGGTGGCGGCATATCCACCATATACAAAAGGTATAGAAGAGGGGAGAGGACGGAACCTTGGGCACACTGGCGGAGGGGTAGAAGGTGTAGGAATCTGTGTTATGGATGGTGACATAGGAAGGACGTTGGGAAAGATAGGACACAATCAGACAGACGTAGTTGATAGGAAGTGCAAAGATTTGGAACTTGAAGAGGAGACCAGAATGCTACACACCATCGTAGGCGTGTTCCATGTTGACGGAGAGGAAGATGGCGGAGTGACAGGAAATGAGCTGTTCGGTGAGGAGATGAGTGAGGTGAAGGAGAAGGTCATCAGTAGAGAAAGATGGTCGAAAGCCACACTTGGGGAACAGAAAGGAGGCAGCGCTGGGGGAGATGCTGGTGAATGCATCGGGTAAGGATGGATTCCAGGACCTTGCTAAAGACCGAGGTAAGGCTGATGGGATGGTAGGAGGTGACAGCAGATGGCGGTTTGTCGGGTTTGAGGAACATCAGGATAAGGGGAGGTCTGGCTAGGATGGAGAGAAAGGAGGTGGGAGCTTCACGGAGGTGGCGATAGATAACACGATCATGACCGGGAGTGGTGTTGTGTTTTGTGTGGAGTGTAGTGATGAAATCCTGAGTAGTGATGTGGGCATTGAGTTCGTTGGGTGTAATGTTGTCCAAGTACTGGAAGCCAGGGGCGAATGCAGGACATAGGTGTCAGTTCGATCACGGACATTTGGGAAGAGGGAGTAATCAAACTAGGGATTGTAAGGGAGGGTAAAGATATTGAACAGGTAGGAGACAAAGTGATTGGCCTTACTAAGGTTCTCAGGGGAATGTTGGTCATGACGAGGGAGAGGATGGTAGAGGGGAGAGGAAGACTAGTACTTGGACGAGTTGATAGGAAGTGTAACATTATGACAGGTGCATGTCTGCCGCCAGTGGTGGCGATTCTTAGCCGTGTGCAAGTTTTGGACGTGTCTTTGTAGTTGCCGGTGGCGTCAAAGTGTGTCCTGGTCACATGTGTGAATTAAGGCATGGTAGAGACGCCGGGATTCACAGAGGGGAAGGACGGCCTGTGGGGATAAAGGGGGACGGGAATAATCATGGATGTACTTCGGGGGAGGGTCATTTCGAGGGTTGGGGCTGGGGCGACGACAGTCTGAAACAGTGACGAGGACAGGGAGATGGTCGCTACCAATGGGGCCCAGAAAATCCACCGTCATGCGGCCAAGGAGGTTAGGGGAGGAGAGGATGACATCGGGAGTGGAGTTGGATTCAGGGCAGGTGTGCTGGGGAATGGGAAAGAGGTCGCCTTCAAGGGAGGAGAAGAACCTATGCGACTGCTGTTACTGGGCAGCGGAAAAACTATGAATGTTGAGGTCGGCAGTGATTACATAGAAGGAGAAGGTGCAGTCGATGTGGGAAAGGAAATCAAAAGGAATATGGGCGTTAGGGCAGACATGGATGGTGGCGCAGGTAACGGTGAGGCCAGGGAAGAAGAGACTAAGGATCAGGTTTTCTGTGGGGTTGGGAAGGAGGGGTTGGAGCTGAGTAGGGATCTGGCGGTGGTGGCCGATTATCGGAGCAGTTGAGGAGGTAGGGAGAAGTGTGGACAGTATGCTGAGGCTGTAGAAAGGTTTTGTTTAAGAGGAAGGCATGCACACTGTGGGACGTGAGGGTGTGCATAGGAGGTTCTTGTTGGTGGGTAGGAACCGGATGTTGTTAAACAAGATGCAGTGCTGTCGCGCTATGACAAGGGTGCTGAGGTGGGAGAAGGTGAAGTGGGATTGGTTGTGGGAATAGGTGGCATAAGTGTTAAGGTGGAAGGCGGATTGTGTGGTGAGGCATATCTGCTGGTGGGTGAGGGGGCGCTGTAACAGGTGGACAATCTGGAGGACGATTGTGACAAACCAGATGATGTCCTCAGCAGGGGGGGGGGGTATGGAGGTTGTTGCCAGGAGGGTGGGGGTGTCCAGAGGGCGGATGGGGACAGTTATTTCATTAGTATTGAGGGGGGGGTTGGCCTTGCATTTCTGGGAGTAGGTGGGATGCGGGTGGTTGCAGGTGTTGTGGGAGAGAGGGGACTGGAGGTTGCGACACTGCCTGAAGAAGTGCGCCTGTTTGCAGTATGGACAGATGGGGTCCTTGCAGCACTCCGATGTTGGGTGTGCGTTGTAGTGCAGGCACCTCTGGCAGCAGATGGACTGACGAGGGGAATAGGAGGGGTCGACCATGTACCAACGATGGAACAGAAGGGCACCCTCCTTCAGGAGAAGGAGAAGAGAGGGTGAGAAGCTTGGGGGATGGAATGAGGGGGGGCCGATTGGGCACACCACGTAATTGTGGTGGTGGCAGCAAAGGGAGAGCTATACACATCCGTGGTGGTGGTGGTGGTGGTGGTAGTGGTGGTGGTGGTGGTGGTGGTGGTTGTCATGATTACAACGAGAAACGAAAGAAAAGAACAGGACAGGACTGGACACCTGCATAAGGTGGGTGGGGCCGGCAGGATTGAAATTCCAGTGCACTGCACAGACGTCTAGGTAGGTATGTGCCTTAAGTTCCAACAGCACCTCCTCCTCCGTGATCGTCAGACTAAGCTAAGTGGTCATGGTGCTAAGGGTTGGCGGGCAACACCAGGCTTGGGGTTGGTGGGAGTGGGAAGGGAAGGAGCAGGGGAGAGAGAGGCATTGGGGACAAAGCAGGTGTTGGGGATTCGGGAAAGGATATCTGAGTGAAGGGTGGGGCAAGGGGAGGTGATGAGAACGGAGTCCCAACGAGGAGTGAGGAGGGAGATGCGACCTCTGGGGTAGAGTTGGTGGAGGAGCTTCGTGAGGTTCCGGGCCTCAAGGAGTGAGCGATCAGGACAGGATAGGAGGTATTTGTAGGAGGAGGAGAGGGAGGAGGAGGTAGCGGTGGTGGCAGAGGGGACAGGTGAGGAGACATTCATGCCATCCTGGGGGGAGGGGGTAAGAGGAAGGGACTGGGACTTTTTTGGGAGCGGAAGGGCGCCACTGGGACACTTAACAGCAATTGAAGTTTGAGAGGAGGTGTGTGGTACAGGAGCAACTGAGAGATGGCGGAGGTGGCAGCCCCTGGCATGGATGCTGGTGCTGGCGCCAAAAACGGGGATGGTGATGGGCCTCCACCCTGGCGGGGGCTGCAGAGATGGAGGGAACAGGGTGAGGGAGTGGAGGGAAGGGATCAGAGGAGGAGGTGAGGGAGGAAGGAGCAGGTGATGAATCTACGAGAAGTGAAGGAGAAGGAGAAGAGAGGGTGAGAAGCTTGGGGGATGGAATGAGGGGGACGATTACACCTCATAATTGTGGTGGTGGAGGCAGAGGGAGAGCTATATACAATGGTGGTGGTAGTGGTAGTGGTGGTGGTGCTGGTTATCATGATTACAACGAGAAAAGAAGGAAAAGAACAGGACAGGACTGGACAAAACTAAAGAAGAAAACAAGGAGCTCACAAAGATGGATGAAGACGGACGAAACGCTGCCTGGGGCTGAAACCCCACTCCACTGCTGCTGGCGGGAGGTGACCGCAGACGCTGCTGGGATGGCATGAAGATAATAAATAATAAAAACAGGCGATAAAACCGGAGACTTAAATAGTGACATGACGAAAAAATCGTGGAACATAAAACATAGAACGAAGGGATGTTGACGCAAATAAAATACATACGAAGCAGATGGGTAAAAAAAATACAGACAATTAAAGACACATGGCGACAGTCTGGTTTCTGTTCACAACAATAGAAAGGCGAACAACACTGAACATTCACTGGAACACTGCACTATAAAGTTGACAAATGTGACATACCACAGCTGAGAGCAGGTGGGGGGAAACTGGACAGATGATGGGAAAATAAAAAAGGGGGGGATGGAGAGGAAAAGCGAAGGGGGGGGGGAAGGAGCCAATGGAGCGGTGGGGGGAGCTGGGCAGATGCGACAGGGAGTGGGGAAGGCAGAGGAGGGGAATACAAAAGGACTCGAAAGGGGGGTAGAAGGGAGGTAGGGAGAGGTTTGGCTAGGAGAAAACAGGATGGAAGGGGGGGAGAGGAAGCCCAGGGAATAAACTGAGGAAAGGAGGGGGGTGTGAGGATCAGAGTTGATAGGAGGGATAGATGCAGGGAAAGAGGGCATCATCCGGGAGGGGGAGTTGATGGAAGCCACCTTGGGAAAGGAGATGAAGGGTGTAGAGATGGAGGGTAGGGGGCACACAACAGTGAAGGCGTGGCAGGACGCGGTGGCAGGACAGGAGAAGAGCCACCAGGGGGTGAAGGGAATCAAGGCAGTGGGAGGTGTAGAGTAGGCGGATATGTTCGGGGAATAGGAGCAGATGGGGGGAAGGAATGAGGTCATAGAGGATCCACATGGGGGACGGAAGGCGTATACGGAACGCAAGGCGTAGAGCATGACGCTCAATGATCTGGAGGGGGGGGGAGCAGATATCTAGGTGGGACTGTCATAACAGAAGTTGGGACAGATTAAGGATTTGTCGGTGTGTAGGATGGTAGAGGGGTGCAACCCCCATGTCCTGCCAGAGAGGAGTATGAGGATTCAGAAGCCGTAGTGGGCTTTGGATCGGATGGAGCAGAGATGAGGGATCCAGGTGAGGTGACGGTGAATGGTAAGGCCAAGGTAGGTGAGGGTGGGGGAGAGGCGGACGTGATGGGCGAGGACGGTAAGGAAGAAATCCAGAAGCAGGAAGGAGTGAGTGGTACAAACTACGATGATTGCCTGGGTCTTGGAAGGATTGATTTTCAGGAGCCAGTGGTTACACCATTTGGCAGAAACGTCAAGGTGATTCTGGAGAATGCATTGGGAACGTGGAGGGTAGAAGCGAGGGCGAGGAATGCAGTGTCATCGGCATATTGCAAGAGGTGTACTGGAGGGGGTGTTGGGGCACAGCTGTAATGTACAGGAGGTAGAGGAGAGGGGAGCACAGAGCCCTTGGGCACCCTGCAGAGGGGTAGAAGGTGTGGTAATTGGCATTATGAATGGTAACATAGGAGAGCGGCGGGAGAGGAAGGAAGCCACCCAGACGGATGTAGTTGATAGGAAGGGCGTAGGTTTGGAGTTTAAAATGGAGACCGGGATGCCAGACACGGTCGTGGGCCTTTTCGAGGTCGAGGGAGACAACATTGGTGGAGTGACGGGAGTTAAGCTGGGAGAGGAGAGGGGATGAGTGAGACAGAGTTGTTGGTCATCAGCAGAGAGGGAAGGTCGAAAGCCACATTGGGTGGCGGGGAGGAGGTGGATTTGGCGGAGGTGGTGATGGATGCGCTGGGAAAGATGGATTCCAAGAGCTTGCTGAACACAGATGTGAGACAGATAGGACGATAGGAAGAGGCTTGGGTTTGGAGAACATCAGGATACGGGTGGTTTTCCACAGGTCAGGGATGAAGCCAGTGGCAAGGATGATATTGTAGAGGGTGGCAAGGACTGAAAGGAAGGAGGGAGGGCAGTGTTTGAGGTGGCGGTAGGTAATGCAGTCGTGGCTGGGAGCAGTGTTGTGTTTAGTGCGGAGTGTGAGGCAGAGGTCCTGTGTACTGATGGGAGTGTCAAGTTGATATGGTGGTGTGTGGCCCTAGTACTGGAAGCTAGGGGTAAGGGGAGTAACAGAGGTATTCATACAGGCCATGAGGTCAGGGAAGAGGGAATAATCAAATTGGTACTGAAAAATCATCAGAGAGGTGAGAGGCAAAGTGGTTAGCCGTACTGAGGTTGTGAGGAAAGGGACGGTCATCAAGGAGGAGAGGGTACCGGGGGTGGGGCGGTTTCCAGTAAGGCGGTGGAAAGCAGACCAATACTTGGAAGGGTTTATTGGAAGCGTGGTGTTGAGTTTGTGTACATGTCTGGCGGCAGGCACGGAGTTTCTTCGCAGTAAGCAGGTTGCAGATGTGTCGTCATAATTGCCGGTGGCGGTTAAGTCTGTACAGTCACGAGTTTGGAGAAAAGAGCGGTAGAGGCGGCGGGACTCTCGAAGGAGAAGGACGGCCTGTGGAGGCAGGGCGGGGTGGTGAGGGTGGATGGCTTAGATGGAGATATGGGTGGCGATGGCGTCAGACAAGGTCTGGTGTAGTATGGCGGCAGTGCGAGAGAGGTCATCAGGAGATTGGAGGGCAAGGTCGTGGCCGTCAACCTGGATGTGAATGGAGTCCCGGTAGGTATCCCAGTTGGCACAGGAGTAATCATGGGCCAGTGTAAGAGGGACGTCATGGCGAGGAGCTGGGCAGGGATCGCGACCACTAGAGATAGTGAGGAGAACAGGAGCATGGTCACTGCCAATGAGGTGAAGGACATCTGCAGTGATGCGCCCAAGGAGGTTGGGAGAGGCAAGGACCACATTGGGAGTGGTGTTGCATTCGGGTCGGGTGTGCTGGGGGAGGGGACCGGGCCTCCCTGGAGGGAGGTGATAAACTGATACCAACACTGGAGATTGGCAGGATCACGGCTGTGGATATTGAGGTCAGTGGCAATCACGTAGGTGAAGAAGGTGCGGTCAATGTGGGCTAGGAAATCGTACGGGATCGGGTTGCGAGGGCAGACATAAATGGTGGCACAGGTGACTGTAAGGGTGGGGAAGAAGAGGCTGAGGGTGAGATGCTCGGCAGGATTGTTAAGGAGATGTTGGGGCTAGACAGGGGGCTGCTTGAGGTGGCCTATAGCAACTCTGCCACGCACCAGAGGGTATGGGTTATCGGTGCTGTGAAGGGTGTAAGGAGCTGTGGAAATGGGGATACGGGGTTGAAGGAAGGTTTCATTCAGGATGAAAGCATCCACGTGGTGCTGTTGGATGGTGTGGAGGAAGAGGAGTTTGTGGGAGGGCAGGGAGCGAATATTGTGGTACAGGATATGGTAGGGTTGTTGTTCCATGGGAGGGAGAGCTAGACGAGGGTGGTGAGGGGGGTGAAGGTGAAGTGGGCCTGATTGTGGGAGTAGGTGCCATAGGTGGTAAGATGGAAGATGGAACGGGCATCGAGGGCGATCTGGGAAAGGGTGTGGGCACTGAGGGGTGGATGTTTTGGAGCACAATGGTGATGAAACGGATGATGTCCTCTGCAGTAGGCAGAGGGCGGAGCGAGTTTTTGGGGTGGTTGGGATCATCAACAGGACGAGCAGGGACGGTGAGCTCAGGGGTGACTGGAGGAGGTTTCGCTTTACACTTTGAGAAGAAGGTAGGATGTGGTTCGTTACAGGTGTTGCAGGAGGGGGAAGAGGTGAGGTTGGGACAGTTCTTGAGAAAATGGGAAGCTTTGCAATAGGGACAAGTAGGGGGTTTCTTGCAGGCAGATGTAACATGGTCATTGTATGTGAGGCAGCATTTGCAGTGGTAGGATTGGACTGTGGAACGGGAGGGGTCCACCTTATGATGGCGATTATAGATGAGGGCTACCTCAGTGAGGAGGCAGTCAATGGAGGAGGGGGATTTGGTGATTATCCGCATTAGATAAGTCGGCCCGTCATCATTAAAGATGCAATGGGCCGAGCGGATTTCGATCTTGGTCCGGGAGTTCATTTCCGCCAACACCTCAACCTCCGTGACCACGGGGCTAAGCTATGTGATCACAGTGGTGTAGGTTGGCAGATGTCAGGGAGGTTGAGGTTGACAGGGAGAGGACGGGGTTTGGTAGGGGGTGAGGATTGCACATTGGCCAAATTGGATACGTGGGATGCAGGAGAGGTGACCGGAGTGGAAGGAAGCATTGGGGGATTTAATGGGGTCCGAGTCCTTGCGAGGAATAAGAAGGTAGACGGGGGCACTGGGGTACTATTTCTGGATGGCGAGGGTGAGGGCGTGGGTATCAAGGAATTGAGAGTCAGGATTGGAGAGGACAAAGGTGTGGATGGCAGACGTGGCAGGGGTGGGTGTCGGGGTCGTGTCCATGGGGTTGGTAGGTCACGAGGATTGGAGGTTTTCTTCGAGGAGATTTCGGGGGAAGGGTCAACATTAGGGCACTTGGAAGGTTTCGTGGTCACAACAGGGTGGAGAGGGCGCTGGGGGTATGGGTTGCAGGGGGAGATGACAGGGGGCAGTACCACCCTGAGGAGCGGATGACGCAGAGGGAGGGGGGTGGGTGTCACAGAGACTGTGTAATGGCGAGCCGACATCCAGCCAAAATCTGTGCCGGCTTACAGCCTGTTGGAGGTGGTGCAGTGAGCGGCGGAAAGTCTGCAGATGTCGATGAGGTGACAGTGACAGAGGAGGGAGAGTTGGGTTAGTTACAGTCGAAAATGGCGCAGGAGTGGCGTGGACAGGGAGGGAAGGAAGGACAGGAATGGAGGTGGAGGACGAGCTCCATGTGATGGTGGTTGGAGCAGCGGAGGGAGAGGGGTAAATAATTGTGGTGGTGGGTTGGGACATGGTGGCGGCACATGAGAGGAGGGCGAAGACAAGGCGGTGGCGGCGATGGCGAGGAGGCCCGGACGGCTGGCAGTAGTGACGGCGTGCAGACAACACGGCAGGTAAGGTGTGCGGTCTTCCACGTCAAAGATACACCCTGAGTGTAGCCCAGGCAGTGTGAGTCCTCGATAAGGAAGTGAGGAAATCCAACCCTCGAATGATGGAATTTGTTGCATATCTTTCACTTTTTTAACGAACACATCATCACTAGTGTTGCTGAGTATGAAGCACTGTCTTTGGAAATAAACAAGAGACATGGACGGGGTTACCCCTTTGTTATCAGACTATCGATACTCAATAGACGCAGATAAGGTAACTTTACTTACTTCCAACTGTTTCCTGTTAAGCTTATTATTGCGACATCGAATAAACGGCCGTCCGTTGAATGCACTGTTGCCTGGCGTCGCCGACAGATGTCAGCTCGTTACGCTGTCAGGAAAAACCTCCATCTCCTGTCTCCGATTGCTCTGCAATGCCTGTATGCTTGAGCAGCAACAGGCGGACGACCAGTTCACACAATAATGCCAGTGTTCACTACAGTTGGCCTGAACTTATGAACAAGATATTACGCATTATGAATCAAAGACAGTACTGTCGGACGAATAATGAGCGAGGGAACACAAGCCATTCTGTTTGTTTGGCGCTAACCTCACACACACACACACATACACACACACACACACACACGCAAATATCCGATAGAACGCTACTGTAGGGACGCATCTTCGGTGGTAATTCAGTCGAATACTGCCCTTCGATCTGTGCTCTTCTGGTACCGATCGAAGTGTTAGGTGTTGCAGGTGCCAGCCAGCCAGCCAGCCAGCCCATCGACGTGCAGCAGCCAGCAGCCAGCAGCCAGCAGCCAGCAGCGGTCCCCGCCAGCAGCGGTCCCCGCCAGCAGCGGTCCCCGCCAGCAGCGGTCTACGCCAGCAGCCAGCAGCGTCCCCGCCAGCAGCACGCAGCGGTCCTCGCCTACACCGGCCCCAGCCAGCAGCCGGCAGCCAGCGGCGACCAGCCCGCGCCAACCACCCAGCATCCAGCATCCAGCGGCCAGCAGCGGTCCCGCCACCAGCGGTTGCAGCCAACGGCCAGCGGTGGTCCTAGCTGCCCCCAACAGCAACAGCAGCAGCAGCAGCCGAGGCGGCCCCACTAGCCAGCCGGCCGGGTCGACCCCCCCCCCCCCCAGCGGCAGAAAAGTGGGGCTTCGGCCTCAATCTCCTTCTTCATTCTCCGTCCCTCTCTCCTCTGTGTCTCTCGTTTGCTTCTTTGTCTAGTACTGTGTTTTTTTCCCCCCTTATCATCATGGCCACGCCCACCACCTCTTCTACCGCCACCACCACTGCCATTATCTACACCTCCCCCTCCGCTGCTGCCACCACTATCACGTGGTGTGCCGCTTCACTCCCCCCTCAGTCCAACCCCCCACTCCTCACTCTCTCATCTCCCTCCCTATTTGTCGCCCCGTCCCCGGCTCCTCCCTCCCATGCCTCCTCTGATCCCTTCCCTCCCCTCCCTCCCTCTGCCCCTTCCGTTTCTGCGGCCCCCACCAGGGTGGTCGCCCGGCAGGCTACTGCCCATGCTCCACTCTACCCTTCACCTTCATCGTCTTCGTCATCGGCTTCACCATCGCCTTCGCCATCGCCCTCACCGTCTCCGGCGCCGACTCCAGCCCCGGGACCTGCGACTCCCCGCCACATTCCAGTTGTTCCCATCCCCCACACCTCCTCCACCGCCGTCAAGCACACCAGCGGCACCCCTGCCACCTCTGCTCCCAAAAAGGCTCCGCCTCGTCCCCCTTCCCCCACCCCTGATGCCATGTATGTCTCCCCGCCTGTCCCTGCCCCCTCCTCCTCCTCCTCTACCCCCTCCTCCTACAGCTACCTCCTCTCCCGCCCGGATCCTTCCCTCCTTGAAGCCCGGAACTTCACCCTCTTCCTTCGGCAGCATTGTCCTGGTGCCCCCATCTCCATCCTCACTCCTCGCTGTGATTCCGTACTCATCTCCTCCCCCAGCCCTACCCTCCACACAGACCTCCTTTCCCGCATCCCTGTCACCCACTTTGGCCCTCATGCCTCTCTCACCCCTGCTCCTTCGCCACCTCCCTCCCGCCAACCCCAACCTCCGCGTCGCCCGCCAACCCTCACCACCATGATCACTCGGCTCAGTCCAGCGATCACGGAGGAGGAGGTGTTGGCGGAGCTTCAAGCCCATCCCCATCTGGAGGTGCATGTGGTTCGCCGCATCCATAATGCTGCCAGCCCCACCCGCCATATGCGGGTTTTTTCTGAGCACGCCCTCTCCATAGACCGTCTCCTGAAGGAGGGTGCCCTCCTTTTTAACCAGCGTTATAAAGTTGACCCCCTCCCGTTCCCCTCCTCAATCCCTCCGCTGCCAAAGGTGCTCGCGGTATAATGCGCACCCAACATCTGAGTGCCGCGAAGACCCCACCTGCCCGCACTGTAGGCAAGCCCACTTTTTACAGCAGTGCCCCAACCACCAGTGCCCCCCCTCCTGTAATACCTGTAACCTCCCTCATCCCACCTACTCCCAGAAGTGTAAGGCCCGACCCCCTCCTACCACTCCTGAACACACCGTTCCTGTCCGCCCGCTGGACGCCCCCACGCCTCCCGGCAACTCCCTTCGCCCACTCCCTACCGCTGAGGACATCATCAGATTCCTCACCATTGTCCTGCAGAATGTTCACCTTTTCAGCGCCCACACACCCTCCAACAGATCTCCCTCGCCGCCCGTTCCGTTTTCCACCTCAAAATGTACGCCACCTACTCGAACAACCAGGCCCATTTCACCTTCTCCCATTTTGACACCCTTGTTTAAATCCCTGTCATGGCACGGCAGCACCGTATCCTTTTCAACAACATCCGCTCCCTTCCCGCCAACAAGAACCTCTTCCTACACACCCTTGCCACCCACCGCGAGGACGCCTTCCTCCTTAATGAAACCTTCCTCCAACCCCACCACACCGTCTACACTTCGCCCTACCTCCTCCACCGCTCCGATTATCCCTTCCCGATTGCGCGTGGCGGAGTTGCCATTGGTCACCACCGCCAGATCCCCGTTCGGCTCCAACCTCTCCTTCCCGACCCCACCGAACACTCGATCCTTAGTCTCTTCTTCCCCGGCCTTACCATTACCTGCGCCACCATCTATGTCCGCCCTAACGCCCCTATTCCCTTTGACTTCCTCTCCCACATTGACCGTACCTTCTCCTCCTACGTGATTGCTGCCGACCTCAACATCCATAGTCGTTCCGCCCCCCAGTTATGGCGATGGCATCGGTTCCTCTCCTCCCTCCAAGGCGACCTCATCCCCATCCCCCAGCACACCCGTCCCGAATCCAACACCAATCCCGATGTTATCCTTTCCTCCCCCAACCTCCTTGGCCGCATAATGGTGGATGTCCTGAAGCCTATTGCTAGCGACCATCTCCCTGTCCTCCTTACCGTTTCAGACGGTCGTCGCCCCCGCCCTGACCCTCGTAATGACCCTCCCCCTAAGCACATCCATGACTATTCCCGTGCCAACTGGAATGCCTACCGGGATACCCTTTCCACCCAGGTCGATCGCCACCCCTTCACCTACCACCACCCTGACGATGTCACCCATGCCGCCTCCTTTCTCCAGCAGACCTTGTCTGAGGCCGTGGAGGCCCACGTCTCTATTGTCACCGTCCACCCCCACCGTCCTACCTTACCCCCACAGGCCGTCCTCCTCCTCTGTGAATCCCGCCGTCTCTACCGTGCCTTCCTCCGCACGCGTGACCCGGACACCCTACAACGCCACCGGCAACTCCAGCAACACATTCGTAATTTGCTCACGGCTAAGAAACGCCGGGACTGACGACAGACATGCACCTGGTCAAATACTACCCTACCTGTCAACTCGTCCAAGTTCTGGTCAGCCTTCCGTCGCCTTACCGGAACTAAACCCTCACCCTACTATCCTCTTCTCCCTGATGATCACCCCTTGCCTGACACCCTTAGTTAGGCCAATCACTTTGCCTCTTACCTCTCCGATGTCTTTTCCATCCCCGATGATCCACAGTTCGTTTACTCCCTCTTCCCGGATGTCCGCGATCGAACTGACACCTCTGTCCCTCCCCTCGCTCCTGGTTTCCAGCACTTGGACAACATTGCACACACGGAACTCAATGCCCCTATCACTACACAGGATCTCATTGCTACACTCCGCACAAAACCCAACACCGGTCGTGGTCACGATCGTGTCACCTATTGTCACCTTCGTGAAGCTCCTGTCTCTCTCCTCTCTGTCCTGGCCATGCTCTACAATGTAGTCCTGTCCACCGGTTACTACCCCGATCTGTGGAAAACCTCCTGTATTCTGATGTTCCTTCAACCCGGCAAACCGCCATCTGCCGTCTCCTCCTACCGTCCCATCAGCCTTACCTCCGTCTTCAGCAAGGTCCTGGAATCTATCCTCACCCGCGGCCTCCAACAGCATCTCCGCCAGCACCGCCTCCTACCCGTTACCCAGTGTGGCTTTCGGCCGTCCTTCTCTTCTGACGATCTTCTCCTTCACCTCACTCATCTCCTTTCCGACCAGCTTAATTCCCGTTGCTTCGCAATCTTCCCCTCCCTGGACCTTGAACGAGCTTATGACCGCGTATGGCATTCCGGTCTCCTCTTCAAGCTCCAAACCTTTGCCCTTCCCATTAACTACGTCCGTCTGATCGGCTCCTTTCTCTCCCACCGTCCTTTCTACGTCACCATCCATAACACCGACTCCTACACCTTTTTCCTCTCCACCGGTGTGCCCCAAGGCTCCATCCTCTCCCCCCTTCTGTACCTTTTGTATACGGCGGACATGCCGCCGCCGTCACCCCCCGTCCACCTCCTCCAGTTTGCCGATGACACTGCCTTCCTTGCCCTTGCCCCCACCCTACAGCGCTCCCAACACCTTCTCCAAACCCATCTTGACCGGTTAACCGCTTGGTGCGACCAGTGGTTGCTCAGGGTCAATCCCTCCAAAACCCAGGCGATCATTGTAGGCAAAACCACCCCTTCCTTCTGCCTCCTTGATTTCTACATCACCATCTATGGCCGTCCTATCGCCCTCACTCCCACCCTTAAGTACCTTGGCGTCACCCTCGACAGTCGCCTCTCCTGGACTCCCCACCTCCGGACAATCCAAGCCAAGGCACGCTCACGACTCAGTCTCCTCAAGCTCCTCTCCGGCCGTACGTGGGGTCTGGACCCCTCCACCATCCTCCACACCTATAAATCCCTCATCTGCCCTATCCTTTGTTATGCCCATCCGGCTTGGATCTCCGCCCCCCCCTATCTTTTAGAAATCCCTCCAAATCCTTGAACGCCATGCTCTCCGCCTCGCCTATCGCATCCGTCTCCCCTCCCCTACGCGGATCCTGTACGATCTCATCCCCTTCCCCCACCTCCTCCTTTTCCTTGAAAGGATACGGATCCTGTACACCTCCCGTAAACTCGATCCTCCTCACCCACTAGTCTCCCCGATCCTCTCCCACCCCCGCCCACTTCCGCGCCTGTACTCCCACGTCCCACACGGTCTCCATCTCTCAACCATCCTTACCCTCTCCCAAGGTGGCTTCCGCCAGCTCCCCCTCCCTGATGATGTCCTCCTCCCCTCCATCTACCCCTCCTATCAACTTTGACCCTGCCCCACTCCCCACTTCCGGTGTCCTTTCCGTTAGGCACCCTCCCTCCCCTCTCTTCCCTTCCCTTCTCTTTCCTTTTCCCCTGTCCCCTCCTTCCAGCCCTCTTCCACTGGGCTTCCCCTCCCCCTTCCTCCCTCCCCCCTTCCTCACTCCCCCCTATCTCCCCTGCCCGTGGCATCTCTGCTCTCCCTCTCGCTCTCCCACTTCCCTTCCTCCTTCTCCTCTCTTGGCAGGTCCCCGGACTCGCACACGCATAGTGAACATTCGCGCACCGGAGATCATCGCCATCAGTGTCTCGTGTGTGTGCTTCATTTTGTGTTTCGCGTTCTTTCGCAGTTACAACTCCACTGTTCACATGTGCCGTCGCCGTCCTCCGTGTTTTGTGCGCCGTGTCAACAAGTGTTAGTGTTTTTATCTTCCAGCGTGAACGGCTTCATGTTTATTGTTTTTTGTATCTCCATTTTTTTGCCCGCCGCTTTTTGTATTATCTGTATCACTTCTATGTCATGTTATTGTTCCACTTAAGGCTGAAGAGCAGCGTAATATGCTGCTGACAGCCCACCTGTATAGGTGATTAAAATTAGAATAAAGAAAAAAAAACTACTGTAGGGAAATACATGCAATGAAAAGCAGTGGTATCCACACAGGATTGTTGTGTGTCAGCTGTGCTATTGGTGATGCAGAAAGTAAAACAGCGAAGAAAAAGAAAAATATGGGCGTCTGAATTTTTACAGAAGCTGACAAATACGTGGCGGCAGTTCACGAGTCATTGAATTACAGCTACAGACTTTATTAGCCCTGTGTCAAGATTTTGTGTGTGTGTTTGTGGACGATTACTGAATTCGATTTGTTCAGTATTCCCTTTGAAACAGATAAACATACTAAGTGGTAAAACAACAGGGACTATGTAATAGCTACTGTACTGCTTTATGCAATATTGCTAGTGCCGGTACATAGACATGAAGTACTGACATGCTGAAGTTTTCTAAATTCTGCCAGTATGGAAGTCCAGCAATTAAATAATGTGCAAAAGGTAATAACAAGCAACAAATTTCTACTGGGCTGTATTTTACCTGAGGGTAGAGGATGTGGAAGAAGAAAATGCCAGTAGGTAGGTCAGTGCAGCTCCCTTTCCTGAGGAAGAGTTGTTGATACCACTTAGGAAGCATCAAGAATTGCTACATCATTCATGTTAGCTCAAACATAGCATCCTGAAAGGAATACTGAATTCAAGATACAGATATTTGAAAGCCAATTTTTGGTTATGATGTCAATGTCAGCAACGTTCATGGTGATGTGTTCGCAATGTGGGGATAATCTTCGTGTTTGATTTCGTGTACATTTGTGACAATTTTGGACAGCTTGTATTCTGTGATACAAGCCGGTAGACGATAGATAATTGTAAGTAGGTGTTGGTTGTTTTAGGGGAAGGGGACAAAACAGTGAGGTCGTCGGTCGCATTGGATTAGGGTAGGATGGGAAAGGGGTCAGCCGTGACGTCCAAAGGAACCATTCTGGCATTTGCCTGAAGTGATTTAGGGAAGAAAACACTGAAATCCTAAATCAGGTTGGCGGACACGAGTTTGAACCGCCGTCCTCCCGTCCTTCCAGCCCTCTAACCACTGCGCCACCTCGCTCGGTGTAGTGAGTGTGATGTGGGTGACTGCATGCTCATGAGTCGTGAGATGTGTGATGCTGGTAACTCCCAAACGCACCTCCACATTCCTCTCAAACCAAACCTCAGTTTTCAACAGTTCTCGCAATAAAACGTGAGAGTCGCTAGCTGTAGTATTTCACAACTTTACCCTTCGGGAAGATGTGACACTCTTGCTTCATTTATAAGGACTATCGAGTTTACAGAACTGCAGCGCAATAATTTTTTACTCTGCTGTTTATTTTTTTCCCTACCCATCCAATCATCAACTTCAGTTACCACAAATTTCAAAACTAAAGAGCTTCTATGACTTTCGCATTACGATGTCAAGTGCTGGATAAGTGCCGTGAAATTGCATTTTTCTTCCAATTGCTTCGGGGTCAGTCCTCTGTTGCTTCGCTATTCAGATGACGATAGAACAAAGAAATTAATTTTTTTTCGTCTATGGCAAGCCGTCCGCGTTGACTTATGATGGACCAGTGGTGCAGAAGATGGTGGGACGTGCTTTAGGGCTGCGCTCACGTTGTCACCGACAACGGTCGTCAGACTCCGTCACCAAAGGTTGCCCTTCAACATCGTCTGACAGCTTGGTCACTCTGCGTCCCAGCTGATTCGTTAGTTTCTGATGAGATCGAGGAGGTTAGGTTAGGTCAGAACCTATTTTATGTATGAAGTAGGCTATATTCTAAGCTACAATGATGGGATGGATACCACGGCGCCTCTGTGCTTGAAGACGAGTGCTGCAGCTCGGCTTTTGCTGTTATAAGATGCACGTAAATCAGCTGCATCTGTCTCGAAACGAACGTGGAGAGTACTGCACACTCTGTCCGCAGTTACTGTAATTACCAGACAAGTTTCACAAACATATGGGATGAAAGATAAACACCGTGCCACAAATATTAAAATCGCTATTATTTTGTGAAGCCACTTTCCTACTCTGACCAGTGATTAGAGTCAGAAGGGACCACCACCTTAGAAACGAACAGGCCGTAAATGATTTTTTTCATATTTATACATGCGTCTTACGAAAATATGTAGTTTCAGTGATACACATCACTCATGATCTCTCCAAAACACATTGTTCTGAGTGCGGTTCATTATGACACAGTGGCAGGATGTACGACTTTATTGGACATTTTTTCTATGTGATAATGAGCAGATAGTAGTTAATTTACGTTATGGAAGTATATGTTTCTATCATATACTGAAGCGGCAAAGAAACCGATGTACCTGACTAATACGGTGCGAGGCACCTGCGAGCATGTAGAGGTGGCATAACACGACGTGGCATGGACTCAACTAACATCTGAAGTACTTCTAAAAGCAATTGACACCATGAACCCTGCCGAGCTGCCCATAAATCCGTAAGAGTACAAGGGCTTTCAGTGAGGTAACCCCAATAATCAGATAGCTCAACAATGAATGCACTCTATCCGGAATGCAGAAGTTCACAAAACGTTGGGAAGCTGTCACTAGCAGAAAAGCTTTGGACAAACAAACAACTATAGTGAAATAATGAGATTGACAGGATACACATTACAAATTAATAATGCCACGTGCATAGTGCACAAGATTGCGAGTGACATGATCCTCAAGAAGGAGAAAGTGAAGTAAAATATGCAAGTGTTACCACCTAAACTTGAATTACAATGACAAAAACCCTGTTTGGCAGTTAAAATTTAAAAAGTAAATTTGTAGCCTTAGAAAAATACAATGATTGCATGTATATATCTACAGGATAAAAAATATAAAGAAATTAACATTTAGAAAATAGGGGTATCTGAGGGGAGTTCAATTTGAATGCTCAAATAAACTGATCAAACACTTAACATAAATAAAGGGAGCTGCAGCACTAAAACTGGCTGGAAATGCATCATGTAAAAATACATAAATTAATACACAGTAAAAAAAAAGCAATTTAAATGCAGAATAACTAAAGTAAAAAAACTGGGTAAGTAAATATTTCAAAAATTGACATTGTGGTGTCAAGGTAGTTCTGACCCTTACTAATCAGCTGATCACTAAGCAGGTGATCATTAACTGCATATCCATGTTTGATAATTTACAATTCTTCTAGAAGTCGAGAACAAAACCCAGCACAATCATGTTCCTACTGAATAGCCTCATAAACACAGAAGTGTTACCCTCCCCCTCCCAGAATATAAACTGGAGTGTAATGTCTGCCAAAAATTTTATGACTGGTGGGAGGTTTAAAACTTTGGCCAGATGAAGCAGCATTCTGGCTCTGTCGAGAATTTTAAGTCAACAGGGCATCGGCCACCCATGCTGGATGATCTCCAGATTCTGAATTATGCCAGAAAGCGGCAATAAAAATGACCTTCTTGTTAAATTGGAAGAATCAGAATTACTTTGACATCCTGATGTGAGTTTTTAAAAATTTTTGGTTTTGGTTATTTTACTTTTAAGTCACTTTTTCCTATTTATTGTTCAGTGTATTTTTATATTATGCATTACGTGCAGTTTTGGTAAGGTATTTTTATATTATGCATTACCTGCCATTTTTTATGCTGTGGAACCCTTTTCTTATGTAAACCATTTAGTATTGCATTTTTTTAACTTGTACTCCCCTTGGGTATGCCACTCTTCTGAGATGTCAATTATTTCATTTGTTCCAATGCACAACGCTTTGTCTTGCTAAGGTCGCAGAAAAACATATGTATTGATGGAAGACGAAGCATAGTCTACTGGAACATAGTGCTGGAGCTGACAACATGCTTTTGATGAATACATAAATGTAACTGGAAACGTCAGCCATGTGAAGATGGGCACAGATTCGCAAGGCCAGTTATGGCACTGAAACAAGGCACTTCGAAACTGTTTATACGGTATCTGTGTCTTCACAATACTATGTCCTTCAGAACGGCATGCAAATCGGAAGGAACGGGCACTGTCATTGACAATTATAGCAGTCGTGAACATTACGGGTTTGAGTCCCAGACAAGAACAAATTTTCACGAGTCACAAACATCTGACATCAATGTACAGTCGCAGTATCCAAAGCTATTTTGTAATGTTTACCACTGCTGTAACGGCCAGTGAGATTTCTGCTCTCTCGGATGTGTATGGATGTTTGAAGGAATATACTGTAAAGATACGGTCACTGCATAAACACAATATTGGAACAATCAATGATGTATCTATTCCTCTACCGTAAAAATCACGAGATAACACACACAAAATAATACTATGCATGAAATGGCGAAATGAGACAGAAATCAATAGATGAAAATCTTGAGCTGGTTTGATGGCCCTGCCCTAGCCATAATGCTCCAAACATTCTCAGTTGGGGAGAGAACCAGCGGCTATGGTGTCCAAGATAGGGTTTGACAACCACAAAGACAAGCAGTAGAAAAAAATGGCTCTGAGCACTATGGGACTTAACATCTATGGTCATCAGTCCCCTAGAACTTAGAACTACTTAAACCTAACTAACCTAAGGACAGCACACAACACCCAGCCATCACGAGGCAGAGAAAATCCGTGACCTCGCCGGGAATCGAACCTGGGAACCCGGGCGTGGAAGCGAGAACGCTACCGCATGACCATGAGATGCGGGCAAGCAGTAGAAACTCTCACAGTGTACAGGCATATATTGTTGCTGAACTGTAAGACCAGGGTGGCTTGTTATGAAGGGAAACAAAATGGTGCATAGAATCTCCTCGACTGATCTCTGTACTGTATGGGTGCCACAGATGGCAACCAGTGGGGATCTGCTATCAAAAGACATGGCACCCCAGACCATATGGTTGTCACGCCACATGGTGGGCAACATTCAGGTTGGTATCCCACTGCTGTCCAGGGCGTCTTGAAACACGTATTCGACCTGGAATTTCGTTGACTGGAGTAGAATTGTCTTCAGTGGCGAATCCCACTTGTAACTCAGCCTGGATGAGGAGCAAAGAAGTGTCGGGAGACGCTACAGACAGCCATGGGATAACAATCTGACTGTCACCCACCACACTGACCGTCAATGTGGAGCCGTGGTCCAGGGTGCCATTTCATTTTGTAGTAGGACCCCTTTAGTTATCATCCACAGTACTGTTAGAGCACAGTCGTATGTCGGTGATATACTATGCACCCATTTGTAGCCCTGTATGGGAAGCCATTCCGGGCTTACTTTTCGGAAAGATAATGCACATCTGCACATAGCGATAGTTTCTACTGCTTGTCTTCATGCTTAAAAACCGTTCCTTGGCCAGTGAGGTCGCAGGTTCGCTCCCATCTGAAAACGTATGTAACATTATTGGTGTGGTCATCTGACCAGCTCAGGATTTTGATGAGCTAAAGCGCCAACTGGACAGTATATGGCTCGACATCCCTCAAGAGGACATCCAACAAATCTATCAATCAATGCCAAGCCAAATAACTGCTAATATAAGGACCAGTGGTAGACCAACACTTTACTGACTTGCTCAATTTGTGGAGCTCTTTCACTTGAATAAGTCGACCAATTTTTTTGCAGTTGTAACCATTTGGTTGGCTGTACAAGTACATAACGTCTACCAATTTCAGTCCCAAGTGGACAATTTCTTCGAGGTGAGTTGCTTTCTTTTCTGTCTTAGAGGTTTTCCCCATGTGGAAATCACGAATTGTGCAAGTATGAGGGTTGTGACTATGTGACACGTGTAAGTTTCGATTGATACCGGAAGTGTGCTCAGGTAGTTGTAGTTCTTAAGGCGAGCGCTTGTGGTAAGCGACAAATCTGGGTTCGAATCCTGGTCTGGCACAAATTTTCTTCTGGTCCAAATGGCTGATATCAATATAGTGTCTCAGTACGTGAAGTTATTTTGTAACATTTCGGAAGTATTCGTAGCTAGCTGCATTATTCAGCAACAAGAAATGCTTTTTTTTGCCATAATACTGTCCATTCCGTTCAACTGCTCTTCATAGCCCTTTGCTGTCTTTGAGAGAATTACAATATCATTAGAAAACCTCAAAGCCTTTGTTGTTTGTCCCAGAACTTTAATTTCGCTCACAAATTACTCCTTGATTTCCTTTTCTCCTTACTCAGTGTACAGACTGAATAACACCAGTCGTACACTACAACCCACTTTTCACCCTTAGCCACCGCTTTCCTTTCACATTCTGTGACTCTTGCAACTGCAGTCTGGTTTCTGTACAAGTCTTGAATAATCGTTCACTCCATTTTCTAAAAATCTGTGATACTTCAAACTTCAAAGTTTGGTATATAAGTAAAAATTTTTTAAATCTCTTTCTAAATCGGCCAATGTTACGAGGAGTATAAAGTATTATTTCTCAAGACAACAAATATTTTGAGAACATTTACTAATTGTACACTGCCGAATGTGGTATCAGTAGAAATACTTTTATTTGGCACTGCATACCAATTTAGTGCTATGACTTACTATTTTTTAAAAATTTTAATGCAAAAGATAATTTTAGCTATTGTAGGCAAAAGGGCATCATGGATGCCCAGGTTCATACCTCTATTTTACGAAGTTAACTCATTAATCACGAATTAGAGACGGTTTTTCTATACAATCTTATCACAAATGCCTTTTCATTTGTTTTAAAGTGCTTAGTAACTGGATAATTTGTACACAGCATTGTCATAAACAATAACCATGACCACTAAGGTAGTCCAATAGCTCTGGCCATCGTGCAAGTTGACGTTTCTAAACAAATATACTCTCCGAGTTGCTAAATATATTTGTCATTGTTGCCTTGAATTGTAATTTACGTATTGCTCCTATGGCCTAATGTGCTTATTGTAGCTGAAAATGTTTGTCGACTTAAAGTTTTAGGTACAACTAAAACATGAGTTACGAGGAAATCTGGAAGGTTTCAGACCATGGAGAATTTGTGCAGAGCGGATCATAAGTTTAAAGTTGATTATGGTGTGCTTAGAAGACAGAACAATCTCTGGCAATAACGTTTGTAAACTTTAAGAAGCCATCCAATGTCTCCATAGAACTCCAGTTTTAAAAATTCTAAGAAAAATAAGACTATATCCAAAATTAATTAAACTAGTAGAACTTACTCTAAACAACGCTAAATTGAAAGTAAGGCTTAGAGAAAATAATTCTGAAACATTCCTCATAAAAACAGGCATAAGACAAGGTGAAGGCCTGTTACCATTACTGTTCGACTGAGCACTGGAATATGTAATGAGAGAATGGTACAAGGATAACGCAAAGAACATAAGAACTGGAAGTGTGAAAACTGATAAAAGCTTAAACTGCTTGGGATTTGTTGCTGATATTATGCTCCTAGTCCAGAACGTTCAAGAAACTACTAAAGTAGTTAAAACATTAAAAAATAGCACAGAAACTCAGCCTCAGAATATCGATTGCAAAAACAAATAATGCCAGCTGGTCCACAAAAATACATCGGAAGAACAGGAAGTCAATATCGAAAAATCAATTTAAATATTTAGGTGACATCATAACGGGAAATCTAAATGAGGAACATGGCAAAATAGAATAAAAAACCTCACTGAGGAAAATTAAATCAGCAAGAAAACATACAACAAAAAACGGCTGTCTGTAGTTGCAAATTTAAAACATTGTAAGACAATCACACGACCAGAAATAACATATGCAGCAGCAACCATCTTCAGGACAAGGCTTGTTGTTGTCGACGTCTTCAGTCCAGGTACTGGCTCGATGCAGCTCTCCATGCATGGTAGCTGGAGAGAAATGGGGAGCTATCTAGTGCATTCAGCAAATTAAAATAAAACCGTGTACTTACAGACACGTAATTTTGACTAACATCCCTTACCACTTTACGCCTCATATTAGTGGTGGGCAGGAAATCGCGTATCTGTTCGAAATCACAGTGATTGAGAAGTCACAGATATCACAATAACAACTTTACAAAATCTAACTGCAATTTCAGTCACAGTTAGCAGTCGCAAGTAGCATTTCACATTCAACGCCGTGAGCCATTTGTTGGCCGATTTCCATACTCCTTTCTGCGATTTCAGTGACAAGTCGCGGCTAGGAGTCGCAAGTAGCAACTAAAAAGCGCAGTTAACATTGCCATCTGTAGGCCAAAGTTCGTACTACGCTCGTCTCTGGGACACGCTACGGAGTCCAGAGTCCAACTGCGATTTCTGTGACAAGTCGCAACTAAGAGTCGCAAGTAGCAACTAAAAAGAGCAGTTAGCACTGCCATCGGTAGGCCTAAGTTCGTACTACGCTCATCTCTGCGACACGCTATCGAGTGAAACTGCGATTTCCGTGACAAGTCACAACTAAGAGTCGCAAGTAGCAACTAAAAAGCGCAGTTAACATACTTTTTCTAATGCCATCTGTTGACCGACGTACGTACTTCGTTATGAGAGCCTTGTGCCTCACGAGATCGATGTGCTGTGTGTGCATATGAAGGGCTTATTTCAATAGTGGTACAAGTCCATTATTGTTCATTTTGAGATACAGAGTCGTAAAGTTAAATGACCGCTGAAAAATCTGCAGTTGAGATACCAGAAATATTCAAGCATATGGCTTCTTGCTAGAGATGAACCTTTATTTATGTTTGTCTGGATCATTAATTTCAGAAGCATTATAGACAGAAAAGTGGAGGTAATGGACTTCTACCACTATTGAAATAAGCCCTTCATATTATATGACGACATGCACATTCAGGATCAGTTATGGTTGGTCAAATACTGCTGTGACTCTGAATGTATTATATTAATAAGAAGCAACATTGCCTTTTTCTCCTGAAAATAACAAGTAACGTAACAAATGTGTCTGATTCTGCTTCCAATATGACAGTTTTGGTTAATACTCCACATGCCTACAGGACTTTGCAATGTTAACACAGCAGGACTCAGACATCTGTATAAGTGTAGTTAAATGAAAACAGTCATATGAATGACTCACTTTTGTTCCGACACAGTTCAAGACTCGGGAGAAAAGTTTTACACCTGGTGTTCTACATGGCAACTTCACACACAAGAACTTCTTGCCGACACTACTACCACCTACATAAGTAAGCTTTTCCTGTGTTACTTTCAAGTAATGCACTTAAGCTATTCCCAATTTAACTGGAAGATCTGTACTTCCCACTTTCACATCAACATCCTCAAAATGCATATTGTATACTTCAGGATATGTAACAGGTCAGTGTCACACCAAGATTGTGGAGAAAGGGGGGGGGGGGAGGGGCGGCATGTCACTCTCCAACAAGTGTTTTGCCAATAAGTAAGTGGCGGAAAATTACGGGTATTGGACGGCTTAACATGTGGAAAATGAGATTTTTATTATTCACTCACTGTATTTAATATTTATTATGCCTTTAAAATCGCACAACAACTTCAATAAAACACAGTTTAATCATTCACACACTTATTTCACAATTATTTCACTTTTAAACTGAATATCCTCTAAGACCTGTCTTGAATCTTCACGAGTCTCTCTCAACAGCCTTGATGTGGATAGATACGTACAGCAACCAGTAATCAGTCAGAACTGCGTCTGCAAAAACACAAGGATTATTAAACAATTTCTGCTGTCACTAATTACTAGCAATATAATTGACAGAGTAGATTGCTAATATTTGCTATAATGAATGTCACATTTGCAAGAACGATCTCACTGAAGTAATTAAGTCCATCGAAACGCTTAGAAACTAACCTCTCGTCTGACGAAAACAGTCTAAAGACGCAGAGGCAATTTCTTCAGATCTGTTGACAACGATATTTTGAGTTATCACTTTACAGAGTGACTGAAATGTAGTTCAGGTACCTGTGAGCATAACAATATGTTAGAATTCATTTTCTAAACACGAACTATTACGGTACTGTACGGCTACTTACATATTAATTACACTATTAATATTTTCACAGTTGTTTCTTTAATACAAAATTAAAGCCAATGGGAGAAAAAACGTAAAACATACTTGCCAATGACAGGTTTGTTGCGATGCAATTTTCTGAGTTGACAGATGTAACTTTTTCATACAGTGGTATGTCGCAGAAATCGCAGGAGTCACAGAAATCGCAGAAGTCACAGAAATAGCAGAAGTCGCAGAAATCGCACAAATAGCAGTGGCAGAGGGATTCACGACCTATGTTCCTTAACTGCGACTCTTAACTGCGACAAATCACAGTTAAGAATAACAGATACTGAAAAGTAGCATTCACAAAAATCACTGATATCGGAACATCGCAGTTTAGCCCATCACTACCTCATATTATTATTAATCTTTTTGCCGGTTCGCACCTAATGGCATGAACTCTCCAAAAATTGCATGTAATATAATGGGATCTACAAACTCTCGTTATTGTTTTTTTTTTACTTTATTGTTATTTTAAAACCTGTACAACAGGCAGGCTGTCAGCAGCACACTCCGCTGCTCTTCAGCCATAGAATATACAAGGAGCAAAAGCAGTGAGAAGACACATAAGTCACAGAACAGTGGGCAATAAAACAGGAGACACATATAGACAAACACGGAGCCATTCACACTCGTTGATAATCCACTCTGCTAGCTGATGAGACGACGCACAAACACTGTAGATGACGATGGCACTGGTGAACGATGGAGTGGACGGTGAACACTGAACACTAAACACGACGGCACACACAAAACACTGATGGCGGTGATCTCCGGCGCGCGAATGTCCACGTAGCGTTTGCGAGTCCGGGGACCTGCCAAGAGGTGAACAGCGGTGAGGTGGGGGAGAGGGGAGAAAAAGGATGCCAATGGCTGAGGAGACGGGCGCAGGAGGAGAGGGACAGGGGAGAGGATGCCCGGGGGAGGAGGGGGAGAAAAGGAGGGAGGGAGGGAAAAGGGAGGGAAGGTGCCCAGAGGAGCAAGCACAGGAGGAGGGAGGGCGGATCAAAGTTGGTAGAAGGGGTAGATGGAGGGGAGGAGGGCATCATCAGGGAGGGGGAGCTGGCGGAAGCCACCTTGGGAGAGGGTAAGGAGGGTGGAGAGATGGAGACCGGGTGGGACGTGTGAATACAGGCACGGCAGCATGCGAGGGTAAGAGAGGATCGGGGAGACGAGCGGGTGAGGAGGATCGAGTTTGCGGGAGGTGTACAAGATCCGTATCCTTTCAAGGAAAAGGAGGGGGAAGGCGATGAGATTGTACAGGATCCACGTGGGGGAGGGGAGACGGATGCGATAGGCGAGGCGGAGAGCATGACGTTCTAGGATTTGGAGGGATTTATAAAAGGTAGGGGGGGGCGGAGATCCAAGCTGGATGGGCATAACAAAGGATAGGGCGGTTGAGGGACTTATAGGTGTGGAGGATGGTGGAGGGGTCCAGACCCCATGTACGGCCAGAGAGGAGCTCGAGGAGACTGAGTCGGGAGCGTGCCTTGGCTAGGATTGTCCGGAGGCGGGGAGTCCAGGAGAGGCGACGGTCGAGGGTGACGCCAAGGTACTTAAGGGTGGGAGTGAGGGTGATAGGACGGCCATAGATGGTGAGATAAAAATCAAGGAGGCGGAAGGAAGGGGTGGTGTTGCCTACAATGATCACCTGGGTTTTGGAGGGACAGACCTTGAGCAACCACTGGTTGCACCAAGCGGTGAACCGGTCAAGGTGGGATTGGAGAAGGTATTGGGAGCGCTGGAGGGTGGGGGCAAGGGCAAGGAAGGCGGTGTCATCGGCAAACTGGAGAAGGTGGACGGGGGGTGACGGCGGCGGCATGTCCGTCGTGTACAAAAGGTACAGAAGGGGGGAGAGGACGGAACCTTGGGGCACACCGGCAGAGGAGAAAATGGTGTAGGAATCAGTGTTATGGATGGTGACATAGGAAGGATGGCGGGAGAGAAAGGAGCCGATCTGACGGACGTAGTTAATGTGAAGGGCAAAGGTTTGGAGCCTGAAGAGGAGACCGGAATGCCATACGCGGTCATATGCACGTTCGAGGTCCAGGGAGAGGAAGATTGCAGAGTGACGGGAATTAAGCTGGTCGGAAAGGAGATGAGTGAGGTGGAGCAGCAGGATGTCAGAAGAGAAGGACGGCCGAAAGCCACACTGGGTAACGGGAAGGAGGCGGTGCTGGCAGGGATGTTGGTGGATGCGTCGGGTGAGGATAGATTCCAGGACCTTGCTGAAGACCGAGGTAAGGCTGATGGGACCGTAGGAGGAGACGGCGGACGGCAGTTTGCCAGGTTTAAGGAACATGAGGATACGGGAGGTTTTCCACAGGTTGGGGTAGTAACCGGTGGACAGGACTACATTGTAGAGGCTGGCCAGGGTGGAGAGGAAAGAGACAGGAGCTTCACGAAGGTGACGGTAGGTGACACGATTGTGACCAGGAGCGGTGTTGCATTTTGTGCAGAGTGTATCAATGAGATCCTGTGTAGTGATAGGGGCATTGAGTTCCGTGTGTGCAATGTTGTCCAAGTACTGGAAACCAGGAGCAAGGGGAGGGACAGAGGTGTCAGTTCGATCGCGGATATTCAGGAAGAGGGAGTAATCGAACTGGGGATCATCGGGGATGGAAAAGACATCGGAGAGGTAGGAGGCAAAGTGATTGGCCTTACTAAGGGTGTCAGGGAAAGGGTGATCATCATGGAGAAGAGGATAATAGGGGTAGGGTTTAGTTCCGGTAAGGCGACGGAAGGCCGACCAGAACTTGGACGAGTTTATTGGTAGGGTAGCATTTAAACGGGTGCATGTCTGTCGCCAGTCCCGGCGTTTCTCAGCCGCGAGCAAATTACGAATGTGTCGCTGGAGTTGCCGGTGGCGTCGTAGTGTGTCCGGGTCACACGTGCGGAGGAAGGCACAGTAGAGACGACGGGATTCACGGAGGAGGACGGCCTGTGGGGGTAAGGTAGGACGGTGGGGGTGGATGGCGACAGTAGGGACGTGGGCCTCCACGGCTTCAGACAAGGTCTGCTGGAGAAAAGAGGCGACGTGGGTGACATCGTCAGGGTGGTGGTAGGTGAAGGGGTGGCTATTGACCTGGGTGGAAAGGGTATCCCTGTAGGCATTTCAGTCGGCACGGGAATAGTCATGGACATACTTAGGGGGAGGGTCATGACGAGGGTCAGGGCGGGGGCGACGACTGTCTGAAACGGTGAAGAGGACAGGGAGATGGTCGCTACCAATAGGCTCCAGGACATCCACCGTTATGCGGCCAAGGAAGTTGGGGGAGGAGAGGATAACATCAGGAGTGGAATTGGATTCGGAACGGGTGTGCTGGGGGATGGGGATTAGGTCGCCTTGAAGGGAGGAGAGGAAGTGATGCCACCGCCATAACTGGGCGGTGGAACGACTATGGATGTTGAGGTCGGCGGCGATCACGTAAGAGGAGAAGGTACGGTAGATGTGGGAGAGGAAGTCGAAGGGAATAGGGGCGTTGGGGCGGACATAGATGGTGGCACAGGTAATGGTACGGCCGGGGAAGAAGAGACTAAGGATCAGGTGTTCGGTGGGGTCGGGAAGGAGAGGTTGGAGCCGAACGGGGATCTGGCGGTGGTGACCAATGGCTACTCCGCCACGCGCAATTGGGAGGGGATTATCAGAGCGGTGGAGGAGATAGGGCGAAGTGTGGATGGAGTGGTGGGGTTGGAGGAAGGTTTCATTAAGGAGGAAGGCATCCACGCGGCGGGTGGCAAGGGTGTGCAGGAAGAGGTTCTTGTTGGCGGGAAGGGAGCGGATGTTGTTGAAAAGGATACGTTGCTGTCACGCCATGACAGGGATTTAGACGAGGGTGTCAAGGCGGGAGAAGGTGAAATGGGCCTGGTTGTTCGAGTAGGTGGCATACATTTTGAGGTGGAAAATGGAACGGGCGGCGAGGGATACCTGTTGGAGGGTGTGGGGGCGCTGAAAGGGATGAACATTCTGGAGGACGATGGTGAGGAACCGGATGATGTACTCAGCGGTGGTGGGGGGGGGGGACGAAGGGAATTTCCAGGAGGGGTGGGGGCGTCCAGAGGACGGACAGGGACGGTGAGTTCAGGAGTGGTCGGAGGGGGTCGGGCTTTACACTTTTTGGAGTAGGTGGGATGGGGGAGATTGCAGGTATTGCAGGAAGGAGGGGATTGGAGGTTGGGGCACTGCCTGAGGAAGTGCGCTTGCCTACAATGCGGGCAGGTGGGGGCCTCACGGCACTCAGCTGTGGGGTGCGTGTTATAGCGCAGACACCTCTGGCAGCGCAGGGATTGAGGAGGGGAGCGGGAGGGGTCGACCTTGTAACGCTGGTGGAAGAGGAGGGCACCGTCCTTCAGGAGACGGTCAATGGAGGGGTCATCCTCGGAGAAAACCCGTATAAGGCATGTGGGGCAGGCCGAGTTGAAAATGCGGCGGACTGCCCGCACCTCCAGCATGGGATGCGCCTTGAGCTCCGCCAACACCTCCTCCTCCATGATCGACGGACTGAGCCGAGTGATCACGGCGGTGAGGGTCGGTGGGCGATGCGGGGGTTGGGGTTGGCGTGTAGGAGATGAGGAAGGAGCAGGGGTGAGGGAGGCGTTGGGGCCAAAACGGGTGATGGGGAGGCGGGAGAGGATGTCAGTATGGAGGGTGGGGCTGGGGGAGGAGATGAGAACGGAATCCCGTCTGGGAGTGAGGAGAGAAATAGGCGCACCAGGGAAGTGTTGGCGGAGGAGGAGGGAGAGATTCCGGGCCTCAAGAAGAGAAGGATCGGGACGGGAGAGGTGGTATTTGTAGAAAGAGGTGGGGGGTGGAGGAGGTGGAAGAAGCGGAGGGAGCAGGGCCAGGTGGGGAGACATCCATGGCATCCTGGGGGGGGGAAGGAGGACGGGGTGGGGCCTTTTTGGGGGCGGAGTAGGTGGTGGTGCGACTAGGGCGCTTAACGGCGGCAGAAGGGCGGGTGGTGACAAGAGGGATGGGAGCTATAGGGAGGTGGTGCGAAGGGACAGGTCCCGGTGTGGACGCAGCAGTCGGCGCCGGAGACGGTGACGGTGATGGTGGCGGTGGCGGTGACGGTGGCGGTGGCGACGGGGAGAGCTGGGCATGGACAGTGGCCCAACGGGCCACCACCCTAGCCGGAGCAGCAGTGACAGGCTGGGGGAGTGGGGGAAAGGATCAGATCGAGAGGAGCGGGAGGAAGAAGCTGGAGAGGGGGCAACAAAGAGCGAGGGCGAAGGGACAGTGAGAAGAGGAGGGATGGAAGGAGGGGGGTGGGACTGGGCACACCACGTTATAGTGGTGGAGGCGGCAGAAGGGGAAGTGTAAACTATGGCGGTGGTGGTAGCGGTGGCGGTGGTGGTGGGGGTCGACATGACGTCAGGGAGAAACAATAACACACAGAACGAAAAGGAAAGGACACAAACAGGGGACAGACGAAGACAAAGGCGGAGGAAGACGAGGACGGCCACAGAGCAGCGGCGGGCAGACAGACAGAATCTTCGAAGACGGAGATTCCAACCTGAGAGTAGCCCAGGCTTTGCAATCTGACGCCTTCGAAGGAAGGGATCCAACCCTCCATATGAACTCTCGTTTTTTTTTTTTTCTTTATTGTAATTTGAACACCCCATACAGGGTGGGCTGGCAGCGGAAAAGTGTACTCCGCTCTTCGGCCATAAGCAGTACAATAAATGAGAAAGGGAGACAGTAAAGTAACAGACTGGCAGTTTAAAAAACAGTAGATACAATAATTTAAAAAAACATGAAGCCGTTCACACTCGACGAAACAAACAAGAAAACTGTCGGCACTGTGCACAAACACCGACGAGTTAGACGACACATGTGAACGAAAGAGCGTGGACGGCGAAAAACACTGATGCACAAACATGACGGCACAGACACTAAACCGAGGGCGATGATCTCCGGCGCGCGAATGTTCACAATGCGTGTGCGAGTCCGGGGACCTGCCAAGAGAGGAGGAGGAGGAGGAGGAGGGGCAGGGGGAGAGCGAGAGGGGAGAGCAGAGACGCTACAGGCAGGGGAGAGAGGGGGGGAGAGAGGAAGGGGGAGGGGAAGCCCGGGGGAAGAGGGGTGGAGGGAGGGGACAGGGGAAAAGGAAAGAGAAGGGAAGGGAAGAGAAGGGAGGGAGGGTGCCTAAGGGAAAGGACACCAGAAGTGGGGGGGGGGAGGCTCAAAGTTGATAGGAGGGGTAGATGGAGGGGAGGAGGACATCATCAGGGAGGGGGAGCTGGCGGAAGCCACCTTGGGAGGGAGTAAGGAGGGTGGAGAGATGGAGACCGGGTGGGACGTGGGAATACAGGCGCGACAGCGGGCGGGGCTGGGAGAGGATCGGGGATACGAGCGGGTGAGGAGGATCAAGTTTACGGGAGGTGTACAGGATCCGTATCCTTTCAAGGAAAAGGAGGAGGTGGGGGAAGGGGATGAGATCATACAGGATCCGCATGGGGGAGGGGAGACGGATGCGATAGGCAAGGCGGAGAGCATGGCGTTCAAGGATTGGGAGGGATTTATAAAAGGAAGGGGGGGGGGGGGCGGAGATCCAGGCTGGATGGGCATAACAAAGGATAGGGCGGATGAGGGATTTATAGGTGTGGAGGATTGTGGAAGGGTCCAGACCCCACGTACGGCCGGAAAGGAGCTTGAGGGTACGGAGTTGGGGACGTGCCTTGGCTTGGATTGTACGGAGATGGGGAGTCCAGGAGAGGCGACGGTCGAGGGTGACGCCAAGGTACTTAAGGGTGGGAGTGAGGGCGATGGGACCGCCATAGGCGGTGAGATAGAAATCAAGGAGGCGGAAGGAAGGGGTGGTTTTGCCTACAATGATCACCTGGGTTTTCGAAGGATTGACCTTGAGCAACCACTGGTTACACCAAGCGGTGAATCGGTCAAGATGGGATTGGAGGAGGTGGTGGGAGCGTTGCAGGGTGGGGGCAAGGGCAAGGAAGGCAGTGTCATTGGCAAACTGGAGAAGGTGGACGGGGGATGACGGCGGCGGCATGCTGCCGTGTACAAAAGATACAGGAGGGGGGAGAGGACGGAGCCTTGGGGCACACCGGCGGAGGGGAAAAAGGTGTAGGAATCTGTGTTATGGATGGTGACATACGAAGGACGGCGGGAGAGAAAGGAGCCGATCAGACGGACGTAGTTAATGGGAAGGGCGAAGGTTTGGAGCTTGAAGAGGAGACCGGAATGCCAGATGCGGTCATATGCACTTTCGAGGTCCAGGGAGAGGAAGATTGCAGAGCGACGGGAATTAAGCTGTTCAGAAAGGAGATGAGTGAGGTGAAGGAGAAGGTCATCAGAAGAGAAGGACGGCCGAAAGCCACACTGGGTAACGGGAAGGAGGCGGTGCTGGCGGAAAAAACTCTTGTTAATGTCTTTCTCATTTTTAACCAACATGTCACCACAAATATTGCTGAGTATGAAAAATTGTCTTTACAAATAAAAAAGAGACACGGATGAGTTTACCACCTTTGTTAAGAAACTAAACATATTCAATTGCAGTAGTTAAGGAGGTTTTTGTTATTTCCAACCATTTCCTGTTATGATTCATATTTCGACATCGAATAATTGGCCGTCGGTTGAAGGCCCTGTTGCTTGGTGTCGCCGACAGATGTCAGCGTGGCACGTTGCCGGGAAAAACATGGCGAGCCTTTCATGCTCCATCCCCTGTCACCGTCTGCTCTGCAGTGCCTGTATAGCGGAGCAAACACAGACTAATTGCAGTGAACACTAGCATTATTCTATGGAAGGGTGAATGCAAATGCTCTGCTGGTAAACCTAATATATTTTCTTGACGTTCTGTTAAAATTTAATAATTGAACATATGGCCTTCTTGAATACAGTGCAATAAATGCACATAAATCAATACGTAACTCAGTTTATTGTAATATGGGCTCCTGTGCATCAAGAGGTGTGATTTTAATTGAGTACTGCCATGAGGTTCGCCGTCAGTGTTTGTTATGTGCTACGCCATCCGTCAATACCTTTTATGTTCCAGTCATACTGTGCCTTGTGTTCTTTTAACTGTCGCAGTGTATGGCTTTTTGTGTGTGCTACTTTTAAACAGTTTTTTATCTCCATTTTACAGTCACCCCGTTTTTTGTCTATTGCCTTCCATGATGTTCCCCCTTTTATATATATATATATATTCACCATATTCTCTCCTTTGTTATTTTTAAATGTCTTCTATTGTTTGTTCTATGTCTTTCGGCTGAAGAGCAGCGCATATGCTGCTGCCAGCCAGCCCCGATGGGGAATTGAAATACAATAAAGAAACAAAAAAGAAAAAAAATATATATTGTAATATGGGAGAAAATCAAGTAAATTATGGTTAATTCCCATTGTCTTTCGCATTATACTCCACTCATGGTTCATTCTTTGACATGTGGCCAATTGTATATGTTAGAATAGAAGTTCTTTATGATGTCTTGTTTTGGAAGGAATGGTAGAAATCGCCTTAGATGGTGCATGTTCGTCTCATTTATCATTACATGAGCCCAATTGAGCCTGATTTACAGGGCTTGGTGGAACTGCAGTTTGATCAGAAAGTTGGAATGTGTGCTCTTCTGCCACATCAATGAATGGCTTAACTTTAACACCAACACGAGTGTATTGTGAACAACTGAATTGCACAAATTGTGTTACATAAAAGAGCTGTTAGTTTCTGTGTGAAGCCCTTCCTTTCCTTTCAACAGAAATATTAGTATTTCTATGGAATTTTGGCCACCACTCCTTAAAATTTGGAACCTCTTCTGTTTTTGATATTTTCACTACAAAATTCCTCTTTGTGCGGGATTCAGTTATTAATTCTGCATATTCTTTCAGAACATATATCCTATCCACCTTGCTAATTTTCCTTTTTGTCTGTTGATATGCCTATCATGTGCAAGGTAGGACTACCCTCCAGTTGGAAAGTAATGGGTGATGAACTGAAACCTTCCCTGTGCCACAAGCATTAAACAAACCTCACCATTGAATGGTTTTTATTTTGGCCTCCACAATAGTCAGAGAATGAGTGAAAGTCTTTAACACGTTGTCCACCATTTTCATTTATATAATTAAAAAGAAATGAACAGGCTTCATCAGGGTTTTTTTGTGCTGTTCCTTCATGATGCAGATAAAAACCTGGCTGTACCACTCTGTAATTCGTGCGCATTAAAAGAATTAATGAAAGCTGCCACAAGTGAAATGTAAGTTGTCTTTGTATCTGAGGTAATTGCAAATTCTGCATTATATCAAACGAGAGGCCTGCAATGGTAGAATCAGTGTCAGTTTTTGCTGTAACTGGGTGTAATTTCTTGTGCACTATTAACTCAGCTATGCTGTCCTTTTAGCAGCATTATTCAGAGATGGACTTTTCATATGTACCCAAGGCTCTTCACATGTACTGCTCGCAGACACTTGTGGTTGCCCAAATTTTAAATTAAAATGCCATGTTTAATTTTCAGATAAAATTTATAATCAACTTAAATATCCGGTTTAAAAGTTTTGAACATCTGCCACATAATCTTCACATGTTTATGGTCAAGATAATTCCATTCTTCATTGGCGTAATGTGCTTTCTGGACTGGAAATGATTTGATGTGATTTTTCATTTCCACTTCTTAAGCCACTGGTTTTGCACTGCCAGTATGTCATTTTCCCCTCTTGCAATGCTCCAGCACCTGCGTTATTCTGAATTACGATACAATGTCCCTCTTAATAGGTGGGTTATCTGGATTCGAGTCCGAGTATGGCACAAGTTTTCATTGTCGTCATTCCATCATACAGCTGAAGCTTGTCCATATTCACAACTGTGAATACATTTCATGTTTTCACCTCTTATCTCTTGGAGATTTACCTTCTTTCAACATATTGCCTTACTCGGCCATTGCTGACACCACCAACAATTTGGAAGGCTGTTTTCCAAAACTGAATCTTTTTTTCAGACCTTGATAACCGATAAATGCATGATTGCAATTTTGGTTTCTTCCACCTAAATTCCTTATCACTTCTAGGCTTCTTCCTTGCCATTTGTTTTACTTCTATGAGGCTTTGAATGATTCCATCCTGTTCAATTTTTGTTCTATTGTGCTGCCCTCTGTTATCTTGTCATGCCTTTCATCTGACAAGTGGAAACAGAATGACATATTCAGCTGAACTTAATGTTCTACATTATAATGTTCACTGTGGTAGTTAAACTTTAATTCTGAAGTAATACTACATTTCAGGTTAGAACTCACATGCTGTTAGAACCATGACATTTTGGTTGAACTCTGTTCCCTCTCCAATTTATACAAGCTTCATTTTTCACTCTGCTCACTTTATGGCTACATGTTTTGGGAGCTCCACTACATTCTTTCTTTCTTCATCACTCCCTGACATTTGTCACTAACATTATGACTGTCTGACATTTTATCACCAATGACAATAGAGATTAATCAATGAGAATGAGGCAATAATGATTATTTGCCCTTCTTAAAATTGTGCTGACAATATAAAATTTTGGTGAGAGCCCCAATCTTTTGTACCTGTGGGCATTCTCTTCAGTGAAAGTGATAACAATGACTGCATAACAATACAAAAAGTACCAGAACATATGAGATTTTTATACATCTTTATCAGGCTACATCCTTATAGCACAAAACCGTACCTAACTCAATGTTGTCAAAAAATGGATGTGTGTATTTTCTTAATATTCCCATTCATTTACAAAATAATTCAGTATTGCTTCTTGTGTTCTTACCTTACTCCTAAATCTTATCTGGTCTTTCTTGAAGTCATGTTTTACTATCTATTCACTACTTCTGTATACAGTTCCTGATAGTATTTTGCAGCCATAAATACTCTGGATTTCGTATGTTGTTAGACATAAAATGGACAGATGGATCAGTGTAAGAGGCAAAGGGCATGAAAGTAGAACAGTGGCTGAGAAGGGACTGAGACAGGGTTGTAGCCTATTCACTGTGTCATTCAATCTGTGCACTGAACAATCTGTCAAGGACACCAAGAAAAGTTTTGACATGATTTTTACAGTTCATGAATAAGAAATTACAGCTATAAGTTTTGCCAATGCCAGTGTAGTTCTATCACTGTTGGCAGAGGCCTTGGAGGGTAAGTTGAATGGAAGGAATAGTGTCTCTAAAAGAGTGTATAAGATGAACAACAAGAAAATTGGTATCCTTCAGCTATTGTCATTAGGGAGTTGATCGTCATTTGTTTTACATGTCATTTGTTTCGTTGGTAACAGTGCTCCACATTTGGTAATTGAAGGATCAAGTACTTTAGTCCATTATTAAAAGTTGTTATCTTTTGATAACTGGGTCAAGTTATTTACAATATTGTCCATGGGCAATTTTAAAGTCTTGATTACAGCTAGTTCTCTGCATTAAACACAGCTGTCTCTTCCCAGTACAACATACATTGAACCGGATGAAGGAAAGACTTCTTACTTCTCATCCATGTGGTAGGTCTCCCCAGACACAGTTTTTGGGTGCCTCTCCCAAAACCTACCCATCTCCTAAACCTAACCAGCCCTTTTCCTTCACCCCTCTTCTTTCCTCTTCAATCCTTCTACAAGGAGATGGAGCCACTGCCTCCAAAATCTTGCACATTTCTATAATCTTTGTATATCTTTTCTCCTGTCACCAGTTATTGAGCAGATAAGCATCTACAAAATTACATTACGTCATCAATGAGAGGAAAAGACACGCTCAGACCACTACATAGCTGAAATTAATATAATATTTACACCTTTAAAGAAAATTAGATTCAACCTACATCAGTTGATTAAAAATGAGAAGTACCACCAAATAAAACAAATCATTAAATTAAGATATGACCTGGACAAACTGATATCAAGTCCCCCCACCCCCCAAAAAAAGAACCATAAACCTCAAAATCACAAAAATTCCAGGAGAGTCTACAAAATCCTTGGGAATTAATTGCAATAGTATTAACTACCTACGGTAATATTTGAGGATAAAGCTAGAAGACACTCACACAGTAACAAAGAAAATGCTGAAACTGTGACAGAAATATTTAATAAACTTTTGGACCATGAAGAAGGCAAAGATCTCTTACTGACCAATGTAAGCAACCCAACAAAAACCAAACCTAACAAATCAGTCCCCTCAAATTTCCCAGATGTACAAAAAGAAATCAGAGGTCAAAAAATTGTAAGGTGGTTGTTAAAATGTGACGCAGCCAAGATCTCCTTACACATACACAGCCCTCTCTTCCCAGTATAACATAGATTGAACCAGAAGAAGGAAAGACTTCTTCCTTCTCATCCATCTGGCAAGTCTCCCCAGACCCAGTGTTCTGGGTGGCTTTCCCAAACCCTACCCATCTCCTAAATCTGGTTCACGACATTCTTCCATTTTTCTGGCGTTATTCATATGACAGCCTCATTTACGAGACTCTCTGTGTCACCCAGTGTAAAGTTTTTTTTTTGCTCCACAACATCTACTTTTATTTGAGCCGAGATGAGTTCAGTTGCATTGTAATGGCAGTGGTACGGTGGAAGACAAATAACTTTGTAGCCGTGGTTATCTGCTAACATATCAATTACATTATGCGTCTTCTGTGGCTTGTATCATTTGACTACTTCCAGAAGTTCCGATTTCCACATATTCTGTTCGAAGCCTGTTTTATTATGTTTCAACCAGCTGAATACTCTGCCTCTCCTTGCAGCAACTGTTGGCGCCTTATCTAATTACACAAATGGTATGGCGAGTTGTCCACTACAAAAACACTACCAGAACTGACGTTTGGTAGCAAACAAGTAACAAACCAGTCTTTGAATGTATCTGAATTGATCTCCTCATGGTAGTTGAGAGATTTTATTGACTGAAACATCATCATAGCACTGGGCACAAAACCGTTCATAGAGCCAGCATGGCATATAATTAGTCACCCTCCCTTACCAGTTGGTACACACATAGTTCCGTGGCGCATGTCATCTGTCCTTGTGACAGAACGTGCGTGACGCACATTGACCCACATTTCGACCATCCATATTACATTTTCCAGACCGACTGCTAGCAACTTGCACAGGAAACGACATCTCCGTGCTACAGTGTCTCTGCATTCCGTTAATACTTTTATTACTGAGAACTTTTTCCAATGGAAGCCAATTTTTTTTTTTTTTTTTTTTTTTTTCCAGAACAATGGAGAGACTTGTCGTTCTGCCTGTGAACAAACCACTGTCTGACAGTGTTGCCATCAACTTTTTAAGTTTCGATTTCTCCTTCCTGCTGTAGTACGCGTATATGTGTTGCCTGATAGCACTTTTGACAAAGTTGTCTGTTTCAGTCACACAACACGATCTCTTCCTGGAGATTCCAGGCGTCACAATAACAGGGCTCGCGGCTGAATTGGCAGCTTCTTCAGCATTTGTAACTCTCTTCACTGTCGCTGCAGAGATGTGCAATGCTTCTGCCTTTCAGTCAACCAATTTTCTCACTGATAACAAAAGGCCCACCAATGACCCTTTCCCTTTCAAAGTAAACACGCAATCTGTATATAAATTCGTGTGCTTGGGATTTCAGCGTAGCTCCTTTCCCAAAAGCCATTTTCCCCTTATACACACTTTTGCACTTATACGGCAAGACTCACAGATGTAGCAGCATGCACACGTGTACACACAAACCTGAACGTAGCACGAGGCATCACTGACTGAAAGCAGTGGTCCAGCGAGTACTACGGCAACACTCGGCCATTGCCACGGTAACGTAAACAAAAGCTCATGATCCAATCGGCCGTCGCGGATGCGCGAAGCAAGTGCGCCAAGGCCGTGTCAACTGTCGGAGCTCTTCTCTCGCCGTATGGAGTATAGCTGTGCACGCTGTGAACACTACACGTTGTTTATCAAATTTGTATCTATTTGGCCCGTAAGGCAATTACATCACGCCAGTTGTGCATGCACAGAAGCTCCTTAAAATTGCACAAGTGAAGGTAAGCTCACGATCCTGATGCCAGTTTCCACCAAATCTAGAGGAGTAATGCAGCACAGCACGGTAGACTTAGTGCCGTGTATTTCAGATTATACATTACATTTTAACAGCATTCAGAAATAAAAGAAAACAGTAAATCCAGAAGGTGTCAAAAGTTAGGGTGCTCACGGTCTCTTGTGCTCTGACACAGCAGCTTCCACTGGTAACATTGTAATGGCTACTGCAGTGATCTATAAGTTATTATTATTTCTCTCCCCTCTCAGACGCCACATCTGGTCAAAGAAGGCAAGTGACGCTAACCATGATGAAGCGTGACTTCCTTTTAACTGTATGGTATATGTTATATTGCATTTAGGAACTTTCGAGTAATTGAACATGTATCAATAATTACGGATTTCTGTAGTTGTATATATAAGTTTTGATGTAGCTGTATTGCATTGATGTACTGGTGGATATTGTGTGGTATGACTCCTGTAGTTGATAGTATAATTGGTATAATGTCAACTTTATCCTGATGCCACATGTCCTTGACTTCCTCAGCCAGTTGGATGTATTTTTCAATTTTTTCTCCTGTTTTCTTTTGTATATTTTTTGTATTGGGTATGGATATTTCAATTAGTTGTGTTAATTTCTTCTTTTTATTGGTGAGTATGATGTCAGGTTTGTTATGTGGTGGTGTTTTATCCGTTATAATGATTCTGTTCCAGTAT
Organism: Schistocerca serialis cubense; assembly: GCF_023864345.2. Classification (NCBI taxonomy): domain Eukaryota; kingdom Metazoa; phylum Arthropoda; class Insecta; order Orthoptera; family Acrididae; genus Schistocerca; species Schistocerca serialis. The sequence goes on from NC_064648.1 coordinate 190,019,910, forward strand.
AATTTGTATTCATCACTCTCCAGTACATTTTGTGGTGCATACTTGTATGTGGGAACGTGTTGTTTTATTAGTTTATGTTGTATGGCAAGTTGTTGATGTATTATTTTTGCTACATTGTCATGTCTTCTGGGGTATTCTGTATTTGCTAGTATTGTACATCCACTTGTGATGTGATCTACTGTTTCTATTTGTTGTTTGCAAAGTCTGCATTTATCTGTTGTGGTATTGGGATCTTTAATAATATGCTTGCTGTAATATCTGGTGTTTATTGTTTGATCCTGTATTGCAATCACGAATCCTTCTGTCTCACTGTATATGTTGCCTTTTCTTAGCCACGTGTCGGATGCGTCTTGATCGATGTGTGGCTGTGTTAGATGATACGGGTGCTTGCCATGTAGTGTTGTCTGTTTCCAATTTACTTTCTTCATATCTGTTGATGTTATGTGATCTTAAGGGTCGTAGAAGTGGTTATGAAATTGCAATGGTGTAGCCGATGTATTTATATGAGTGATTGCTTTGTGTATTTTGCTAGTTTCTGCTCATTCTATACAGAATTTTCTTAAATTGTCTACCTGTCCATAATATAGGTTTTTTATGTCGATAAATCCCCTTCCTCCTTCCTTTCTGCTTAATGTGAATCTTTCTGTTGCTGAATGTATGTGATGTATTCTATATTTTTGCTATTGTGATCGTGTAAGTGTATTGAGTGCTTCTAGGTCTGTGTTACTCCATTTCACTACTCCAAATGAGTAGCTCAATATTGGTATAGCATAAGTATTTATAGCTTTTGTCTTGTTTCTTGCTGTCAATTCTGTTTTCAGTATTTTTGTTAGTCTTTGTCTATATTTTTCTTTTAGTTCTTCTTTGATATTTGTATTATCTATTCCTATTTTTTGTCTATATCCTAGATATTTATAGGCATCTGTTTTTTCCATCGCTTCTATGCAGTCGCTGTGGTTATCCAATATGTAATCTAATTGTTTAGTGTGTTTTCCCTTGACTATGCTATTTTTCTTACATTTGTCTATTCCAAAAGCCATATTTATATCACTGCTGAATACTTCTGTAATTGTTTGAGTTGTTGCTGCCATTAGTTTTAGATCATCCATGTATAACACATGTGTTATTTTGTGTTGGTATGTTCCAGTAATATTGTATCCATAATTTGTATTATTTAAATTGTTGGATAGTGGGTTCAGAGCAAGGCAGAACCACAAAGTACTTAATGAGTCTCCTTGGTATATTCCACGCTTAATCTTATTATTATTATTATTATTATTATTTAGTGGGAGTGCTCAGACATGAAGCATTGGCATCCTGAAGCCTTCTAATTTCTGCTAGTATGGAAGGTTGTCCAGCAATCAAATAATTTCCAAACAGGAAGAACCACATTTTAACTGTGTTGATTTTATCTGAGGGCAAAGTGTGTGGAAGAAGTAAATGCTAGTAGGTAGGACAGTGCACATTTCTTTTCTGAGGTGGAGTTGTTGATGGCACTTGTGATGCACTGGGTATTACTTTACCGTTCATTTTATCTCACAGACTGCTGCAACACACACACACACTGAAAGAAACACTGCACTGCAGTCATGGACTGTGCGGCTGGTGCCGGCAAAGATTAGAGGCCTCCCTTGGGCATGGGTGTGTGCGTTTGTCCTTAGGATAATTTAGGTTAAGTAGTGTGTAAGCTTAGGGACTGATGACCTTAGCAGTTAAGTCCCATAAGATTTCACACACAATTGAACATTTTTGAGAAACACTACATTCAAGATATACTCATTTGAAAGTAGATTTTTGATTATGATATCAATGAAACAAAAAGAACCTGAATAGACTTTGTACATGACTTACAATGTGTAGTGCCCGAGAAGAAACCAGATGTAAAAAAAAATGAATAAAAATAAGCAGCACCCATATCTCACAGACTCACTAGTTCTTGGTTCAGTATAATAGAATCAAGAACCAAATATTATTTATCTTTAATCATTTTATAAATAAAACTAATCAAATTTTTTTTATAAAATTAAGTTTGGCAATAATGTCTGTGATATAGGAGGGAGGGGGAATTAGCTGATACCTTACACACTCGGGGGTAGGGACAATGACCTTATAATGGTTGCCACCACAGGCAAGAAGTAACATATACTTTATCGACTATAGCAGGTCATTTCTATATTTTAAATTTACATTGTTCATATTTACTGAAATTATTTTCCCGACTTTGATATAATCCTCGAGTGCTTCGCATATGTGCCACTGCAGATTTCAGGAACTCTGTGTGATGCAGCTGTTGTTGAAATTCGAAATAAATGTTTTAGACTTGTGTAAATGTTTCCAGTTGTTGGCACGGAGCGTAAGTGCGAGTCTCTCTTCAGCCGAGGTCTCTAGTCTATAGCCACGGTCTTGATTTTAGTTTTCCTTTCAATACATGTTACCAACCAGTGAAAATCATCCACCGACATACATATCGAAGCAGGCCTTATGAAGTTAGTGACTAGTGAACTGCCACCACATATCTGACGCTTCCACAAAAATTCAGACCGAAATTTTTCTCTTCCTTCGCTGCTTTGTTTCCTGCATCAGCAACAGTGCAGTTGACATACACGACAATCCTGTCTAGATATCACTGTTTTCATCGCAACTATTTCACTGCGGTGTGGTTCTATCGGGTATCTGTGTATGTAAGTTTAGTACCAAAGAAACAAAATCGCAGACTTCGCTTTTGTTCACTCCCTCAATACTTGTTTGGCAGTGCTTTCTTTCGCTCGTCTAGTGTAAACACTTGTTCGTAAGTACAAGCGAATTGTAGTGAACTGTTGTCTGGATTGCTCGTTCGCTTGTGTTTGCTGCGGTGCACAGTCACTACACAGCAGACGGCAACAGGAGAGACAAGACTACACTGACAGAGTAAGGGACGTAGTTCACATAAGTTACGACATCCAGTTGAAGGGTCAATTGTAGTGTCTGATCCCAACCGTTGGCTTTGAACAGTGATGTCATATCTAAGGCAAAGACGCTACATTGAGGTAATCTTTGAAAGTAACTGATCAAAAAAGTAACTGATAAAAAAAAAAAAAAAAAAAAATGTAGCATACTATAAAATTATGTACAATCACAGGTGATTAATTACTTAGCCGAGATTTATATTGGAAAGAACTGAAGGTAACGAAAATAAATAACAGAAAAAGAGTAATATCCATGTCTGGAATAAATTAATATCGTAATTTATGTGAGTAAGAAAAGGACAGATAACCTTTAAATCTATTACAGTAGAGCATGTGGTGAAGTCATTATGTTATAAAATAGTGTTAATATGTAATAATTATTGAATCTAAAAATTCTACTGGGGGAAAGTGGGAGTTTTTGTGCATGGAGAAACTAAAATGTAACACAATAACAGAAAATGAAATAAATTGTAACATATATGAAACATTAAAAAAAACAGTAGCAAGAAATGTGAAGAAACTGACACACAAATCCTGAAAGAGCTGTTGGTATACAGGTAATGAACAGTCACATAAAGTAACAAATGTTGGCATCAGTAAGTAGCATTAAATGATGTAGGTCAGTTCTATTTACCGATTCCGGCCATTTCATGGTTCATTATTTATATAGTTTATCCAGCAGGTTTGGGCACTGGGTAATAGGGTTTCACCATTAATGATTACTCTCTGAACTACTATGGGAAAGTAACAAATATTGGAATCAGTAACCCCAATTGACCTAATTGGTTTATTCTGTTTACCAATTCCAGTCCTTCTGCAGTTGGTTATTTAGACAGTTTTAATAACACATATATACAGTACAGTATTATAGGACTTCTACATTTACTATTACTTTTTGCACTACTATGAAAAAGAAAAAAACTTGAAATCAGTACGGTACTTTCGTATTCCCTGGATCATTTGCACAACAAGTTGTAATGATGTGGAAAGAATCATTTTATGCTCAAGTAACAAATATACAATATGCTGCTACATCCAGACTATTTACTGGGTGTTTTTATTATTTTTTAAGTATAAAGAAGTTAATTACTAATTACTACCAATCACATTTTACACATTATTGGTACACAAACAGAAATACAGAACAGTTGTTATCGAGGAGAATCTTTTCAGTTGGTTTTCAAATTTAACTTTGCCGTGTGTCACATGTCTCTGATGAAAATTTTGACAGTTATATTGTGCTTCACTTTTTGTGCAAAAGACAACCTCAAACAAGGATAAGTTACACCAGAACTTTATTCCACGTGACATTATTGAATGCAAGTATGGAAAATATGTTGCCTCTCCCCAATATCTACGTGGCTGAACTAACTTGTTTTAGGGCTTACGAAAACCTTTTTTTTTACCTTGTAAGTCTTATCAATATAGACATTAAGAAAATTTTGATGTTCCACCCTATGTATCACCCCCCCCCCCCCCCCAATTTGTTACAGTTATCATGGGTTTAGTACCCCTAAGAGGGCAGAACTGCATAATTTGTGCCTTTTGAAATTGAGAGAGAAACCATGTGAAGAAAACAATCAATGATACGTTAAAGAAGATTGTTTCTCATTTCTTACCCTGCTGTATACATGCTTGGATTGATTGCAAAACTAGTGTCATCTACAAAAGGAACTAACTCTGTTTGTTGTGTGTTAGACGAGTGGCAATTTACATGATTGCAGATCTATGATGGGACCTTGGGGAACCCTATTATGATTTCTCTCATTAGAAGAATCTACCCTGATTGCATTGGTTGGTTTACTATGCATAACTTTTCACATTCCATTGGTTATGTATGATATTATCTGTTGGTTGGCTGTGCCATCAATTCCATAAAACCTCAGATCATCTACAAGAATGTTGTGATTTACACACTCAGATGTCTTAGATAGATAACGGGAAATAACAACTGGTGCTATTTTGTTATTTCATCATCACAAGTTTTCATGCTCATCATGGAGCATTATGACTCCACAAACGGAGTGTCTCCATCCTGTTAGGCCCTGTTGAAGAAGTAGACCAGAGATTATCTTCTCCTCGGTCTCTTGCCCTCGATGTTCCCTTCCGAGATTATTTTCTCCACATCTTCTCACAGTATGGCCAAAGGGTGGAGAATTTTTTGATTGATACAAGAAGAAAGGCGTCTGGAGATATTCAGTTGCTCGACAACAAACATCTGTTCTTCTTTCCATCCGTTTTATGTACAGTAATCTGTCAGCACCAAAGTTCAAATGCATCAATATGCTGCACACATGTGCATCTCTCGTGTCTTTGGACAAAATGATAAGCAACTACTGATGCTCTAAAAATTAGTGAATGACAAATAATAAGAATTGACAGTGAGACATTAGCAAAAGAAGATTAGCCATCATCTAAATTGGTGATGCTTGGGAAGCAGAAGCCCCTCAAGAGGACAGTCGCAAATTGTATTCTTTCTCATCATAAAATATACAGTTTGTGTATTATTCGAGAAAGGAACAGCCAATGCATATAAAACTATCTGCATCTCTTGTCGCAGCAGACCTGTTTCAGGGTAGTTAATCGTTATTGCCTCAATTTGTAAGAAAGTTAGGATTCCATTACATGCCTGTTTGTGGCTGGATGTTATTAATGCAGCACCAAGATACTACAGCCTGGCACTGCCATTTTCTGAGTGAATCAGTAGGGACGAATTTTCACAAAATCATTTGGCTTGATGAAACCTGGGTAAAAGCGGGACACAGCTTTGGAAAAGGTTGTAAATATGATACCATCAGCAGTAGTGTGGCAGCTCAAACTGACACAGAGAAGTAAAATAATTGTAGAGCACACTGGAACTTCAGAAAGTTTCATTCCTAGTTGTCTGCTGTTATTAAGTTCGCAGAAGACCTCTGAAGAAGAGGTGAGGCACAGGACTTTTGTAAAATGGTTTTAGGATACTGTACTTAAAATCGTTACAAAATAAATCTGTGATCTTTATGGATTACTATTTATATTATTCAGTATACAAGGTAGAACACCCACAAAGACAGTGAGGAAAAACAAGACATTATTTGCTGTCTAGAGAAATGAAACGAACCTGTTGACAGTAACTTGAAATGCTGGCACCTCCAACATAGTAGTTGCCCATTCACTTGTTGCCCATTCACTTGCCAGTCCATTCAACTGTGGACTGGCTTTTCTGGGTGATGTCTAACTACTTATAGATGTAGGTAAGAATGAATTATTATTTAGAAAAGAACATAATGCAATGAAATATGGCTTGATTGGAATTTAGATTTTCATGGCCTAAAGAATCAACAGAATTCTGAATTACATACAACTTTGCTGGCTAAAAATTTACAATAATGAACATTATTTTTCTTCTGCATTGTGAGCCTTGTCTTCTATATGAATGAGAAAAAGTGCAAATTGGAATGGATTACTTGAAATAATTAGTATCTTGATTCACCAATGGTGTACATCTGACGGTATAGAAAATTTAAGGTAAGAAAGTAGTTGAAGCCCAGAGTCTAACGGTGGCTCTGACTAAATCTGCAATGGAAAACACTACTGGTGGGGGGGGGGGGGGGCTCAGGGGGGGGGGGGGGGGGGGGAGAGCTTTTCCAATAGTGTCAACATTCATACAGCATGGTTCCATGGCCTAGGAGCAGATTTCTATTGTTGAGGAACTGAACGACTGTTCAATGTTCTGACCATTGTTTAGAGACTTTGCGACTGTGCTGAAAAAAATAGTGCCACATATCTGTGTCACTTGGAAGTGTAATGCAGCGTCCAGTAAGCGTTATTCTGCCTGCAATAATAAAGTTTACCATACAAAGAGTGGTTCAACAATTTGAGATTTATCACGTCACGTTGTTCTGGGTCTGGTGAGCTTATAAAAGTATTTTTGAAACAAACTGCCATAGTTTGAATTTGTTGCCACATAATTTGCAAATCTGTTCAGTATGATGCTTCAGAGTCCATTGGTTTCTGGTGTGAATTTACTCCCTTTGTCAGATAAGTTCCCGGACAGGTATTTTAAAAAAATAGAAAATTACACTTACTGAGTAGTTATCCTAGCTCCTATCGAAATTAGTCCCCTTGGCTCTCTATACACAGTGGCCAATGTTTCTGGAGGTCTTGGAAGCAAGCAGGAAAATTTTTAACTGCAATTGCTGTAAGGTCATTTCTCACAGCCCATTGGATGCCTGCAATATCCTGATGGAGCTTTCCTTTCAGTCACCCTTTCACTCAAACACGGAAAAAACAAAAAACTGTGAGGTGAAAGGTCAGGTGAATACGGTTGATGTGGGATGGCAATAACAGAATGTCTGCCCAGCTTTGGGGTATTGCATTGTCATGCAGTGAAAACCAGTACTGAGAATGTCACAAATCAGGGTGGTGATATCAAATGACTTGTTGTAAATGTTTCGAGACTTCAGTGTAAAGAGTTTGGTTCACTGTTTGAACTGTAGGAGCATACTCATGGCGAATAATCCCTATCAAAGGATGTGGTCAACATTTCCTATATTCTCAAAGGTTGTCATTTGACTTGTTTTTTATAGGCTGGTAATCCAGGTCTCCGCCATTCAGCACTTTGACACTTGGTGTGAGGGCTATACTGGTAGCACCAACTTTCTTCTTCAGTAATAACCTTTTACAGAAATGAGGGATTGTCCAATTTTCACAAGTGGTTTTCCAGAGCATAAAGCAGAACATAATGTTAATTCATTGCTCACAATCAGCATTCATTGTGTGACCATAACTAAAACCCAAACAGTGTATTCCTAAGCTCAGTCCTTTCACTTAGTGATTTTGTATGGCAACCTGTCCAAGTTTATTTGAAGGACATACACATACCACATAACGTAAAAATAACATTTTTCATTTTTACAAACAAAGAAAGAAAAAACCGCCCTGAAACTTTTTTGACAGAAGGAGTGTTTTAAAATAATGTATATATGTAAAAGCTACTGATTATGGGAAAAAACGTGATATTTTCACAGCTACATCGTATTCTGCAGTCAGTGTGAAGTGCATGGCACAAAGTACTTCCTGTTGTAATAGATATTGATAAGTCTTCCAATTCCATTAGCTTGTATAAATCTGTTTGTACTGTGTTTAAAATGCAAAGTATTTATAGTAAAGTAAAGGGGTATGTTACATCCAGAGAAATTATGCTGTTCGAGCAATGACATTTCTACAGACTAATAGTATGTTGACTGGGAAAATTCTTTAAAGGAATAAAATACAGGATGTACATAAAGTTTGGGAACACGTTGAATTATTTATTGCACAAGAACTAAATATTGTAGAGATGTCATACATATGGCATTTTGAAGAGGAAATCTGAAAGTGTTTCCCCCCCCCCCCCACCCCCCCAAACATTTGGTGTGTGAACCATGAGTGAGCTGGCAGATGTCAATATGGTAATCAAATTCCTGCCATACCCGTCTGAGCATTGCATTGTCGACTGTGGCAGTCACTTCCAGTATTCTCTCCCGGAGATCTCCTACATCACGTGGTAGAGGCGGTACATGCACCAGATCTTTAATGTCCCACAGAAAGAAGTCACACCGAGTGACATCTGGGGATCTGGGAGGCCATTTCGAACTCCAACACACAGAAAGCTTGCTCCGCACCTGAACTCACCATGTCTGCGACTGGCGCTGACTATCGGCAAATTACCAAACTACACTGTGGCGGAATAAGTGAAGAAAGAAAAAAAAAAAAAAAACTTTCAGGGTTTCTCTTCAAAATGACATATGTATGATATCTAACAGTGTTTGGTTTTTGTGCAATAAATAATTGAAAGTGTTCCCGGACTTTATGTACCTCCTGTATTTATGTCGGTGGATTAGCTTCCACCTAACACAAAACATGACACTGCAAATTGCCACCAGTTAAACAAAAAATTAAATGAATGCACTTCCTCCACAACTGACCTGACTACCTACATTCAAGGTTTAAACGTTACTGTCAGCTACTGACAAGTAACAGTATTGGCTATAAGGATGCACAAGTGGTGATATAACATAACAACAACTTTGTTACAGGTGTAGGGAAACATTTTCTGCAAAACACGGAAATCCGCTCAAGTAAACATTAAGCTACCAATACAAGATAAACAGTGAATATCTGGTACAACTGAGTCAGTAGTAGCACTGTTAAAAATGGCAGCATTCCTGCTGATTCACTATATTTCATTTAGCGGGCATAATCACTGAGCATATTAAAAGGTTTAGTAACAGTTCATCCCAATGTATTATTTTCCTATAATTTCCTTGTTCCTTATTAAGCACTGTATTCAGCATTGAATAGTAGCTCTAGGAAGCTTTGGTCCTGATGCACCATATTGAACCTTCAGTAGATGGAGACTACTTCCTGCCATCTTTTCACTGTTTTCAGATTGCAACTGCTGCTTACATCTTCTTTGCACATTCCAACGATGTGAAAATACAGCCCGTGTGATGATCATTAAATGCAGTTTAGTGGACACCTTTTGTGTAACAAATTAAGTTATATTAACCAATAACAATAATAAAACCATGAGGAAGGAAGAATGGAGTAGGAGTCTATTGTTGAAGTGGTCTGCAGACTTACAGCACAGGTTATAAGTTATTATCTCAAAAAGTTTATTATTCTTTTCCCACATCACTAACACATTCTGTATACCACAGTTGTCACTATAATACTGCTAAATGCTCTCACTTATACACTAATATAAATTTTTTTCACTGAACACACATTCTCTTCATCACTTCTTGTTGCTGTAAGACATTTGGAAAGAGTACAAGCTTTTTGTGCAAATTAGACATTTAACAAGTAATCTACTGCAATGAACTGCAAAATTATCAATGACAGACAAAAGGCAATTACCAACAGCTCAATGGAGAAGTGCATTTTCTACATATGGTATTGTCTGTCTGTCTGTGTGTGTGTGTGTGTGTTGGCAATTGCCAAACACGCATTGCAATAACAATAATGGAAACCCATGTGCAGAAGAATTCATCCACACACACACACACACACACACACACACATGCCAATACAAACCGATTACAAAGTTCTGACCAGGAAACAGCTTCTCAGTTATTTCGGAAGTGGAAACACATTTATCTTCTTAAAACAACAAATTGCTAGCACATTTCTTTTAATCATAAGTACAACAAACACTGCACATCCACTCCTGCAGATCCACAACACACACACACACACACACACACACACAGGGTAATAGGAACCTAAGGATGCACCAGCATGTCAAAGTATTTTCCATTACCAGTTGCCATGTGCCACTACAATAAGACAGTCATACACGATCACATTACATTTTTATGTGCGGATAACTTAACAACAAGACATAGCCAATAATCACCAAACTACATTAGGAATGATTTAAATCAAGTTTTTCCTAAAGTGGCTCTTACTCCTTTCTGTTTGATACATCCCTATAGAGCTCATCAGTGTTCTTTCCCCAACCAATGGATATTCAAAAACCTCAATGTAATACTTGATGAGAGCTTTTTTATTATTTATTTTTCATTTTTTATTTGTTCATCTGTACATTTTGGTTGCCATGCTATCACAATAAATAGCAGCCTGCAAGAAATACCATGTGGAATAATCTGATAAAGGAAAGCTTTAAAAAAAGAAGGGGTTCACCACAAGTATTTACCTTTGGGAATGATTTACTACGAGTTTTGAGTGTGATGTGTCTTTTTACAGATATGAAAGATGAACAGCTAGTGGAGAAGTAGGAGAGCAAAGGACAGACATGTTAGATATATGGAGCCGTCTTTAGATGGCAGAGGTACCACTGCCTGTCAAGAGCAGCCAGGGTATTCCACCAACAGGATACAACCTTCAAATACCGTTACAACATGCCACTACTCCTGCATTGGTCCTATAATTGATGGAGGTATGTTATGAACCATATTAGAATGTCCTGAAGCCTGTTAGGATGTAAGATCAGTACCAAGAATGTTGTACACTGATCAAGGAACATCTACACCATCAACCCAATACAGAAATGAAACATATGGCACAGGACATGAGATAATCCAAGAGAACCAACATTTGGTTCAAAGGTTACAGAAGAAGGCTGCCCTCAGTTCTTATGATGTGGATCACCCAGCGTCAGAGGGATATGAGAAGATTAATTGGATACAATAGAAAATTTTCCCCAAATATGCCAATGGAGCAAAGTACAGCTTTCATACATTAATTCCCCACAATTTACGTTACCCAAAATTTATTTTCTTATTTTAACACTTATCCAAAACATTCCACTTGTATTGGCAAGTTCTTGGCCTCACACAACTTCACTTAATCTGCACAAGTCCTCTTTATGAAATGATATGCTTGTGATTGTTTTACTATTGCAACAAACATTTTCAACAAAGAGTTCACATTACACAATACCTCCGAGCTCCTGGCCACATAAGTGTAATCAGTGAGCTTCCAACAAATTGGCCTACAGTAATAATTAGGACTTCGAGTACAAAATAGTGGATCTTTCTCGTGAGTTTTAGCCACTTGTGTCCTCACATTTCAATGGAACTCACATAAACACAAGTATGGCAACACAAGACCGCCCGGTTTGGTAACAGCACTACATAACAGCTAACAGTTCCAGGCAAAGATCCAGCTGAGGTAACTGCATTTCTGTTGAGCCAATGCTCTGTTTTAGACTGAGTGTAGTATAGTAGGTTGGTAGATGGAGTTGGAGTGAAACCTGCAGTTTTAAAGAGAGTTCTGTTCAAATGTTGGGAGGATCGTCAGCAAGCAAACTGGGAATTAGTGGGAGGCACATGGAAGCCAATAGCTACACAAATAAGTAGATGACATTAGAAAATGACAAGCAGCAGCAGTAGGAATGGATGTGGGTGAAAATTTGTAAGGTGTGGCAAAGTGAAGAGGCAGCTTTTATTTAGTAGTGGGTGTCAAATGGATGGTGATGAAGAATGAAAGTGAGGACTGATGGTCAGGGGCAATAGCGGAGAGTAATGACAGTCTTAAATAACTGCTAAAAGCGGGTAAGTTCTCAGTATTTGTGACAGTATTTATGAAACTTAATATTCCATTTTTTTAATTTTTTCTTGAGAATTAATTAATTTGAAACAAACTCATGTACAGTACACTCAAGTAGGGACTCATCTCATTTTCTGCCATTAAAAGAAGGGTTTTCATGTTTAAATGTGTCCCTAAGATCCTTGAAGATGACCCACATTAAGTACATCTGAGAAAACCAGTATCACAGTAGCCATGGCTGAAACCCAAATTTTCACCGCCCTGTTACATCTCTAATCCACAGTTAGAGTGGTTAAAAAAATCCTGTCTCCAAAAAGTTTATGGCAGAAAGAGTTTCTGTCATCTGACACAGGTTATTTTTGTGAGAAAGCTAGCATGAATTCAAAGTCATTCATTGCTTCACTACCTGACCATCATAGCTTACCTTCAACCCAACAGAGGCCATTTTCCCCCCAAATCAGGATTTCTCATTAATTTCCTTTGTGAAGAATCTAATTGTCATAGTACCAAGTGACTAGGATACAGTCATTACTTCCTCTATACAATATCCGGTACCCTTCAGTATCTGTAATATAGAGTAGTCCTCCATGTGGGAAGAAGCTGTTGCTCAGCCTTTCATATGTCCAGTGAAAAAACATGACAATCACAAAATATTGAGAATGTATGCAGCTACAGTATGTGCCAGAACTGCTATGCATATCTTCAAGATCTATTGCACTCTGGAACAAAATGAAGTCTCTTCAACTGTTTACCAGAAGGAGATCGAAATTATTAAGTCAGAAGCCCACCTCAAATTCATCTCTCCTTTCTCAACCCAAAACTTCAACACAGTGATAGCTTTGGGACAGTAATTTTTGAGAACAATTTTCTTGAACAGTAGTTTTCCTTAATACTTTAAAATGTACATAAACAGTCTCGACCACAAGAACCGTTATTTTTGTGGTTGCTAGTTTCCTTCTGTTACTATCTGATGGTAGGTGGTATGGACTCCACAAAACTCCGCAGTTGACATTAATGCATTTTGTAATGCCTGCTCTGTTCTCTGCCAACACCTGTCAGCATTATATGTGGTCTGAAGGTGGTCAGTAACTGACAGAAACCAGTAACTACAAAAATAAAGTTTTTTGCAGTCGAGACTGTTTATCTTCATTTTTAAGCTCTGGGACAAGTAGAAAATTGACCAAAGTTGGTAGTGAGTGAGTCTGACAACACTAGTTGCGAGGCAACATAAATGGCAGAGTTTTCTGCATTTCTAATGTAATTTTTGTTTTTCTAGGAACTTGATATGTTCCATGCATGATTTTGTAACAAGACATTCATCACTGAGGACTGTATTTTATTAGAATATTTATTTTTGTTAGGACACAAATTACATTACTTGAGATGCCAAAGGCACATGCTAGTAGGATTAGGAAGTAACATACAAAATGTAATGAGACGAGACAGCAGACAGTAAGATTGAGAAGATTTTAGTTGCTGGCAAATTTTTTGGGGTTGTACTTTCATGGTCCACAAATGTTTTTGGCCCTGACATGTCATATAGAGCAGAGTCAGATATCTCCACAGCTGCTTCTGATTCTGCCATGTCTTGCCGAGACTCAGGTCAGGCATGTGACATGAATATTGTGAAAAGGGGGCATGGTACGTGTTTTAATGTGATTGACAGACGTAATCACCATCAAAGATGAAACTTAACTATTGATTCTTGATTCATAAAGAAATTAATAGTGGACAAAGAACAGCAGAATTAGTACAGATCATTGACCAAAGTGTCCCTGCATAACACTGGTATTTAAAATTCTGACAGTGCATCTATGCCATTGTTTAAAACATGCATCAAAGCCAGTTTGGAATAATTCAGTATTTTGCTTCTTGACCCACCGTTTTAAAGCTGATTTTATGTCATCCATGAACCAAGCGTGTGGTGATGCTGCAGTCAACACCAGCTGTGTGTGGTACTGCGTGAAAGAGATGGGTTACAGAGAAACAGATACTGCTGTGCCAACATATGTCACAGATGTCAATTGATGTGTTGTTGAAGTGATTCACAGTGACAGACATGGTGACAAAAATAGGTTAAGAAGCAAAAGTGTGACTTTTTTCCCCCAAATTGGTTTTGATGCCTGGGTTCAATGATGGTGCAAATGTGTATAAATGCATGGCAACTGTGTTGAATAGTTGTGTTGTCTAGAGGGCTAAGATCTGTAACAATTCCAGTGCTGTATGTTCATTATTAAATATTTTTATCAATCCACATACCACTAAGTCTCATGGCTTCTTTTCTGTTAAAATCATCCACGTATTTATGTACTTTGATGGCTTCTCTATATAGCTGTGGACAACATTTGATCACTGAATATGAAATATTTGTATTTATATTTCTTTCCAATGCCTAACTCTTCATTTGGCAAAACAAAGTGGCACCAGGAGCATCTCTGAAGATGTCAAAACACAGCTCTGGACGTTAACCACACAAGTTGGAAGATTCGTTAGCAACTATGACAACTGCCCATGAAAGCATTAACTGTGTGCTGAGCAGGTTTTACCACTGTCTTGAAAAAGTTTATTTTGGACTGGGGATATTTTGTAACCCACACCTATTTCACTGGTGGTGCAATCAGTGTACCCCCTGCAAACCCTATAGCCACTCAGTGGGAACTGAAGACAGTGTTTACTAGTGGACAGATTACCAGAGACTTAGAGACAGGATGCAACTTTAATGAAAGACAGAGGGGCTATATATTGAAAGATGTTCGGCCAAGGGATGACAACATGCGGAATGTGATGTCGATGGTGCCAAATTGTGGAGGATGATGTAATACTTAACATTAAAAAATAAATCGGCCTGACATTTATTTGGATGCTGTTGGTCCCTTTGCCACATTTTCCAAAATATGAAGTGATGACAGTTTTGGATGGATTATATAACTAGTGGAATACAAAAAGAAAACCACATAGGATTCAGAAGAGGTTCTAGGCAGTGGATGCACATACAGGTAAAGTAGTAAACATGTGGCTAATTTTTGCAGCTCTGTACTTCAGTCTGCAATGCAATGTTGTCACTGTTTTTCATCACAGCCAGAATTCTCTGAACACAATTTGCGTCCAAAACTTACTGTGTTTTCCAGTAGAAAATGAACACAGTCTGTGGAATTTGAGTGCTTGGTAACAGTGTGCCTCACACATTTTCACTCAGTGTTGGCCTGTGGCATAATCTTCACTCATTCATTAATTCACATACTGTGTACGGTAAATCCCATCATAGTGCAGAGCCTGCAGCAATGCGGGCTGATATGAGTCATGGATCACCAGGCAGAAGCAGCCAGTCTAGGAAACATCCACAAAGCACACTCACTACCAATTGAGGCTCTATCGCAGAGAAGCAGAGGTCAAAAAACTACTTAGTCTATAGTGAGAATATTGAGTAAAGTGGAAAAACCAACATCAACAGATAAACATATGTTCACTCTTTTGTCTTATCTGAGGTAAATAATAATGAATTTAGGACAAACTGCCAAAATACTAGAAGTAAAAATGCTTTTCATGTAGACTATGAATCCTGACTGGGGTTTGGGACTGAGTTTTTTGTTCTGGTGAAAATGTTTTTGGAAGGTTGCCAACAGACATCAGGTAGAGAAATGGAAATCTCCAAATATTCAAAACTAAGGTGCAGTGGTACCATCACACTTACAGGTTATCAGAACAATGGAGTTTTAAATGCCCTAACACTGATAATTAGTCAGGTTTAACTACGGTCTAACACATACAGTCGTGACATTCCGACTCATTTATGTTATATATTGCAACAGCAGTGTTCCAAGCCAACAGAAAGGTACGTTTACAAATATGGTATCAGACTAGTGTAAACAGTACCATTTATGTTGATTTCTAACAGCTTTTACAATAGGGAACTTCATGTACTGCCGTAAAAATAAGCACTAACTAAGAAAGAAAAAGAAGGAAGGGTGGGCGAGACCACATTTGTCTTTCTTTAGTTTCCTAAGGGCCTTGGGAGGTATGAAACAGTCCGTTACAGAATAGTTTGTTTATGTTTCCCTTATAGCCTACAGATATTTGCTGAAGCATGTTTTTTTTAACCCTTAACCCAAACCAATGGTCTCTCAGACCCATCATTCATTTTAAACATTCATTCTAAAACATGTGGCAACATTCAACAATGAGCTTGACTTTGTCAGCCTAGCAATAAGACATATCATTTCGAAGTTAGTGCAAAATTGAGTGCCTTTGTGACCACGTTTCACATTATGTATAATAATTAGGTAGGTCCAACACACTGCATGTTTCTAGTCAGTACATATTTTGCTTTCAGTTGATATTTTGGATATTCTTACTTTATAGCATTTTATTGTATGTGTGAATTTATGCTATTTTTAGCTTCAGCATGCAGCAACTTTATAAGAAGACAAAGGGGTCTGCAGTTGAACCAAAGAAGAGGAAGCAGAAAATGGGAAAAACAATAACATTTTTGATGATTCTAGTATCGATTCTGACTTTGTAGTAGCTGATGGTCACCACAAAACAGGAGTGGTACAATAAAGACGTTGCTTTACTGGAAGGAGAGCCTGTTTGAATTGTACTACAGCTAATTACTCACAGCAAACACAGTAATTTTATGGCAAAGATAATTTCAAGTAGAAACATTCAGTCTGTTACAGCAAGAAAAACAGCTCAGCATAATATTTTGGAAAGAGGAATGGTTCTACTAAAAGCAAAAATCGAATTTTGGTGCAAATGCCTATTAAATCTCAAACACAGGAGAATTTATTTGATGACACCTTAGAGGCATACCAAATGATAGAATGGAAAAGAAGAAGATGTGTATAAAGTACCCAGCATAAAAAAAGGAACTGGTGGTCTCATAAGTTCATCAATCGTGCTCAGCCAACATTCATGGAATGCAATAGGAAGATGTGCATCGAGTGTGAAAAAGTTCTCTGAATTGCTTTTGTTTGCATTTTCTGCAATCTTTCATTTATACTCATGTACATCGTGATTGATGTCACAATATTAAATCATTTCAAGATTCTTACTAAATGACTGCACATATGTTTTTTATTCATTTTGAATACTGTAAGTTCTCAATAGTATTGCATCTACTCGTAATATGAATTCACTTAATTTTTGTCAGCTAATGTGGGGATATGTGATAACAATATTACAAACTTTAGGAGACATGTTTCTTGTTACATACTTGAGAGATGTTTTGGGTTAAGGTCTTAAGAACAAAAAGTACTAGTAAACAGCAGAAGAACTGACTTTTTGCAGAAAGACACCCATGTTGAGTATCTACTCAATTACGTTAACTCTTTTCATTACAGTTCCAATCAAATCAGAGAATATGTAATGTAGGAAAGCTATTTGGAACGCAATACCTGCATTATTTAATGTACTACATATGCCTCCACAGATGCAGCTGAAGGTGAAACCACACAGACATTACAATAAAATGCCAAAAGCAATAATCCTGCAGGATTTCTCGCTGCAATGTGCACTAGTGTTGTTCCAGCTTGCAGACAGTAACAGTTCCCACAGCAATGAATATCATGACCATATATGTTAAACTGTGCTTTAACTTTAATGTTCTGTAGACAGCTGACACTGTTCTGTGGAAATTTACTCAAAACTATTAGATAAAAACAGCAGCTAGTAGTATGATAAGAAGATCAGTAATTTCCTTTAAAAAATAATAATGTTGCTAATGTCCAACTACATTCTGCCAAACAAAATTCTAGAAACTAAATACAAAACAATTAAGTGATTCTTGAGTCAAATATTTGGATAAATTGTTCTAGGAACTAGTTTTGAAAACAGTATGGATGTAGCCCACTGACAAAGTATTTCAAATGGGCAAAGAGGCGCTGAGGAAATATAAAAGAAAAGAAAGTAATCACAAATTATTTTGTTAATAAAAGGATGGATGAAGGAGCAAACAAGGAGATTCTAAATTAGATCAATATTTCTTCACATGTAAAAATATGCACTAAACTTCTATGGGATATTACAAGAATAGAGTCAACCAGATTAACCAGGTAAGTTGTGGAGCTCTACAAAACCAGCAGTAAAGCTAGAATACAGACAATGGAACTTGTCATGACAGTAAAGACGACTTGAAAAAAGCAGGGATAACACAACAGCCAATGTTCGACAAATTTCATGTCTCTACGCACACCTTTTAATGAATACTTTAACTCACTCCATACCCCTAATGTGGAGCCAGAACAAAATGGGTGAATGAATGGATGAAAAACATGTTTACCACTAAATTCTTTTTACACTGTACAAGTTGAACCCACATTAGAAATACCATATTTGTTGATTTCTTTGCCATTTATGCAATATGTGTTTGTATAAGTTCAGCCGTGACGGAAGTGGTGCAGATAGCAATGCAGTGTGTTGTATTGAGTTCTATTTAAACTGATGCATTATTCAAAAGAGTGAAGTACAGATGCAGCTTGATTTCGAATTACTCAATTTAATACAGGTACCAAAAATCAGCTGACAGTGGGTGAGTGAATGATGAAATAAAGAAACATTTATATTTAAAAAAATTTTAAAGCTGAAATGGCAAAATGGTTTTAACCTTAAAAAAATTTACTTTGGCAAGGAACCCATACACACAAGACAAGACAGATTCTTCTAAAGTGCAACATGCTCTATAAAAATAATTACAGTGCAGTAAATATGATGGAAAACGTACATGTGCAAATTTTTTGATTGGTTTGTATCTGTGACCTTTTATAGGCAACTAGTTTTATTTTGGAGGCATCTTTTCTATGCCATTCAACAATATTATTCAGCCATCTTTACACCATCCAATGCCTCCTCCCTTCTGTAGTATTGTTCTTCATCACACGATTATTGATTTCCTGGTCAGAACTTTTTCCAATATTGTAATAATTATTGTCATACTTTTGCTCACAGTTTACCAGGTAAGCAATTGCCCATATTTAATAAGTCCACTGAAATGTTACATTTGTGAAAGTTTCTACACTGCACAGTATTGCATCACCAGTTAACTTTAGCAACATTTTTCTGCCTCATATAATCTCTCCCACTCTCTTTGGCTGCTTCTGTCGAAGCTTCATGCACCTATAAAACTGATTTTGCAGTGCTTCATTATTTGCAGCAATTCACCTGAACAGAAGAGAACTGACAATAAAAAGCACAGCTATTACAAACTGAGGAATACTGAGTGTTTACAATTTTTTCCTTTTTTACAAAACTAGAAAATAAATGGACCAAGTTGTTGCAGCCTCTGTAGAGAAGGCTGGAATGTCTCAGGCTGAGAACCCACAGATCAGCACCTGCAACACAGTAACAGGGAAAACAAACAGTCACACATACTGGATTTCAAACATCCAGTTTACGTGGTTGTGGGAAACATACAAGCTGTGTAAAGGGAAATTAAAGAAACCTTTGGAAAAGCTCAGAGGGCAAACTCATATTTAGCAAAGAAAGGAAGGCTGAAATGTGGAAGAAATACACAGAGGCAGTAGATGAACATGATATGGGAGATATGACATTGTGAGAAGAGTCTGACAGAGCATTGAAAGATGTAAGTGAAAACAAGGTACTTGGAAATAGATTAAATTCCCCCAGAAATACTGAGCTCCTTGGAAGAGTCAGCCATGACAAAACTATGCTGCCTGGTGTGCAAGACATATGATACAGGTGAAATACCCACAAACATAAAGAAAAATTTTATAACTGCTATTGAAAAAAAAAATAAAAAAAAAAAAAAAAAAAAAAAATTATTCTGATTGTGAAGCGAGACGAAAATTTAATAGTCATGGGTGACTGGAATTCGAGTGTAGGAAAAGGGAGAGAAGGAAACGTAGTAGGTGAATATGGATTGGGGGACAGAAATGAAAGAGGAAGCCGCCTGGTCGAATTTTGCACAGAGCACAACATAATCATAACTAACACTTGGTTTAAGAATCATGAAAGAAGGTTGTATACATGGAAGAACCCTGGAGATACTAAAAGGTATCAGATAGAATATATAATGGTAAGACAGAGATTTAGGAACCAGGTTCTAAATTGTAAGACATTTCCAGGGGCAGATGTGGACTCTGACCACAATCTATTGGTTATGACCTGTAGATTAAAACTGAAGAAACTGCAAAAAGGTGGGAATTTAAGGAGATGGGACCTGGATAAACTAAAAGAACCAGAGGTTGTACAGAGATTCAGGGAGAGCATAAGGGAGCAATTGACAGGAATGGGGGAAATAAATACAGTAGAAGAAGAATGGGTAGCTTTGAGGGATGAAGTAGTGAAGGCAGCAGAGGATCAAGTAGGTAAAAAGACTAGGGCTAGTAGAAATCCTTGGGTAACAGAAGAAATATTGAATTTAATTGATGAAAGGAGAAAATATAAAAATGCAGTAAGTGAAACAGGCAAAAAGGAATACAAACGTCTCAAAAATGAGATCGACAGGAAGTGCAAAATGGCTAAGCAGGGATGGCTAGAGGACAAATGTAAGGATGCAGAGGCCTATCTCACTAGGGGTAAGATAGATACCGCCTACAGGAAAATTAAAGAGACCTTTGGAGATAAGAGAACGACTTGTATGAATATCAAGAGCTCAGATGGAAACCCAGTTCTAAGCAAAGAAGGGAAAGCAGAAAGGTGGAAGGAGTATATAGAGGGTCTATACAAGGGCGATGTACTTGAGGACAATATTATGGAAATGGAAGAGGATGTAGATGAAGATGAAATGGGAGATACGATACTGCGTGAAGAGTTTGACAGAGCACTGAAAGACCTGAGTCGAAACAAGGCCCCCGGAGTAGACAATATTCCATTGGAACTACTGACGGCCGTGGGAGAGCCAGTCCTGACAAAACTCTACCATCTGGTGAGCAAGATGTATGAAACAGGGGAAATACCCTCAGACTTCAAGAAGAATATAATAATTCCAATCCCAAAGAAAGCAGGTGTTGACAGATGTGAAAATTACCGAACTATCAGCTTAATAAGTCACAGCTGCAAAATACTAACACGAATTCTTTACAGACGAATGGAAAAACTAGTAGAAGCGAACCTCGGGGAAGATCAGTTTGGATTCCGTAGAAACACTGGAACACGTGAGGCAATACTGACCTTACGACTTATCTTAGAAGAAAGATTAAGGAAAGGCAAACCTACGTTTCTAGCATTTGTAGACTTAGAGAAAGCTTTTGACAATGTTGACTGGAATACTCTCTTTCAAATTCTAAAGGTGGCAGGGGTAAAATACAGGGAGCGAAAGGCTATTTACAATTTGTACAGAAACCAGATGGCAGTTATAAGAGTCGAGGGACATGAAAGGGAAGCAGTGGTTGGGAAGGCAGTAAGACAGGGTTGTAGCCTCTCCCCGATGTTGTTCAATCTGTATATTGAGCAAGCAGTAAAGGAAACAAAAGAAAAATTCGGAGTAGGTATTAAAATTCATGGGGAAGAAATAAAAACTTTGAGGTTCGCCGATGACATTGTAATTCTGTCAGAGACAGCAAAGGACTTGGAAGAGCAGTTGAATGGAATGGACAGTGTCTTGAAAGGAGGATATAAGATGAACATCAACAAAAGCAAAACAAGGATAATGGAATGTAGTCTAATTAAGTCGGGTGATGCTGAGGGAATTAGATTAGGAAATGAGGCACTTAAAGTAGTAAAGGAGTTTTGCTATTTGGGGAGCAAAATAACTGATGATGGTCGAAGTAGAGAGGATATAAAATGTAGGCTGGCAATGGCAAGGAAAGCGTTTCTGAAGAAGAGAAATTTGTTAACATCCAGTATTGATTTAAGTGTCAGGAAGTCATTTCTGAAAGTATTCGTATGGAGTGTAGCCATGTATGGAAGTGAAACATGGATGATAAATAGTTTGGACAAGAAGAGAATAGAAGCTTTCGAAATGTGGTGCTACAGAAGAATGTTGAAGATTAGATGGGTAGATCACATAACTAATGAGGAAGTATTGAATAGGATTGGGGAGAAGAGAAGTTTGTGGCACAACTTGACCAGAAGAAGGGATCGGTTGGTAGGACATGTTTTGAGGCATCAAGGGATCACCAATTTAGTATTGGAGGGCAGCGTGGAGGGTAAAAATCGTAGAGGGAGACCAAGAGATGAATACACTAAGCAGATTCAGAAGGATGTAGGTTGCAGTAGGTACTGGGAGATGAAAAAGCTTGCACAGGATAGAGTAGCATGGAGAGATGCATCAAACCAGTCTCAGGACTGAAGACCACAACAACAACAACATTTCAAAAAAGGCAAGTGACAGGTTTGAAGGCAAATGACAGGTGTGAAAATACTGAACCATAAATTTAATAATTCATGACTGCAAACTACTGGCAAATTATTTATAGAAGAATGGAAAGAATCATACAAGCCAATTTGGAGGAGAATATTCTCTTTGCAGTTGCTAAGACAGCAGGAATAAAATTCAGGATGCAAAAGCTTACAGTCAGTAAAGAAACCAGAGTATAGTTATAGGAATTAAAAGGTGTGAGAGGAATGAGTCAGGGTTGCAGCAAACCAGACTGCAGTTACAAGAACTGAAGGACACAAAAGGAATGAGACCAGGTTGTAGCCTATCTCCCAAGTCACTCAGTTTGTACATTGAGCAACAGAAAAGGAAACCAGACAATTTTGGACAGGGAATTAAAATTTAGGGAGCAGACAAAAAATTGTTGTTTATTGATAACATCATAATTGTCTCAGAGACAGCAGAGGACTAGGAGAATCAGATGAATGGAGTGGATAATGCCTTCAGAAGAGGCTACAAGGTGAACACCAACAAAAGTAAAGCAAGGCTAGTGCAATGTAGCCTAATTAAAAAAGGAGGGGTCAGGAATATTTTATTAGGAAATGAGACACTGAAAGCTACAGATGAGTTTTGCTATTTGGGCAGCAAAATAACCAAAGCAGACACGATGTCAAATGTAAATAGGATGATAAGTTTTCCCAAAAAAGAGAAATTTATTAACATCAAATACAAATTTAAGTGTTACGTCAGTCTGTTCTGAAAGTATCTCCCTTAAGTTCCACCCTGTATAGAAGTTTAATGTCAATGATATCGATTTCTGGGAAGAGACATGGTGCTATAGGAGAATTCTGAAGATTAGATGGATAGACTGGAAAACCAAATTATGGAAAAACCAAATTATGGAAAAAAAGGAAATTTATGGCACAACGTGACAGAAAGAGCAGTTTAATTGCGAGGGCTTAATCCTGAGGCAGCAATGAATTGTTGGAGGGGAGAATCTGCAGGGGAGGGAAGGAGAAATGGTAGAGCTTTGCTGCAGAAATAAGGCTGATACAAACCTAATCTCAATCTCTTTTACCATGAGAAGGCATATTGCATATTTTATACTATTTTCATTATGTTCAGTCATGTATAACTGAAATTCATATCTACATCTACATCCATATTCTTCAATCCACTGTGAGGTGCACGGCAGAGGATACATAATATTGTACCAGTTATTAAACTTTCTTCCTGTTCCATTGATGTATGGAGTCCAGGAAGATTGATTGAATGCCTCTGTGCACGCAGTAATTATTCTAATCTTATCCTCACAGTCCCTGTGTGAGTTATACATTTGGGATTGTAATATATCCCTAGAGTAATCATTTAAAGCTGGTTCTCGAAACTCTGTCAGTAGACATTCTGGGGATACTTTACACATATCTTTGAGAGTCTTCCAGTTCAGGTCCTTCAGTATCTCTCTGACAATCTTCCATGGATTAAACAAACCTGTGATTATTCAAGCTGCCCTGCTCTGTATACAAGGTGACAACTATTGAACTATATGAAAAAGAGTTAAATTAATTACAAATTATGGCATGCATACACTCTATTCAACATGTAAATGTCACTGCAGATATTTGGGTTTAGGTTATGACATGTTTGATATGTCTGCCAACATTGGCGATGATGTGACGCAGATGAATAGCAAAATTGTACATGATTTGCTGAATTGTCTGAACTTTGATGCTGTTGATGACCTCCGAAATGGCATTTTCCAGCTCGGCAATGGTTTTGGGGTTATTGTGTACACCTTGTCTTTAATATAGCCCCACAAAAAGCAGTCACATGTTTTCAGATCCAGAGAACCTGAATGAGAGGAATGAGGCCCATGCCAGTGGCCTATGGGTACTCCAGAGCCAGGATGGGGTCCCCAAAGTGCTCCTCCAGGGCATCAAACACTCTCCTGCTTCCATGAGGTTAAACTCTGTTTTGCATGAACCACCTCCTGACAAAATAAGGATCATTTTAGATAATGGGGACAAAATCGTTTTACAAAACATTCACATACTGTTAGGTAGTTACTGTGCCAGCAAGAGATACGGCACCGATTATTCCACGACTGGGCATTGCACACCAAACAGACACCCACTGAAGGTGAAGAGACTTCTCGATATTGAAATGCAGATTCTCAGTCCTCCCAAATGCACCAATTTTGCTTATTGACGGACTCATCTAAATGAAAATACGCTTTTCCGTTAAACCGAACAATATTCAGATTGAAGTCCTGTTTGTCAGTTCTGTGGATAATAGTGCTGGTGAAACACAACCACTGTTCCATACCCTTGGGGCTTAATGGCTGACGGGTTTGAATTTTGTATGGGAAGAGACGCATGTTTCAACAACAATTCTCTCCGGTTGGTCCCCACCTGTTGTGCAGCTCATCTGATCAATTTCCTGTGGCCGGTTTGAAACACAACACACGTATCCTCGATGTTTTCAGCCTCTTTCGATGACCGATATTGCCGGCGCTGTCTTCACGACACTACCCATTCTCTCAAATTTGTGAATCAAATTCTTGATTGTTAGCACACTTGGACTAGTTGTCTTCAGCTTGAACTCGGTTGCAAATTTCCTTCGGACCACAGCTGGGGTGTTATTGCTCGTATGGTAGGCCTTTACAAGTGCTATACACTCAGGCACGCTGTACTGTGACATTTTCATGTGCAAATGGTGAAAGACCTGTGTGTATCCACATACTAATTCCCATCATGCCCTGCAGCCAACCATGTAAATAGCTGTCAGAATGTATGTTCAATATCTCCTGTTAGTCCTGTCTGGTATGGGTCCCACACATGAGCAATATTCTTGAACCAGCCACACAAGTGATTTGTAAGCTATCTCCCGTGTAGACTGAATGCATTTCAACAGTATTTTACCAATGAATCAAAGTCTAACAGCTGTTTTACCCACAAATGAGCCTGTATGAACATTCCATTACATATCCCTACAAATCGTTACAACCAGGTATTTGTATGAGCTGGCCAATCTGAACTGTGGCTCATTGATATTATAGTAATAGGATAATGAGTTTTTTCATTTTGTCGAGTGCAAAATTTTACATTTTTGAACATGTAGAGAAAATTGCCAATCATCTCTGCATCACACTGAAATCTTATTAAGATCTAACTGAATATTTATCCCACTTTGTTTCAGATAGTACTTCATTATAGATAACTGCATCATCTGCAAAAATCCTGATTTTTACTATTAATATTGTCTGCAAGGTCATTAACATACAAAAACAGCGTGGGTCCAACACACTTCCTTGGGGCACAACCAAAATTACTTCTGCATCTGACAACAACTCCCCATCCGAGATAGCATGCTGTGTCCTTCTTACCAAAAAGTCCTCAATCCAGTCACAAATTTCACTTGATACCTCATATGATCATACTTTTTACAATAAGCAAAGCTGCAGTACTAAGTCAAATGCTTTTCAAAAATCAAGAAATATCACTTCCACCTGGTTTCCTTGATCCAAAGCTTTCAATATGTCATGTGAGAAAAGTGAAAGTTTGGTTTGAAAACCATGCTGTCTGGCATTGAGGAGGTCATTCTATTCAATGTACATCATTTTGTTTGAGCTCAGAATATGTTCTAAGATTCTACAACAAATTGATGTGAAGGATATTAGATGACATTTTTGTGGATCACTTCTACTACCTTTCTTGTAGATAGGTGTGACCTATACCTTTTTCCATGAACTGGACACAGTTTTTTGTTTGAGGGATCTACAATAGATTATACTTAGAAGATGGGCTGACTCAGCCAAATTCAGTATAGAATCTGACAGGGATACCATCGGGCCTGAAGCTTTGATCAGCTTTAACAATCTCAGCCATTTCTTAACACCACTGGCACCAATACTTCTTTCATTCATCTTTTCAGTGGTACAAGGACTGAATTGGAGAAATTCTCCTGGGTTTTACTTTGCAAAGGAAATTTGAAAATGTAGTTAAGCATTTCAGCTTTTGCTCTGCTACCCTCAATTTCAGTTCCTGTCTCATTCACTAGGGCTGGACGCTAACTTTGTGCATTAACAGCCTTTACACAGGAACAGAATCTCTTTGGTTTTTGTGAAATGTCATTTTCACAATATTCTGCTATGGTAGTCACTGAAGGCATCACTAGTTGATATCTTGACAGCCAAATGCATTTCATTCAGTATCTATCTATAGCCCTACTATTTGTTTTGCACCTATTATGCAGTAATCTTTGTTTGTTTAGAAGTTTCTTTGCAGTGACTGTATATCATAGAGTTTCCCTAATGGCAGTAAATAGACAACCTTGACATAATTTACTTTTAGATATGCACTGTGAAGTGTTGGATGAAAGTTCAGCCTATTCCCCTGGCATGTTTCACTCAGACTTGCATTTCTTCTTAAAATTCAAAGTTGCTCTTGTTCATCAGCATTTTTCACCTAACACAGAAACAACTCCAGCTGTGGAAGAGAACCCTTCCAATGGTACACTACAAAGATGAAATTTCACTGGATGAAATATGTTAATGTTAAAGAAGATTATGTTGAAAAACATTCTGTAAACATAAATGCACGTTTTTCAGTATGAGGCAGAGAACTTTCGAAACCTCCCTCCTATCTTCACTGATTTCATCTCTACTGGTTACACTTATTACACATTTCAGTTAATTCTGAAGTCCATTATGAAGTGCACAGCAGAAGACACAGCCCACTGTACCACATATTTACATTTCATCCTTCTCCATTACCTCATACAATTCTGTCTGTATTATGTCTGAAATGCAAAGTCTTTTTTGTGAGGTAAGGGAGATTGTTACACACAGAGAAATAATCCATTTTAAAAATGACATTCCTACAGCGTGACTATATCAAAACTATGGGAATGCTGGAAAGGCATTATTTCAGTGGATAAAAAGTGATATTATTGGTTTGTCCCATGCATGATATCTTTATGTAATTACTGATGCAAGGGGATGGGAGATTGTCACCCCCAAGGAAGTTGCATCACAGGAATGCCATTTTTGAAAATACTGCAGTGAATGGAAAGAGTAATGACTCAAGAAATAAACTCTGGAATTTTGGTGTATGGAGTTATTACTCCTTCTATGAAAACAGGCAACAAATGTTCATTATATTGAGGTATTAAGTGGTGTGATTCATTACCATTTGGAAAGCAAGTATTCATTTATTTGCATACCATTTATATATATATATATATATATATATATATATATATATATATATATATATATATATATATATATATATATATATATATATATTTCTTTTCACACATTTTGTAATTCTTCCATGAGGTCTTCCATGAGATCCTATAGCTCTGATATTTTGCTTTCATGGACTTTTACATGCTTGTAGTATTGTGATTCTTCACTGAATAACTGTCTATTAAAGTTGGAAATCTGCTGCTTGCTTTAGAAAATATGTTGCTCTGACATCCACAAATCCACAAAAATATTTATATAATAGGGCACCAGGTGGTGGTGATGAAAGGACTAATGCACATATAGCTGAGCACGACCTCACAAATTAAGTTCTGACACAGGTAAACAAGAAAAATTATCCAGTCAGTATACTCTGTGACCTTGCTACAGTCTGTGACATCATGCCTTCTACAAATGGCATCTAACCTTCAGAATAGAAAGTAGAGGGTCACACTGGTGCACTTAGACACAAGAACGAAACAAACTTGACAATTGTATAACATCAAATGTGGGTCCCATAAGTGACAGTACCAGGTCTGTTGTTTATCTTAGGTCAAATTATGATGATCCCTCAAGTACAGAGAACAAAAATTCATGGTCACATGCCATGTGGATTCACCTTTCAGCTCACAGCAGTCCCCACTGTACTCTGTCGACATCACATTGGGGCGACATGGTGGCCATCTATGCCATTGAGCGGCTCCTCCTGGGTCTTGGTGTCTGCAGCTGGTCCCACACCATTGGACAGGTCACCGGCCACACGTGTCAGCTGCAGCGAGTTGGAGCCCTGCACACAGATATATACTGGCTGTAGCCACTGACTGTACTAGAGCCAAATATGAGAAACTTTAAACTGTCAATATTTTATGGAACTTTTCCAAGGCCTTCAGATGCACAGATCATTTAATTCTACAAGAGAAACTATAAAATGTTGCATTGTGAATAGAGTCTTGTCTCAAGGACAGAAAACAGACCACATTAACAAATTGTAATACAGGAACAAAACCAAATTCACAGTGAGAGAAACACTAAGTATGGAGATCCACAAGGTTCAGTATTTGGCCCACTACTGTTTTGATCTAAATAAAACGTGATATATTGTTGAGCAATATTTCTGAGCGTTTTGTTATGAGAAATCCATGCTATCCAGTGGCTTGTTACAGAATAACTGCATCTAGTTTGACACTTTACACAAATTTTTTTCATATCTGGATTGGGCTGTGCACTAAGCTTTTATTTGATTCAGCTGCTATATTCGGGACCTAATTGTTAAATATTGTATATTGTACTGTCATGGTAAGCTATTTGGACGTCACTTATAACTCCCTGCAACTGACTTTACGAGAATATAATGATTTCAAAGCAATCTAATAAACAGGACATTGAACTTACAGAGACACAGAACTACACTGTCCACTGGTTGTAGCTTTTCTGATCTGGTATGAAGATATTATGATATGGTTTGCCATCCATGTGAGAATATTTCATTATAGCATCACTGTATTGTTC
Source organism: Schistocerca serialis cubense (assembly GCF_023864345.2). NCBI lineage: Eukaryota > Metazoa > Arthropoda > Insecta > Orthoptera > Acrididae > Schistocerca > Schistocerca serialis. Next base: position 190,048,921 of record NC_064648.1, read on the forward strand.
CTTCCACTGCATTCAGTGAACCTTCACACTAGATGTATTGGCCAACTCGATCCATACTACTCTGCACTACTGTTAACATACAGCTAACACTGCCAGAAAAGAAACCTGAGAAAGTACTGAGCTGTTTGAAAAGCCAGCTTGAGGGCAAGGACTAAAGTGGACATTATTGACATTGGCAGCAAGAACTGTGAGCAAATTGAACAAATTTGTTTCCAAACAAGACACACAGTGCATAAAATAAATGTTGGGTTGCAAATGTCTATGATATGCAGACATTTGCAGCACAACCACATCACAATACCTTCACAGCAGGCCAGAAAAGCTACACCCAGGCCTATCACTGAAGCCTGTTTCTGTACAGTGTAGTTTTGCCTTTCTTTAAGGTTACAGTTCTGTTAGTTTGGTTACTCTGAAATCTTCTTCTTCTTCTTCTTCTTCTTCATCTACTACTACTACTACTACTACTACTACATAAGCCAGTTGCTGGAAGTTATAAGTGAACTTTAAGTAACTTTCAACAATAAGTACAATGTAGAGTAGTTAACAGTAACTTTCTGAATATAGTGGGTAAGTTAAATAAAAACTTAGTTTCTCCAGGGAATTATCTAATTCTCTTAGGAAATGGCTTTCAAAGACTGCTATCTGAAATACACCTCTATGATACTGGAAAGGTGGAGATTCAGTCACTGAGTAAATAAGTGAAGACTAAGAACTCTCAGGTACATGATGGATTATCTAGCAGAATACTAAAGCAATGTGCTGCCTATGTTGGTCCAGTACATGGCCAAATTTGTAATTCTTCTTTTAGGAATGTTTAGTTTCCTGAATGATTAAAGAACATAACAGTGAAACCACTTTATAAAAAAAAGAGAGAAAAGGATAATGGAGACAAATTCACATTTCAGTGCCAATGGCTTTTCAGAAGAAGTTTAAAAAAATTAATAAGTAGCAATAATATTTTGTCTAATTCAAGTAATTGTGCAACTGGGAATTTGCAGAAGTGACTTTATACTGGCTGACAAACCCAGTGACTGTACATGGTTGTGCACGAACTGACCTCTGCTCTGTAGCAGCAGCTATTTACAGATGCATATAAATCTGTCTTTACAGAACAATAAATTATGTATAAGATTTTTGAAAACATAGTCAGTGATCTTAAAAGTAGTTAAAATCAGGACTCTTTTAAATTTTAATTTTAATAAACTATGCAGTTGTTGAATTTCAACAGTAACATAAAAGACAGAAAAGTAGAGAAAACATATATACATTAAGCAATTAAGTTATTTTGATTAACAACTAGCTGGATGCACAAAAAACAGCACATGTAGCTGGTTCTGGTTTTATGAGCAAAATTTTAAGCGTGTACTAGGATTGTGTGGAAGAAAACATTGAGATTTGAGGGGTCTCACTAAAATCCATCATCCTGGTGCTGTAGGGAACAGAACACCATGTTATAGTAAAAGTAGCTTCTTTTCCACATTTTCAAAGGTCTAAACGAAAAAATTTTACTGTGCAATCAAGTTTTGAACACAAGCACAACTGTTCAGAAGAGGAAAGTTTACACTTTTATCACAAATGCAATGTAGAATGAAATGAGTCAGTTCTTAATTGAAAAAGCCAGAGAATCTGAAATCTGTTCAATACTGCCCCACCTACCACAAATGAAAAGAAAGTTTCAGGTAAACCCTAGGTATTTTTTGACATAGACTCCAAATCTGCGATGAAATGAAGATTTCCATTTGAAAATAAAAAATTGACCACTGCATTGTGGGAATGGAAGTTAGTGGGTAGCACATATATATACAATCCAAATGGTGCTCCGTATATCTGAAAGAATGCCTATTCACTGTGAAGTAGCACTGAAGGATGCATCAGAATGCATGGTAAGCGCATGCCTGTAGCATATACTTCTATGTAACACACAGATGGGAATGAGAGGACACATTGGGCCATATCTCAACAGATACTGGTTTCCGAACACATCTTTTATTCCATTTTTGACCAATATTAGCTCCTATAGGTATATGTAACAATTTTCTATAATACCCTGTATATGCAATGGGTGACATCACAGTAAGTGGAGGAACTGTACCTCACTACATTCTGCCATGTCTAAATATAATATGTCAGGCTCTTACTTTCTCCCCATTTTATTATCAGTTTCTTGGTAGTTCTCCTTTTACCTTAAGTTGCTTTGTTTGCAGAAATATTGAGCTTTTCGGTCACCCCGACACCGCTATATGCGATCCAACATGACACACGGCATTTCCTGTAAGCTCAATCTCTCTGGTGAGCGAGATGACCTTCGACAAATGATCGGCATATATAGTGGGGCCATTCTTCTGACTCTCAGCATCCATTAAGTCACAGAGCATGTTGTGTAGCTACATCATAGAAGCTGAGTTGTCAGATCGGCACCAGTGGGGTCACAGCAGAATGGCTCATGTGACTTTTTTTAAAACTAAGTGCCAAGATTAGTCTCTTGAGAGCCATTTAGGCCACTAGACTAAATACATTCTGCAGTCGAGAAAGACACTTTATAATTTAATAATAAAATTAAATAAATTAAGTTTAATAATAAAGTTAAGGACAAAAGAGATAAAGCTAGTGTTCTTTATCCCACAGAATCTTGGTCAAACACATGTAAATAAATAGTATGTGGCCTGTGAAAAGTACGACACTGCTGGTATATATCGCATCAGTTGTGACAATTGTCCTGCCAGGTATGTGTGGCAGACTGGCAGAGGGTCTGCTATTACGTTTCGAGAACATGATAGTCTGAGAAATTTGAGGTCTACTTTAAGTAGCCACTTATGTGATTCTGGCCACTCCATAACAGGTGTAGTCAATAATTTAAAGGTCTTACACAGAGAAGTGAAGGACTAGATCTTTAAAGGATGAGATTGAAATTATGTGGAGTCTAAAGCTATATCCCAAACACATCCTTAACAATCAGCTGGAGTTAAGACGTTAAAATATACTGTCTAACTTTGATTACCTTTCAAAGATGTAGTGTCATATTTGCTTGGTTATTGATCCTGGGCTTGTTGTTACATGTTCTTACATCTGGTCTATTTGGTTTTACAATTTTTTTGCCGACATATTTTATAATTTATATGATTATGCTGTGTAACAGAGGCCTCAAACATTCCCAAGATATTTTGATTGAATAAAAATGTTTGTAGCTTTCCCTGCTATGTGCACGGTGATGCTAGTGCCCTCCATGATACACATGAACACACTGGCACACTGAGCAGGCTGAAGCATTGCTGTCTGCAGCTTCCCAGTATGAAGTGAGGATTCATAACCAGGGGCGTTCAATGTATCTAGCTGGGGCTTTTACTTTTCTTGTTTTTTTATTTTGCTCTTTTCACTGTAGGTAGGTGCACATTTAATATTTCAGTTTTCAACCTGTCAATTTGAATTACGACATCCCGCTTGTTGTGGGTAACAGTACTTTACTTTGAGATGTCGTCCCCCACTCCTTTTTGTATCAGGGGTTAAACATTTCACTGATGTGTATTTCATATTGGTTGTCATCAGCATAGGTTATTAGGATAGCTATCTGTTTATCATAATGTTCATTGTACATTTCCTATCTTGTACACCTGAAGATGTGATTTTAAATCACGAAAGTTTTTGTGTTCCCATAATAGTTCATATACAAGTGAAAGAGGTTTATTTCAGAAACACTTCATAATTAACTCCACCACTAAAACAGTTTTTAATTCAACAGTAAATGTGTCTCCAAAGAGATTATATCTGAAATTGACTGCCTAATCACTTGTCAGGGCATCGCTCAGCTGGAGACAGTGCTGCCACTGTTACCACTGCCACTCACCCTGCCCCTCTCCTCACGAGCAGCGCCCTCCGGACTGGCGGCACGAAGAGGTCGGGGTCTGGTGGCGGCACGCTGCGGTCCCCCTCGCAGGCGATGCCCACCACCCACGACGCAACGGCGCCCACGACGAGTGTCAGCAGGAATCCCAGCACGACGACCCACAGGTACGACACGCGGTACAGGTAGAAGTACTCGCTGCAATGTGGGGGATAATACGTATTGTACATACGTGTAACATGTGGATCCCAGGAGTGGGGTGCGTGTGACATCACGATATAACTGCCGATGTTCTTGTTGTGGTCTTCAGTCCAGAGACTGGTTTGATGCAGCTCTCCGTGCTACTCTAACCTGTGCAAGCTTCTTCATCTCCCAGTACTTACTGCATCCTACATCCTTCTGAATCAGTTTATTGTATTCATCTCTTGGTCTCCCTCTACGATTTTTACCCTCCACGCTGCCCTCCAATACTAAATTGGTGATCCCTTGATGCCTCAGAATATGTCCTACCAACCAATCCCTTCTTCTAGTCAAGTTGTGCCACAAACTCCTCTTCTCCCCTATTCTGTTCAATAGCTCCTCATTAGTTATGTGATCTACCCGTTTAATCTTGAGCATTCTTCTGTAGCACCACATTTTGAAAACTTCTATTCTCTTCTTGTCTAAACTACTTATCATCCACATTTCACTTCCATACGTTTCTACACTCCATACAAATACTTTCAGAAACGACTTCCTGACACTTAAATCTATACTCAATGTTAACAAATTTCTCTCCTTCAGAAATGCTTTTCTAGCCATTGCCAGTCTACATTTTATATCCTCTCTACTTTGACCATTGTGAGTTATTTTGCGCCCCAAATAGCAAAACTCATTTACTACTTTAAGCGTCTCATTTCTTAATATAATTCCCTCAGCATCACCCAATTTAATTCGAGTACATTCCATTATCCTCGTTTTGCTTTTGTTGATGTTCATCTCATATCATCCTTTTAAGACACTGTCCATTCCGTTCAGCTGCTCTTCCAGGTCCTTAGGTGTCTCTGACAGAATTACAATGTCATCGGCAAACCACAAAGTTTTTATTTCTCCTCCATGGATTTTAATTCCTACTCCAAATTTTTCTTTTGCTTCCTTTACTGCTTGCTCAATATACAGATTGAATAACATTGGGGATAGGCTACAACCCTGTCACAGTCCCTTCCCAACCACTGCTTCCCTTTCATGCCCCTTAAGTCTGCAATCTGGTTTCTGTACAAATTGTAAATAGCCTTTCTCTCCCTGTATTTTACTCCTGCCATCTTCAGAATTTGAAAGAGAGTATTCCAATCAACTTTGTCAAACACAGGCTTGCCTTTCCTTAATCTATTCTCTAAGATAAGTCATAGGGTCAGTATAGCCTCACATGTTCCAACATTTCTACTGCCAATACGGAATTTTAATTGAACGCTACTCTTTCCGTTTACTAAACTACCCCATACACTGTGCATTTTTTCATACTTCCATCCTTTTATTCTCAGGTGATGCTTCATTCCACTATTATGAGCCACATTTGAATGTCTTCTGCATATTCTTTACTGATTTTATGTTAATCTCGTTTTATGAGACATTGTATTTCATTAATAGTTGCTTGTAGGTGGAAGGTACACAGTGTTTCAATAGCTTTTCAATAAATTATTAGGAACAGTATAAATGTATTGAAGTACTCATATATGCAGAAATGTTAAGAATAATCAAGAAGTTAGTATTGATTAGAATGAAAGCAGTTGCTGACGTGTGTGAATATTACCAGACTATCAGTTTAGTAAGTCATGGTTGTAAAATACTAAAACAAGTTCTTTACAGAAGAATGGAAGAACTGGTAGAAGCTGACCTGGTGGAAAGTTTGTATAGATTCTGGAGAAATGCAGCAAAATATGAGGCAATAGTGATCCTACAACTTATCTTAGAAGATACATTAAGGAAAGGCAACACTACATTTACAGTATTTGTAGACTTAAGAAAGCTTTTGACAGCCTTGACTGGAATGCTCTCTTTTAAATCCTGAAGGTAGTAGGGGTAAAATACAGGGAGCAAGAGGCTATTTACACCATGTGGAAGTTATAACAGTTGAGGGAAGAGAGGAAAGCAGTCGTTGAGTGAGTGAGGCAGGGTTGTAGGCCTATCACTAATGTTATTCAATCTGTACATTGAACAAGAAGAAAAGGAAACCTAAGAAATATTTGGAGTAGGCATTAAAGTTCAAGAAGAAGAAATAAAACCTCTGAGGTCTGTCAATGGCGGTGTAATTCCCTCAGAGGCAGCAAAGGCCTTGAAAGTGCAGTTGAAAATTATAGACAGTGTCTTGAGAGGAGGATATAAGATAAACATCAACTAAAGCAAAACAAGGATAATTGGATATAGTTTAATTAAACCAAGTTATGCTATGGGAATTAAATTAGGAAATGACACACTTGAAACAGTAGACGAGTTTTGTTATTTGGGCAGCAAAATAACTTAGGATGACTGGAGTAGAGAGGACATAAAATTTAGACTGGCAATGGCAAGTAAGGTGTTTCTGAAGAAGAGAAATTATGTTAAAATTGAGTATCAATTTAAGCTTTAGGAAGTCATTTCTGAAGCTATTTTTATCAGTGTATGTAGCCATGTTTGGAAGATAGAGTTCACACATGAAGAGACTAGAAGCCTCTGAAATGGGGTGCTATGGAAGAATGTTGAAAATTTAATGCCTAGTTGTGTAACTAATGAGGAGGTACTAAATACAATTGGGGGGGCACAACCTGACTAGAAGAATGAATCGGTTGATAGGAGACATTCTGAGATACCAGGTGATCACCAATTCTGTACTGGAGGGAAGTGGGGGTGGGAGAGACGGGGGCTGTAAAAATCATAGAGGGAGACGAAGACATGAACAGAGTAAGCAGATTCAGTAGGATGTACGTTGCAGTAGTTACTCAGAGATGGAGAGTCTTGCACAGGCTAGAGTAGCATGGAGAGCTGCATCAAACCAGTCTCTGGACTGAAGACCACAACAACAGCAATAAAAAATAATAATAATAATAAATAACGAAATGTATGTTCACATTTTGTGCATGTCCAGGTGTGCAATGGGGACATGTGGTGATAAACACTGGAACCAATCCTTATATCATTCAGTGTAATAGCATCGGTGCTCTTTTTACACACTCGTGATCTACAGCCTTAACTATGACAGGTAGTGCAAAGCTGATCTTCACTAATTTTCTCTTTTAGTTCCAGGTGAGAACATAGGAAGGCAGGTTGTGGTGTTTTCACTGTATTATCAGTGGCTAACATTATCCCAGGCTGAAGTTATCGCTGAATTGTTACTCGATATTTTATTAAAAAGATTTATGAATGTAGGGTAGTAGGGGGGGGGGGGGGGGGAGTTTAGATCCGGTAAGGTGACGGAAGGCAGACCTGTACTTGGACAAGTTGATAGGAAGTGTAACATTAAGACGTGTGCATGTCTGTCACCAGTCACGGTGGTTCTTAGTCGTGTACAAGGTTTGGACGTGTCTTTGTAGTTGCCGATGGTGTCGTAGTGTGTCCAGGCATGTTAGAGATGCTGGGATTCACGGAGGAAAATGACGGCCTGTGGGGGTAAAGTGGGACTTCCGGCATAAGAAGTCAGCCTCATTCTGCCAACGGCCTTGTCAAAGAGGGCGGAGGAGCGGATAGAGGTTCAGGGCACTGTCTTGTCCTAGGGGTGGGAAATTTCCCCTAAAGGCGGAAGAATCAGCAATGATCAACGACATGAGGATGCAGAAGGCAATGGAAACAACTGCATTAAAGACACATAACGTGTATCCACAGGACATGTGCCCTGTAATTGAAGAAGTGTCATGATGATCTGTCCATTGGCAAAAGATTCCGGAATAGTCCCCCATTCGGATCTCCGGGAGGGGACTGCCAAGGGGGAGGTTACCATGGGAAAAAGATTGAATAATCAATGAAAGGATAATGTTCTATGAGGCGGGGCGTGGAATGTCAGAAGCTTGAACGTGGTAGGGAAACTAGAAAATCTGAAAAGGGAAATGTAAAGGCTCAATCTAGATATAGTGGGGGTCAGTGAAGTAAAGTGGAAGGAAGACAAGGATTTCTGGTCAGATGAGTATCGGGTAATATCAACAGCAGCAGAAAATGGTGTAACAGGTGTAGGATTCGTTATGAATAGGAAGGTAGGGCAGAGGGTGTGTTACTATGAACAGTTCAGTGACCGGGTTGTTCTAATCAGAATCGACAGCAGACCAAAACCGACAACGATAGTTCAGGTATACATGCCGACGTCGCAAGCTGAAGATGAACATATAGAGAAGGTGTATGAGGATATTGAAAGGGTAATGCAGTATGTAAAGGGGGACGAAAATATAATAGTCATGGGCGACTGGAATGCAGTTGTAGGGGAAGGAGTAGAAGAAAAGGTTACAGGAGAATATGGGCTTGGGATAAGGAATGAAAGAGGAAGAATCAATATGCAAAGAAGTGGGATACGGAAGTACTAAGGAATGACGAGATACGTTTGAAGTTCTCTAACGCTATAGATACAGCAATAAGGAATAGCGCAGTAGGCAGTACAGTTGAAGAGTAATGGACATCTCTAAAAAGGGCCATCACAGAAGTTGGGAAGGAAAACATAGGTACAAAGAAGGTAGCTGCGAAGAAGCCATGGGTAACAGAAGAAATACTTCAGTTGATTGATGAAAGGAGGAAGTACAAACATGTTCCAGGAAAATCAGGAATACAGAAATACAAGTCGCTGAGGAATGAAATAAATAGGAAGTGCAGGTAAGCTAAGACGAAATGGCTGCAGGAAAAATGTGAAGACATCGAAAAAGATATGATTATCGGAAGGACAGACTCAGCATACAGGAAATTCAAAACAACCTTTGGTGACATTAAAAGCAACGGTGGTAACATTAAGAGTTCAACGGGAATTCCACTGTTAAATGCAGAGGAGAGAGCAGATAGGTGGAAAGAATACATTGAAAACCTCTATGAGGGCGAAGATTTGTCTGATGTGATAGAAGAAGAAACAGGAGTCGATTTAGAAGGGATAGGGGATCCAGTATTAGAATCGGAATTTAAAAGAGCTTTGGAGGACTTATGGTCAAATAAGGCAGAAGGGATAGATAACATTCCATCAGAATTTCTAAAATCATTGGGGGAAGTGGCAACAAAACGACTATTCACGTTGGTGTGTAGAATATATGAGTGTGGCTATATACCATCTGTCTTTTGGAAAAGCATCATCCACACATTCCGAAGACGGCAAGAGCTGACAAGTGCGAGAATTATCGCACAATCAGCTGAACAGCTCATGCATCGAAGCTGCTTACAAGAAGGGATCAGAGGAGGAGGCGACGGAGGAAGGAGCAGGGAACGGGGTTATGAAGAGTGAATTAGAAGGAGAAGGGAGGGTGAGAAGCTTGGGGAATGGAATGAGGGGGGGCAATTACACCTCGTAATTGTGGTGGTGGTGGCAGAGGGAGAGCTATATACAATAGTGGTGGTGGTGGTAGTGGTGGTGGTGCTTGTCATGATTACAACGAGAAAAGAAGGAAAAGAACAGGACAGGACTGGGCAAAACTAAAGAAGAAAATAAGGAGCTCACAAAGACGGACAAAAAGAAGACTGAGGCCGAAGTCCCACTCCACTGCCGCTGGCAGGAGGTGACTGCAGAGGCTGCCGGGCTGGCAGGCTGGCAGGCTGGCAGGTCCTGGAACACCTAACACTTCGATAACTGGCTATGCCGTGACTGCACGGCGGTAGTCTTTCGAGGTATGGGGGATGATGACACGAATAAAATACTTACAAAGCAGACAGGTAAAAAAATAGACAAACAGTTAAAAACACACGGTGACAGTCTGGTTTCTGCTCGAAAAAGACATAAAATTCACACCCAGCAACCGCATGGTTTCTGTTCGCAACATTAGAAAGATGAACAGCACTGAACATTCACTGGAACGCTGCACTAAAAAGTTGGCAAATGTGACATACCACAGCTGGGAGCAGGTGGGGGAAACTGGACAGATGATGCGAATATAAAAAAGGGGGGAAGGAGAGGAAAAGCGAATGGGGTAGAGGGGAAAGGAGCCAATGGAGGATGAGGACCCATAAGTGGGGTGGGGGGTGCTGGGCAGATGCGACAGGGAGTGGGGAAGGCAGAGGAGGGGAATACGAAAGGACTCGGGGGAGAAGGGAGGTATGGAGAAATTTGGTGGGGAGAAAACAGGATGGAAGGGGGGAATACGGAGCCCAGGGGATGGACGGAGGAAAGGAGGGGGGGGGTGAAGATCAGAGTTGATAGGAGGGATAGATGGAGGGAAAGAGGGCATCATCCAGGAGGGGCAGTTGATGAAACCCACCTTGGGAAAGGAGATGAAGGGTGTAGAGATGGAGGGTGGGGGGGTCACAACAGTGAAGGTGTGGCAGGGGGTGGGGACAGGAGAGGAGAGGAGCCACCAGGGGTTGAGGGGAATCAAGGTGGTGGGAGGTGTAGAGTATGCGGATATGTTCGAGGAATAGGAGCAGATGGGGGAAAGGAATGAGGTCATAGAGGATCCACATGGGGGACGGGAGGCGTTTACGGAAGACGAGGCGGAGTGCATGATGCTCAAGGATCTGGAGGGCCTTATAGAATTTGGGGGGGGGGGCAGATATCCAGGCAGGACCGGCACAGCAGAGGATGGGACGGATTAAGGATTTAAAGGTGTGGAGGATGGTAGAGGGGTGCAACCCCCATGTCCAGCCAGAGAGGAGTTTGAGGATTAGGAGACGGTTGTGGGCTTTGGATTGGATGGAGCGAAGATGAGGGATCCAAGGGAGGTGATGGTCAATGGTAAGGCCAAGGTAGGTGAGGATGGGGGAGAGCAGACATGACGGGCACAGACGGTAAGGGAGAAATCCAGGAGCCGGAAGGAGCAAGTGGTACGACCTACGATGATTGCCTGGGTCTTGGAAGGATTGATTTTCAGGTGTAACTGGGTTTTCTCTTTTGATGCTAGTCAATAGTCAGGATGAGCATTACTGCAAAGGGCATTTGATTCTAAAGCATTATGACAGGGTGAAAAAACACTAAATTACTTTTTCTCTCTTAACAACATGGGGGCAGGGTGAGTTCCTCCTTGGGTCGGGTATGAGGTAGAATGAAACAGCATTTTTACATACCTTTTATTGAAAGTTTTGTACCACTCAACGTTCCTCCACTCCTCGGAGAAATTCGCCCTCGAATTTACCACTCCACATTCCTCCACCCTTCACGCGGTAAAAGCACTAACACGAGCTATGAAAACTCTCGACTTAGACGATTACACATGCTTCACATTAAGTATGTTGAAAATACTTTATCACTTTACTAAGGCACTGTACACTCATGAATCACATAGTTCACACATAAATCGTTATAATAAGTGTAACAAATCTTGATGACAATGAATAAACAAAAATAGATTTTTCACTTAGAAAATTACATAGCAATACCTGTTTAATCTACCCTACATTAATGCAAGAATATCTATTCTACAGTATTGTTTATTTTAACATGAGACTGTTTAATAAAGACTGAAGTACAATAAACAAAATTAATACACTAATGCTCAAAAGTAACCACTGAAGTAAACCAGTTACGAGTGTGGTATCCAGTTAACAGGGATTTAATGAAGTGGTATATTATTATTTGGCTTACTTTTTCGTCTTAAATAAAACAAAACGGTACAAAGCAGAAACACCAACACAAAGGTTCCAGATATACCCGTTCTTAGCATTATAATTTTAGTTTTGTGTTCACTTTTTAACTTTAAGGCATGTTGCATCATAACATTCGCATCAATTTTGCCTTGCTGTGAGTTTCTGAACATATCTAACGATTTCAGAAGGGAACTGTCATGGGAGTAATTGAGGTAGAATAGGTTTTGTGTAGGAAATGCTAGTAAAAACAAAAACAAAGGAAAGAAGGAATATATTGTTAACTACAAGAATTACATGTTTCTATGTTCAACCTTCTTTTTCTTAAAAAATAAACCATTATCATTTATCAATTATTTACATTTGTATACTATCCACAGTCTACCATGATTCAACTAGGACATTTGCACCCTTGGTCGAATATGGTATGGTGCCATATCTGTAGGTTGTGCTGGCGTGGCCACTCTTTTTCCTTTTCGGGCACTTCCTCCACCCTTCGGAAAAGCAGACACTATTGTTGAAGGAATTACATCTGGAGCGCCTTTAAAAGGCTTTAAACGACTTGCATGGACAATAGTAGTTCGGGTGGGCAGTTTCAGTTTAACGTTGACTGGTAATGTGATCTCAATATTTTGATAAGGACCTCTGTAGTTTGTTACAAATTTCTTCGTTTTTCCTTTCGTAATGTATGGGGTTGACAGCATCACCCACTGACTGATGTGGATATTTAGCTTGGGCATTACCTAATCTTTCCTGTCATTCCAAAGCCTTTGTATTAGATTTTTGAACCTTTTTCCATACATCCTTCATCATTCGACAGAAATCTTTTACTGTTTCTCCGACTAACGTTTTTCTGCCTGATTATATCAAAAGATGACGGCATTTTTATCCCATAGGCCACTTCATAAGGTGACATGCCAGTTACTTCATGCGTTTTGGCGTTGTATACAGATACGATTATTGGTAAATACGTATCCCAATTAGAATGTTGTTCGTTAATATAATAACTAAGCATCTTGCCAATTGTCTGATGAACTCTTTCTGTGGGTCCGTTGCACTGAGAGTGTAACGGAGTTGTGCATAATTTACGAATTTTTAGTAAGTGGCATAGCTGTTTCATTTATTCAGACATAAAATTACATCCCTGATCTGTGATAATAGCTTCAGGTACGCCAAATTTAAGTATCCAGTTGTTAACTAAAGCTTGGGCAACTGTATTTGCTTGCTGATCTGGGAGACTCACCATAGCTAGATAGCGTGGAAAGTGATCTATCATCGTAAGAACATACTTATTACCATCAGGAGTTTCATGAAACGGAGTGTAGATATCTACTCCGCAGATTTGAAATGGGCATGAAGCCTCGGGGAGCCTCTGTAAGGTTATTTTTAAACGAGAAAGTTCAGCTCGTTGTGCGGACGCAATGCAATTACGAACGTACTGTGCAACATCCTGCTTTCTGATTTGCCACCAAAATTGCCCATCTACGCGTCTTTTGGTTGTCCGCTGTCCACCGTGTCCTGCAAGGATATGAACGTGGGCCATTATTTCTTGTCTAAGGTGTTGGGGAACAACAATTCGCGGTCCAAGTTTTGTTTTACAGCATAATACACCATTTTCAAAGCAAAATTGTTTTTTAGTTGCGTATTTTTTGCATTCTGTATCCTCATCTTGTGCCTTTCTCCATTCCTCAGTATCTAGGCCTGTTGCTTCCAAAAGTGCTATTTTCCGACTAAGGGAATCTGCATTCGTGTGTTTTTTGCCTGGTTTATGGATAACTTCGAAATCCATTTCGGAAAGAAATAGGGCCCAACAGGTGAGACGACTAGATGGATCCTTTAACCCAAGCAACCATTTTAAAGCTGCGTGGTCTGTAATAACCTTGAATTTTCTACCATACAAGTAGCATTTAAAGTATTTGATGTCATAAATAACACTTAACAATTCTTTCTGTGTTGTGGAATAATTTCTTTCTGCCATTGTTAGTTGTCTCGAAGCGTAGGCTATGGGGTGTTCCGCGCCATTAATATTCTGACACAAAACAACTCCTACTGAATGACCACTTGCATCACAGGATAAAATAAATTCTTTATTATAATCTGGGTAGGCTCCATTTGAAATCCAAACTGGAGTGCGACAGGGTGATGGACTTTCACCATTACTCTTTAATATCATTCTTGAAAAAATTATCAGGACATGGGAAAAAGAAGTCAAAGGAATCCAAATTGGCATTAGAAAAGATAATAGATTCAATTTGAAGTGTTTAGCTTTTGCGGATGACCTTGCAATCCTCACAAATAATAGAAAAGAAGCCACTAACGCCATAGAGACACGAAATTGCACAAAGAACTGGCCTGCAAATCTCATATGAGAAAACTCAGTACATAGAAAGAGTGCCACAAGACAAATTGCCTATTGTGACAACCCATGGGAAAATCGTACAAGTACCACATTTTAAGTACCTGGGAGAAATCATCCAGCCATCAGGGATCAACCTAAAGGCCGATGAGGAAAGAATAAAAAAACTGCAGAAAGCATATAAACTCACGTGGAACTATTATAACAAAAAGTCCATATCCATTAACACAAAATTGAGGCACTACAACACTGTCGTACTTCCGGAGGCACTGAATGCATCTGAAACAACTCAAATGGGTGGGCAAACTAAAATCAAAGAAATAGAGAAACAAGAAAGGAAAATTCTCAGGAAAATTTTTGGCCCGAAACAAGAGCAAGGAATCTGGATGAAGAGACCAACATCAGAATTATACAAATACACAGACAAGATTACGGATACAATAAGGAAAAGAAGAATGCAGTTCTACGGACATATCCACAGGATGAATGAAAACAGAATTTCAAAGCGAATTCTTAAAGTCATCAACTCAGGCAGGGGAAAAACAAAATGGATAAAAGAAGTTGAAGAGGACCTCAGACAAGCACACATAACAGTAAATGATGCAGAAAATAGAACTGAATTCAAGAACATCATCAAAAAACATAAATTTGACCAGGATGCAAATGGACAGCGGAGCGAAAGAAACAACACAGTGAACACATGAAGAAAATTTGGGCTCAGAAGAAACATAAACAAACATCATAAAGGAATTCAAGTTCAAACGCTCTCTTAAATGGAAATAATCGAAAATAATAATAATAATAATAATAATAATCTGGGTGGGCTAATACTAGACTATGTGTCAACTTATCTTTAAGGGTTTGAAATGCTGATTCACAGTCTTCAGACCAATGAAATTTTGCACCCTTTTTCAGTAATTGATTAAGGGTCGGGCAATTTCAGAAAAATTTTGAACATATTTTCGGTAATACGATGCGAGACCAATGAAACTTTGTACTTCCTTAATGCACTGTGGTGTTGAGAAGTCCTTAACTGCTGAATTAATCGAGGATCTGTTTTAATTCCTTTTTCACTAATGACATGCCCTAGGTATGTAACCTCTGTCAATGCAAAACTACATTTTTACATATTTAATGTTAATTTAGCTTTTCTAAGTCTCTGAAAAACGTTACGCAGACGCACAGCATGTTCATTAATGTCTTTGGAGAATACAATAATATCGTCTAGATATATACAACATTGCTGAGTTTTGAAAAGTTGCTGGTGCGTTTTTCAAACCAAAAGGCATTCTTTTAAATTGCCAGTGGCCTCCAGCAGTAGAAAATGCTGTTTTATGCCTATCTTCAGGTGCAACTTCCAATTGATGATATCTGCTATGTAAATCAATTGTTGAAAACTATTTACTGTTACCCAAACTGTCAATGATATCCGTAATGTTTGGAAGAGGATAAACATCTGAGATAGTTTGTTTGTTAAGGTGTCTGTAGTCACAACAAAATCTATATCGTTTCGTACCGTCGGGAGACTTCTTTGGAATAATTACAATATTTGAATTATAAGGCGAATCAGAATAGTCTATAATTCCATCTTTTAGATGCTGTTTTAAAAATTCATCCAGTACTGGCTGTAAGTGATACGGAATTCTATATGGCTTCCTATAAACTGGGGGCTATTTCCTGTTGGAATCCTATGCTGTGTGATATCTGTTGCTGGCAGTGGACCTTCTGGATTAAATAAATCTTGGAACTCAACTAAAACTGCGTCTATCGTGTCCCTAACATTTCCTTTCAAATGCTCAATCCTCTGGTGTAATGCGGTTTTATAGGCGTCTGGTTTCTGACCATCAGTAATATTTGACCAAATGAAATCTTCTTCTTCACAAGTACTGACTGTAGCTACTAACATTCCTTTATGCAACTCTTTGTCCTCCACTCCGAAATTGTCAGTATGTACTGGTACTTTTCTTTCTCCCTCAACGTCTTGAACCCGTACAACACTTCTACGTACAAAACAAAGTGATACATCTAATTCCTCATTTTCGTCTAATGGCTCTATTAGATACACTGTATCTGTAGGTACCTCGGGGTCAACAGTCATCCAAAAAAGTTTTCCTGAGCCAAATGGTATCTTATCCCGCGAATCAACCTTCAAGGACGTTGCATGCAGTGTAGTTGATTTGGCCTTCCGGTTGGGGAAATCTTGCGGCAGCAGGCCCCTTGCGGTGGTGTCACCTAGCTGAAACACTATTCCCATAAATTTTTAGGAAACTCTGCCCTTACATGTCTGGACGTTTCAGGAGGTAACCCACGTAAAAATGTATCCAGAGCTCTATCTTCTGCCTCTGTTAAAATAAGTTTATTTGCTTCATCACTAGTTGTCAACTGATAGGTGTTAATATTAAATTTTCTAATCCTATCTACAAAACTTTCTAACGACTCGTTTTGCCTCTGAGTGATAGTGTTTAATTTTTCCGTATAAAGTCAACAGCTGTCCTGTTTTTGAAAACGTTTAAGTAATCCTTTCTGCAATTTCTCAAATGTTAGTGCATTCCATAATTCTTAATGGTATAACATGTGTGCTTTAGCCGCTCCTATCAGTCTTAACTTTGTCATTTGTAAAAGCTGTTCATCTGCCCATGATCCTAACTTTGCAGCTGCTACTAAATCGTCAAAAAAGGCTGTTATGTCCTCGCCAGGTTTACCCGAAAAAGGAGTTACCAAGGCTGCTGCTGAGGAATCTAGGGTGGGAGGGATTCAACCGGTTTGCCTAACCTCACACAACTGTTTAAATAAGGCATTACCATCATTTTTAAGCTGCGCTATTTGATTAACTAAGCTCGAAATAGCTTCCTCAGTAGAAACTGATTCTGGTGCTGACTCTGACTTTGTACGATTTCGTGTCATAATTTTACAACCTATTAGTTACACCATCTTACTACACTGAATTCAAAAGATGTTTAAATATTTTCGACAAACTCTTAAAATTATGGGAAAAAATGCACTTCTAAACAAAGAAAATATTACGACTGCTATGCAAACCTCTGTCCTTTCACACATTAAACAATACTAACTGTGGACCTTTAGTGCCTGTCATTTACACCTCATATTGAGCCAAGGGTTTTTTCTCTGACACCAAATGTAACTGGGTTTTCTCTTTTGATGCTAGTCAATTGTCAGGATGAGCATTACTGCAAAGGGCATTTGATTCTAAAGCATTATGGCAGGGTGAAAAAACACTAAATAAATTACTTTTTCTCTCTTAACAACATGTGGGAAGGGTGGGTCCTTCCTTGGCTCAGGCATGAGGTAGAATGAAACAGCATTTTTATATAAGATAAATTTTATTGAAAGATTTGTACAATGGTTTCCTTACTGGATTGTTCTGGCTGGGAGAGCGGCAGCTGTGTCGTTTGCGAAGCCTTCTGCTGTGGCAGCGGCGGCGCCTGATTACGCCTGGCGGTGTGTATCTCGTGTTGCCGTCTCGCCCAGTTGACTGGAGACACGCATCATGCTGTGGCCCCTTTAATTATTGAGAATGAAGTCGTGAATCAGATGGTGATACCTTGGATTTGGCGTCCCAGTGTCTCTCTTCTCTATGCGGCCGCGTGTGACAGTGTTGTGCATCGGCCAACGGAGCGGCGCGGCGGGGGAAGGCCAGTGTCCCACACTCGAACAATGAACTCCAGCTTGTCAGTCTTCGGTTGTCAGATCTTCATCCCAGCTCACAGGTGACTGTTGATGTGAGGCCGTCTCCTTCCCGTCCTCACAAGTCACCTGGGTACGTAAAAATCAGTCCTAGAATACCTTCTAACTTCTGTCTTCTGGCGGCGAGGCTGCTGCTTGCTATTCCATTACAGCGGCGGACTTGGTGCTTCTGTGTACGATGTAGTCTCTTCTTGCATGACGGTCTTCAGTTCCTAAACTGAACTGAAAACTACTACTCTCGGGCCCACTGCGTCTCGCGTATTTGTTCACTTCAGTTCACTGGAGGTGAACGACTTCACGGTCATTGCCTCTTCTGTCACATTGAAAAGTTTCTTGAAGAATCTTCTTAACGTCGGCCATTGGCTCTTGAAATGTAGGCGAGGGCCTTTGATCACATGTGACAATAGAGAAACACGTGAGCCAGTCGGGCGATGCTCTGACGGCTGAATTGACAGCTCTTGGAATGTAGGTGAGGGCCTTTGACCACATGTGACAACTGAGAAACACGTGAGCCGGTTGGGTGATATACTAACGGCTGAATCGACAGCGTCCACTTATGTGGAAAGGGCTATGGCTTCTCCTCAACATGCTGATTTCATGGTCATTGGCTATTCTATCACTGCTGCTCTGCCCGCTGTTTGCCAGTGTGTAATTCTTCTAAACTAAGTTTTTCATTTATTTTCTAATTTCCACTTCACTTCACATTGATTTCACTAATTTATTCACCTATCTTAAGTACCACTCAACACAGGAGCCACTGGATACACCATGCAGCAAAAAGGTCAAGTGTATTCTGGAGAAGGCGTGGGACCGTTGGAGGGTAGAAGCGAGGGTGAGGAATGCATTGTCATCGGCATATTGCAAGAGGTGCACTGGAGGGGGGGTTGGGGGATATCTGCCATGTACAGGAGGTAGAGGAGAGGGTGACGACAGAGTTCTGGGGCACCTCTGCAGAGGGGTAGAAGATGTGGGAATCGGCATTATGGATGGTAAAATAGGAGGGGCGGTGGGAGAGGAAGGAGGCCATCAGATGGATGTAGTTGACAGGAAGGCATAGGTTTCGAGTTTAAACAGGAGACCGGGATACCAGACACGGTCGTAGGCCTTTTTGGGATCGAGGGAGACAAAAATGGTGGAGCGACGGGAGTTAAGCTGGAGGTAGAGGAGATCAGTGAGGCGTAGGAGTTGGTCATCGGCAGAGGAGGAAGGTCGAAAGCCACATTGGGTGTCGGGGAGGAGGTGGTTTTGGTGAAGGTAGTGATTGATGCACCGGGAAAGGATGGATTCCAAGAGCTTGCTGAATACAGATGTGAGACAGATAGGACGATAGCTGGAGGCATCAGATGGAGGCTTGTTGGGTTTGGAGAACATCAGGATACAGGAGGTTTTCCACAGGTCGGGGTAGAAGCCAGTGGCCACGATGACATTGTAGAGGATGGCAAGGACTGAAAGGAAGGAGGGAGGGCAGTGTTTGAGGTGGCGGTAGGTAATGCAGTTGTGGCTGGGAGCAGTGTTGCGTTTAGTGTGGAGTGTGAGGCTGAGGTCCTGTGTAGTGATGGGAGTGTCAAGTTCATATGGTGGTGTGTGGCCCAAGTACTGGAAGCTAGGAGCAACGGGAGGAACAGAGGTATTTGTATGGCCCATGACGTCAGGGAAGAGGAATAATCAAATTGGGGATCATCTGGTACGGAAAAAACGTCAGAGAGGTGAGAGGCAAAGTGGTTGGCCATGCTGAGGTTCTCAGGAAAGGGATGGTCATCAAGGGGGAGAGGGTACTGGGGGGTGGGGCGGTTCCCAGTAAGGCAGTGGAAAGCAGACCAATACTTGGAAGAGTTTATTGGGAGCATGGTGTTGCGTTGTGTACATGTCTGGCGCCAGGTGCAGTGTTTCTTCACAGAAAGCAGGTTGCAGATGTGTCGTTGTAATTGCCGGTGGCGGTTAAGTGTGCCCCGGTCACGAGTGTGGAGAAAGAAACGGCAGAGGCGGCGGGACTCTCGAAGGAGGAGGACGGCCTGTGGAGGCAGGGCGGGGCGGTGAGGGTGGATGGCTCTGGTGGAGATTTGGGTGGCGATGGCGTCAGACAAGGTTTGGTGCAGTATGGCGGCAGTGTGAGAGATGTCATCAGGAGATTGAAGGGTAAGGTCGTGGCCGTCAACCTGGGTGGGAATGGAGTCCCGGCACGCGTCCCAGTTCACACAAGAGTAATCATGGACAACTTTAGGAGGGATGACATGGCGAGGAGAGGGGCGGGAATGGCGACCACTAGAGATAGTGAGGAGAACAGGAGCACGGTCACTGCCAATGAGGTCAAGGACATCTGTGGTGATGCGACCAAGGAGGTTGGGAGAGGCAAGGACCACATCAGGAGTGGTGTTAGATTTGGCTCGGGTGTGCTGGGGGAAGAGAACCAGGTCTCCCTGGATGCCACCACTGGAGATTGGCAGGATCATGGCTGTGGATATTGAGGTCGGTGGCAATCACATAGGTGGAGAAGGTGCGGTCAATGTGGGCCAGGAAATTGTACCGGATGGGGGTGGGAGGGCGGACATAAATGGTGGCACATGTGACAGTAAGGGTGGGGAAGAAGAGGCTTAGGGTGAGATGCTCAGCAGGATTGTTAAGGAGAGGTTCGGGCCGGACAGGGAGATGCTTGAGGTGGCCTATACCAACTTCGCCACATGCCAGATGGTATGAGTTATTGGTGTGGTGAAGGGTGTAAGGAGCTATGGAGATGCAGCTACGGGGTTGAAGGATGGTTTCATTTAGGACGTGGCATCCACACGGTGCTGATGGAGGATGTGGAGGAAGAGGAGTTTGTGGGTGGGCAGGGAGCGAATATTGTGGTACAGGAATGGTAGGGTTGTTGTACCATGGGAGGGGAGGGTTAGACGATGGGGGTGAAGGTGAAGTGGGCCTGGTTGTGGGAGTAGGTGGCATAGGTGGTAAGATGGAAGATGGAATGGGCAGCGAGGGCGATCTGGGAAAGTGTGTGTGAGCGCTGAGGGGTGGATATTTTGGAGCACAATGGTAATGAAACGAATGATATCCTCTGCAGTAGGCAGAGGGCGGAGGGAGTTGTTGGGGTGGATGGGGTCATGAACAGGATGGACAGGGACAGTGAGCTCAGGGGTGATGGAGGAGGTTTTGCTTTACACTTTGAGGAGTAGGTAGGATGTGGTTTGTTACAGGTGTTGCAGGAGGTGGAGAGGTGAGGTTGGGGCAGTTCTTGAGGAAGTGAGAATCTTGGCAATGGGGACAAGTAGGGGTGTTCTTGCAGGCAGAGGTAACATGGTCAATGTATGTGAGGCAGTGTTTGCAGTGGTAGGATTGGACTGTGGAACGGGATGGGTCCACCTTATGATGATGATTGTAGATGAGGGCTACCTCAGTGAGGAGGCAGTCAATGGAGGAGGGGGATTCGGTGAATATCCGCATTAGTTAAGTCAGCCCGTCATCATTAAAGATGCAATGGGCCAAGCAGATTTCGATGTTGAGCCGGGAGTTGAGTTCTGCCAACACCTCAACCTCCGTGACCACGGGGCTAAGCTATGTGATCACAGCGGTGAAGATTGGCAGACGTTGGAGAGGTTGAGGCTGATGGGGAGAGGATGGGGTGTGGCAGGGGGTGAGGGTTGCACGTTGGTCAAATTGGATACGTGGGATGCAGGAGAGGTGACTGGAGTGGAAGGGAGCATTGGGGGATTTAATGAGGACCGAGTCCTTGCGAGGAATAAGAAGGGAGTCGGGGGCACTGGGGTACTGTTTCTGGATGGCGAGGGTGAGGGTGCGGGTATCAAGGAATTGAGGGTCAGGATTAGAGAGAACAAAGGTGTGGATGGCAGACGTGGCAGTGGTGAGGGTCGGGGTAGTGTCATGGCGAGCCGAAATCCAGCCGAAATCCGTGCCGGCTTAGAGCCTGTTGGAGCAGGGAGCGGCGGAAAGTCTACAGATGTCGATGGGGCGACAGTGACAGAGGAGGGAGAGGTGGGGGTAGTTACAGCCGAAAATGGTGCAGGAGTAGGGTGGACAGGGAGGGAAGGAAGGAGGATGAGCTCCATGTGATGGTGGTTGGAGCAGCGGAGGGAGAGGGGAAAATGATAGTGGTTTTGGGTTGGGACATAGTGGTGGCGCGCGAGAGGGGGACAAAGACAAGGCAGCGGCGGCGAAGGCGAGGATACCCGGACGGCTGGCAGTAGTGACAGCATGCAGACAACCCCGCAGGTAAGCTGTGCGGTCTTCCACGTCAAAGATACACCCTGAGTGTAGTCCAGGCAGTGTGAGTCCTCGATAAGGAAGTGAGGGAATCCAACCCTCAAATGACGGAATTTGTTGCATATCTTTCACTTTTTTAACGAACGCATCATCACTAGTGTTGCTGAGTATGAAGCACTGTCTTTGGAAATAAACAAGAGACATGGACGGGGTTACCCCTTTGTTAACAGACTATCGATACTCAATAGACACAGATAAGGTGACTTTTCTTACTTCCAACCGTTTCCTGTTAAGTTTCTTATTGCGACATCGAATAAACGGCCGACTGTTGAATGCACTGTTGCCTGGTGTCGCCGACAGATGTCAGCTCGTTTCGCTGCCGGGAAAAACCGTCTCCTGTCTCCGATTGCTCTGCAATGCCTGTACGCCGGAGCAAACAACAGGCGAACGACCAGTCCACAGAATAATGCTAGTGTTCACTACAGTTGGCCTGAACTTACGAACAAGATTTTACGCAATACAAATGAAAGACAGTACTGTCGGACGAATAATTAGCGAAAAAACACAAGCGATTCTCTTTCTTAGGCGCTAACCTCACACAGCTACACTAACACACACACACACACACACACACACACACACACACACACAAATATGACCAATAGAACGCTATTGTAGCGAAATACTTGCAATGAAAAGCCATGATATCCACACAGGATAGTTGTGTATGTCAGCTGCGCTGTTGGTGATGCAGAAAGCAAAGCAGCGAAGGAAAGGAAAAATATTTGCGTCTGAATTTTTGCAGGAGCTGACAAATACGTGGCGGCAGTTCACGAGTCATTGAATTACAGCTCCAGACTTTATTAGCCCCGTGTCGAGATTTTGTGTGTGTGTCTGTGGACGATTACTAAATTCGATTTCTTCAGTATTCCGTTTGAAACAGATAAACATACTAAGTGGTAAAACAACAGGGACTATGTAATGGCTACTGTACTGCTTTATACAATATTACTAGTGCCGGTACTTAGACATGAAGTACTGACACGCTGAAGTTTTCTAAATTCTGCCAGTATGGAAGTCCAGCAATCAAATAATTTGCAAAAGGTAATAATAAGCAACACATTTCCACTGGGCTGTTTTTTACCTGAAGGTAGTGGGTGTGGAAGAAGAAAATGCCAGTAGGTAGGTCAGTGCAGCTCCCTTTCCTGAGGAAGAGTTGTTGATACCACCTGGGAAGCACCAGGAATTGCTACATCATTCATGTTACCTCAAACATAGCATCCTGAAAGGAACACTGAATTCGAGATATAGATATTTGTAAGCCGATTTTTGGTTATGATATCAATGTCAGAAACGTTCATGGTGATGTGATCGCAATGTGGGGATAATGTATGTGTTTGATTTCGTGTACATCTGTGACAATTTTGGACAGCTTGTATTCTGTGATACGAGCCGGTAGACGATGGATAATTGTAAGTGGGTGTTGGTTGTTTTAGGGGAAGGGGACAAAACAGTGAGGTCGTCGGTCGCATTGGATTAGGGTAGAACGGGAAAGGGGTCAGCCGTGACGTTCAAAGAAACCATTCTGGCATTTGCCTGAAGCGATTTAGGGGGGAAAAAAACACTGAAATCCTAAATCAGGTTGGCGGACACGTGTTTGAACTGCCGTCCTCCAGAATGCGAGTCCAGCGCTCTAACCACTGCGCAACCTCGCTCGGTGTAGTGAGTGTGATGTGGGTGACTGCAAGCTCATGAGTCTTGAGATGTGTGATGTTGGTAACTCCCAAACGCAACTCCACATTCCTCTCAAGCCAACCCTCAGTTTTCAACAGATCTCGCAATAAAACGTGAGAGTCGCGAGCTGTAGTGTTTCCAAACTTTACCCTTCGGAAAGATGTGATGCTTTTGCTTTGTTTACAAGGACTATTGAATTTAAAGAACTGCAGCGCAATAGTTTTTTACTCTGCTGTTTATTTCTTTCCCTACCCATCCAATCATCATCTTCAGTTACCTTAAATTTCAAAACTAAATAGCTTCGATGACTTTCGCGTTACGATGTCATGTGCTGGATAAATGCCGTGAAATTGCATTTTTCTTCCAATTGGTTCGGGGTCAGTCCTCAATTGCTTCACTATTCAGATGACGATAGAAGGAAGAAATTAATTTTTTTTCGTCTATGGCAAGCCATCCACGTTGACTTGTGACGGACCAGTGGTGCAGGAGATTGTGGGACGTGCGATAAGGCTGCGCTCACATTGCCACCGACAACGGTCGTCAGACTCCGTCGCCAAAGGTTGCCCTCCAACATCGTCTGACAGCTTGGTCACTGTATGTCCCACCTGATTCGTTAGCTTTTGACGAGATCGAGGAGGTTCGGATAGGTCAGAACCTATTTTATGTAAGAAAGTAGGCTATGTTGTAACCTACAATGATGGGATGGATACCACGGCGCCTCTGTGCTTGAAGACGAGTGCTGCAGTTCGGCTTTTGCTGTTATAAGATGCACGTAAATCAGCTCCATCTGTCTCGAAATGAACGTGGCGACTACTGCACACTCTGTTCTCAGTTACTGTAATTACCAGACAAGTTTCACAAACATACGGGATGAAAGATAAACACCGTGCCACAAATATTAAAATTGCTATTCTTTTGTGAAGCCACTTTCCTACTCTCACACGCGTCTTACGAAAATATGTAGTCTCAGTGATACAGAGTACTCGTGATCTCTCCAAAACACATTGTTCAGAGTGTGGTTAATTATGCTACAGTGGCAAGATGTCCGACTTCGTTGGACATTTTTTCTATGTGACAATGATCATAAAGTAGTTAATTTACGTTATGGATGTATATGTTTCTATTATACACTGAATGGGCAAAGAAACTGGTGTACCTGCCTAATATGGTGCGGGCTTAATATGGTTCGAGCACGTAGAGGTGGCATAACACGATGTGGCATGGATTCAACTAACGTCTGAAGTAGTTCTAAAAGCAATTGACACCATGAACCCTGCCAAGCTCCCCATAAATCCGTAAGAGTACAAGGGCTTTCAGTGCGGTAACCCGAATAAGCAGACAGCTCAACAATGAAGGCGCTCTATCTGGAATGCAGAAGTTCACAAAACGTTGGGAAGCTATCACTAGCAGAGAAGCTTTGGGCAAACGAACAACTACAGCGAAATAATGAGACTGACAGGATACACATTACAAATTAATAATGCCACGTGCATAGTGCACAAGATTGCGAGTGACACGATCCTCAAGAAGGAGAGAGTGAAGTAAAATATGCAAGTGTTACCACCTAAACTTGAATTACAATGACAAAAACCCTGTTTGGCAGTTAAAATTTAAAAAGTAAATTTGTAGCTTTAGAAAAATACAATGATTGCATGTATATATCTACAGGATAAAAAATATAAAGAAATTAACATTTAGAAAATAGGGGTATCTGAGGGGAGTTCAATTTGAATGCTCAAATAAACTGATCAAACACTTAACATAAACAAAGGGAGCTGCAGCATTAAAACTGGCTCGAAATGCATCATGTAAAAATACATAAATTAATACACAGTAAAAAAAAGCAATTTAAATGCAGAATAACTAAAGTAAAAAAACTGGGTAAGTAAATATTTCAAAAATTGACATTGTGGTGTCAAGGTAATTCTGCCCCTTACTAATCAGCTGATCATTAAGCAAGTGATCATTAACTGCATATCCATGTTTGATAATTTACAATTCTTCTAGAAGTCGAGAACAAAACCCAGCACAATCATGTTCCTACTGAATAGCCTCATAAACACAGAAGTGTTACCCTCCCCCTCCCAGAATATAAACTGGAGTGTAATGTCTGCCAAAAATTTTATGACTGGTGGGAGGTTTAAAACTTTGGCCAGATGAAGCAGCATTCTGGCTCTGTCGAGAATTTTAAGTCAACAGGGCATCGGCCACCCATGCTGCATGATCTCCAGATTCTGAATTATGCCAGAAAGCGGCAATAAAAATGACCTTCTTGTTAAATTGGAAGAATCAGAATTACTTTGACATCCTGATGTGAGTTTTTAAAAATTTTTGGTTTTGGTTATTTTACTTTTAAGTCACTTTTTCCTATATATTGTTCAATTTATTTTTATATTATGCATTACCTGCCATTTTTTATGCTATGGAACACTTTTCTTATGTAAACCATTTATTATTGCATTTTTTTAACTTGTACTACCCTTGGGTATGCCACCCTTCTAATGATGTCTATTATTTCATATGTTCCAATGCACAATACTTTGTCTTGCTGTATAAACACAATATGGGAGTAATCAATGATGTATCTATTCCTCTACTGCAAAAAATCACGATATAACACACAAAATAATACTATGCATGAAATGGCGAAATGAGACAGAAATCAATAGATGAAAATCCTGAGCTGGTTGGATGGCCCTGCCCTGGCCATAATGCTCCAAACATTCTCAGTTGGGGAGAGAACCAGCGGCTATGGTGTCCAAGATAGGGTTTGACAATCACAAAGACAAGCACTTGAAACTCTCACAACGTACAGGCAGATTATGTTACTGAAATGTAAGCCCAGGATGGCTTGTTATGAAGGGAAACAAAATGGTGCATAGAATGTCCTCGACTTATCTGTGCATTGTATGGGTGTCACAGATGGCAGCCAGTGGGGCTCTGCTATGAAAAGACATGGCACCCCAGACCATATGGTTGTCAGGCCACATGGTGGGCAACATTCAGGTTGGTATCCCACTGCTGTCCTGGGCGTCTTGAAACACGTATTCGACCTGGAATTTCGTTGACTGGAGTAGAATTGTCTTCAGTGACGAATCCCACTTGTAACTGAGCCTGGATGAGGAGCAAAGAAGTGTCGGGAGACGCTACACACAGCCATGGGATAACAATCTGACTGTCACCCACCACACTGACCGTCAATGTGGAGCCTTGGTCCAGGATGCCATTTCATTTTGTAGTAGGACCCCTTTAGTTGTCATCCACAGTACTGTTAGAGCACAGTCGTATGTCGGTGATATTCTATGCACCCATTTGTAGCACTCTATGGATAGGCATCCTTGGCTTACATTTCAACAAGATAATGCACATCTGCACATAGCGATAGTTTCTACTGCTTGTCTTCATGTTTAAAAACCCCTCCTTGGCCAGTGAGGTCGCAGGTTCGCTCCCATCTGAAAACGTATGTAACATTATTGGTGAGGCCATCTGACCATCTCAGGATTTTGATGAGCTAAAGCGCCAACTGGACAGTACATAGCTTGACATCCCTCAAGAGGACATCCAACAAATCTATCAATCAATGCGAAGCCAAATAACTGCTAATATAAGGACCAGTGGAGACCAACACTTTACTGACTTGCTCAATTTGTGGAGCTCTTTCTCTTGAATAAGTCGACCAATAATTCTGATTTGTGACCATTTGGTTGACTGTACATGTACATAACGTCTACCAATTTCAGTCCCAAGTGGACAATTTCTTGTAGGTGAGTTGCTTTTTTTTCTGTCTTAAAGGTTTTCCCCGTGTGGGAATCACGAATTGTGCAAGTATAAGGGTTGTGACTATGTGACGCGTGTAAGTTTCGATTGATACTGGAAGTGTCCTCAGGTAGTTGTAGTTCTTAAGGCGAGCTGTATCCTTGTTTTATTTTTGTCACTGTTATTCATACAACCGCTTTTCAACATACTGTTCATTCCATTCAACTGCTCTTCATAGCCTTTTGCTGTCTATGAGAGAATTAAAATATCATTAGAAAACCTCAAAGCCTTTGTTGTTTGTCCCAGAACTTTAATTTCACTCACAAATTACTCCTTGATTTCCTTTTCTCCTTACTCAGTGTACAGATTGAATAACACCAGTCGTACACTACAACCCACTTTTCCCCCTTAGCCACTGCTTTCCTTTCACATTCTGTGACTCTTGCAACTGCAGTCTGGTTTCTGTACATGTCTTGAATAATCGTTCACTCCATTTTCTAAAAATCTGTGATACCTTCAAACTTCAAAGTTTGGTATATAAGTAAAAATTGTTTCAATCTCTTTCTAAATCAGCCAATGTTACGAGAAGAAGAGTATAATATATTATTTCTCAAGACAACAAATATTTTGTGAACATGTACTAATTGTACACAGTCGAATGTGATATCATTAGAAATAGTTTTATTGGGCACTGCATACCAATTTACATCTACATCTACATCTATACTCCGCGAGCCACCTTACGGTGTGTGGCGGAGGGTACTTATTGTACCACTATCTGATCCCCCCTTCCCTGTTCCATTCACGAATTGTGCGTGGGAAGAACGACTGCTTGTAAGTCTCCGTATTTGCTCTAATTTCTCGGATCTTTTCGTTGTGATCATTACGCGAGATATATGTGGGCGGTAGTAATATGTTGCCCATCTCTTCCCGGAATGTGCTCTCTCGTAATTTCGATAATAAACCTCTCCGTATTGCGTAACGCCTTTCTTGAAGTGTCCGCCACTGGAGCTTGTTCAGCATCTCCGTAACGCTCTCGCGCTGACTAAATGTCCCCATGACGAATCGCGCTGCTTTTCGCTGGATCATGTCTATCTCTTCTATTAATCCAACCTGGTAAGGGTCCCATACTGATGAGCAATACTCAAGAATCGGACGAACAAGCGTTTTGTAAGCTACTTCTTTCGTCGATGAGTCACATTTTCTTAGAATTCTTCCTATGAATCTCAACCTGGCGCCTGCTTTTCCCACTATTTGTTTTATGTGATCATTCCACTTCAGATCGCTCCGGATAGTAACTCCTAAGTATTTTACGGTCGTTACCGCTTCCAATGATTTACCACCTATGGCATAATCGTACTGGAATGGATTTCTGCCCCTATGTATGCGCATTATATTACATTTATCTACGTTTAGGGAAAGCTGCCAGCTGTCGCACCATGCATTAATCCTCTGCAGGTCCTCCTGGAGTACGTACGAGTCTTCTGATGTTGCTACTTTCTTGTAGACAACCGTGTCATCTGCAAATAGCCTCACGGAGCTACCGATGTTGTCAACTAAGTCATTTATGTATATTGTAAACAATAAAGGTCCTATCACGCTTCCCTGCGGTACTCCCGAAATTACCTCTACATCTGCAGATTTTGAACCGTTAAGAATGACATGTTGTGTTCTTTCTTCTAGGAAATCCTGAATCCAATCACAAACCTGGTCCGATATTCCGTAAGCTCGTATTTTTTTCACTAAACGTAAGTGCGGAACCGTATCAAATGCCTTCCTGAAGTCCAGGAATACGGCATCAATCTGCTCGCCAGTGTCTACGGCACTGTGAATTTCTTGGGCAAATAGGGCGAGCTGAGTTTCACATGATCTCTGTTTGCGGAATCCATGTTGGTTATGATGAAGGAGATTTGTATTATCTAAGAACGTCATAATACGAGAACACAAAACATGTTCCATTATTCTACAACAGATTGACGTAAGCGAAATAGGCCTATAATTATTCGCATCTGATTTATGACCCTTCTTGAAAATGGGAACGACCTGCGCTTTCTTCCAGTCGCTAGGTACTTTACGTTCTTCCAGCGATCTACGATAAATTGCTGATAGAAAGGGGGCAAGTTCTTTGGCATAATCACTGTAGAATCTTAAGGGTATCTCGTCTGGTCCGGATGCTTTTCCGCTACTAAGTGATAGCAGTTGTTTTTCAATTCCGATATCGTTTATTTCAATATTTTCCATTTTGGCGTCCGTGCGACGGCTGAAGTCAGGGACCGTGTTACGATTTTCCGCAGTGAAACAGTTTCGGAACACTGAATTCAGTATTTCTGCCTTTCTTCGGTCGTCCTCTGTTTCGGTGCCATCGTGGTCAACGAGTGACTGAATAGGGGATTTAGATCCGCTTACCGATTTTACATATGACCAAAACTTTTTAGGGTTCTTGTTTAGATTGTTTGCCAATGTTTTATGTTCGAATTCGTTGAATGCTTCTCTCATTGCTCTCTTTACGCTCTTTTTCGCTTCGTTCAGCTTTTCCTTATCAGCTATGATTCGACTACTCTTAAACCTATGATGAAGCTTTCTTTGTTTCCGTAGTACCTTTCGTACATGATTGTTATACCACGGTGGATCTTTCCCCTCGCTTTGGACCTTAGTCGGTACGAACTTATCTAAGGCGTACTGGACGATGTTTCTGAATTTTTTCCATTTTTGTTCCACATCCTCTTCCTCAGAAATGAACGTTTGATGGTGGTCACTCAGATATTCTGCGATTTGTGCCCTATCACTCTTGTTAAGCAAATATATTTTCCTTCCTTTCTTGGCATTTCTTATTACACTTGTAGTCATTGATGCAACCACTGACTTATGATCACTGATACCCTCTTCTGCATTCACGGAGTCGAAAAGTTCCGGTCTATTTGT
Source organism: Schistocerca serialis cubense (assembly GCF_023864345.2). Taxonomy (NCBI): domain Eukaryota; kingdom Metazoa; phylum Arthropoda; class Insecta; order Orthoptera; family Acrididae; genus Schistocerca; species Schistocerca serialis. The sequence continues at coordinate 190,079,148 of NC_064648.1, forward strand.
TGCTATGAGGTCTAAAACGTTAGCTTCACGAGTTGGTTCTCTAACTATCTGCTCGAAGTAATTCTCGGACAAGGCAGTCAGGATAATGTCACAAGAGTCTCTGTCCCTGGCTCCAGTTCTGATTGTGTGACTATCCCATTCTATACCTGGTAGATTGAAGTCTCCCCCTATTACAATAGTATGATCACGAAACTTCTTCACGACGTTCTGCAGGTTCTCTCTGAGGCGCTCAACTACTACGGTTGCTGATGCAGGTGGTCTATAGAAGCATCCGACTATCATATCTGACCCACCTTTGATACTTAACTTAACCCAGATTATTTCACATTCGCATTCGCTAATAACTTCACTGGATATTATTGAATTCTTTACTGCTATAAATACTCCTCCACCATTGGCGTTTATCCTATCCTTGCGGTATATATTCCATTCTGTGTCTAGGATTTCGTTACTGTTCACTTCCGGTTTTAACCAACTTTCCGTTCCTAATACTATATGCGCACTATTTCCTTCAATAAGAGATACTAATTCAGGAACCTTGCCCTGGATACTCCTGCAGTTTACCAATATTACGTTAACTTTTCCTGTTTTTGGTCTCTGAGGACGGACGTTCTTTATCAACGATGATAATGTCCTCTCTGGTAAGCCGTCAGGTATTTTATCGTTTCGCCCAATGGGGGGTCCCTCTAACCTAAAAAACCCCCGTGTGCACGCCACACGTACTCTGCTACCCTAGTAGCTGCTTCCGGTGTGTAGTGCACGCCTGACCTGTCTAGTGCTATGATGTACTATTTTTTTAAAATTTTTATGCGAAAGATACTTTTAGCTATTGTAGGCAAAAGGGCATCATGGATGCCCAGGTTCATACCTCTATTTTATGAAGCTAACTCATTAATCACGAATTAGAGACGGTTTTTCTATACAATCTTATCACAAATGCCTTTTCATTTATTTTAAAGTGCTTATTAACTGGGTAATTTGTACACAGCATTGTTATAAACAATAACCATTTTAATATTTTTTTTGTGGGATCTAAAATTTAAAAAACCTCTCTCACACCGGCCTGATTTAGTTTCACTGATCAGGATAGTAAAAACATGCGTATGTTAAGGGAATTTTCATTCACAAAGCAGGCTTATCACATTCACACAGTTGAATACTGTTCTATCTTGATTAAATTGAACTTAAATTCCATAAGACAGTGAAGCAATTTCGAAGTCTCGGTGCGACGAAAATTGTCAGTCGATCTCCTGAAAACATTTGTAATAATTATTAACTTTCGGTGTTCACATGGGGAAGACCGGAGATCTGCTGGTAAGACCGTGTTAGCCTGTTTATATGAAGTAACTGGATATCTTGAGCATACAAAACGACAGGTTCGTCCAGTGTAAATCAGATGTTCCCCACTGATCCCGTGCAACACAGCGTAGTAAGCAGACACTGTCGATAATAATCAGTTAAATAATACGCGAACACACTTACTTTAGGTCATGTATTAAATTCCTTCTCATACAGAATCTCATCAAGATGCTGACTAGCTCAGCAATACATACATATACATCCTCCTTCTTTCACGACTAATCGGTAAGAATTCCTTCATTCTTTTTATTAGAGAAAACATAGCTAGCAGAGAAGCTATTCCATGGAGTAAATGAACGCTCCAAGGAATAACTGGGCTTGAAACTACTTTGCATTGATAATCGGTAAGGTAAGAAGAGATATTTCGAGATATGTACTGAGTTATATAATTTATAAAATTTCTGAAAATATCGCGGAGAGACCGCTGCAAGAGACATTACATCGCCGCTCGCAGCGAGCAGAATTGATATGTATCCACTTTGCGAGCTAACTATTGGCCTAGCTAACTCGTTAGAATTTGTGGAACATACGTTCCTATAAATTTTAAGAAGTTAGATTTTTTTTTATTACAAGAATTGAACGAGATTTGGTATCTTCGTTACCTAGATACCTAGTTGCTGCTTTCACGTGTACTGGGGCATACCCGCATCCCACGTACACAACGAGGGAAGATGGACTTACATAGTTGTTAATCAGGTCTACCTATTCAGGAACTGGCCTTCACAGGGAAACCCCAGAAAACCTGGAGGCTTAGACCCCAACTAGGTATCACAGATGATAGGAAAGACAGAATAATTTAGAAATTTGAGAGATATTCTAGAATTCATAGGAAAGATAAAATCTGCCTCATAGCCAAAAAAAAAAAAAAAAAAAATCTTTACACATGCAAATTTTTTACAATCTTCTGAAAAATCTTCTTCATCGATGTCATGCTGTACTGCGGTGAAACTGATCATACAGGAACATGTGACACGGCACGGAGGATAAGCGTGGCATTGGCGTACCAGACAGGAGACGTAACGGATTTGAGAGACCAGAAGGAACCTCAGGAACAGGTACTCAGGATTGTGGCTTGAAACAATCAAAATTCGTCTAAGGAATGGTCAACTATTAAAGATTCCTGGAAGAGAAGGGTTAGTCGAATTTCTCCAGATTTATTTTGAACTCAAATATGGACCTGATCCATCCAATCTTCCATCTGAGGAATGGGAAAATCCATTCGTCTTATACTCTCCACACCTAGGTGTCTTAATCGATACTGTAGTTGCACAATATCACAACTCCAGATCGGAAAACAATTTTGAAAACATGGATAATTTCATCCATCTTCTTGAGTAAGCCGAAAGGTTCTAATCCTGGTTTTAATTATTTATTTTTTTTTTTTTCGTTGGCTTTACCAGGTGGAAGTAGAACTGAATCTTTCCTAATTTGGTTTCAAGTACGAATGTGGATACCATGTCAGAATGTTAAAAACTTTATTATTTGAGACAATTTCCAAAAAAAATTATATCTTACTCATACATGATTAAAATGAAATTTTGCTGAAAGAGAACGTTTAATTAAGTCTTGCTGCATGACCTCTCCAGCTGAAATTAATCTTTGTTAGTATTGATTGACGATCAAATTTTTCTCTTTTATACTCCGATTCCGCATTTTCTCATGAAGATATATGGATGCAATATAACAATAAACAAATCCAACTGGAAAATGACACATTATTATAAATTCAATGAAGAACTTTCTTATTAACTGTAATTTTATAAACACACACTAAGCTAGTTAATTAAATTCTCTTGAATAGAATTTAGCTCGCGCCAAAAAAAAAAACAAAAAAAACAGCGAGTCTTTATATCTGTGGACAGTAGCAATCAATTCTAATTTCCTAACGCGGTTCATTTGTTCTCCTGTGAACTGTCAGTTTACAAACGTTAACTTCACACGCAAGCGCCATATTCGATCATATAGTGTCAGTAAACTTATTCTCACTGGAGATTAACACTCCGTGAATGTATATTATTTCACAGCACAAGCATCTTTGGTGATCATCGTGTAGACAGATAATTCGTAAGTCTTCATAGCAGCAATACCTACAGTTCCACTTACTTTTCCAAATATTCCTGTACTATCACAGAAGCAATCGCTTACTGTTCATTAAACTATCACAGATGCTTGGCATGCTGTCATTTAATCTATCACAGTAGCTGAGGCATACTGTCCTTCGCATTTCAATTTTTTTTTTCAACACCCAAATACTTCATACAGACTTCTCATTTAATTTGAAACACTTTCCTTAAAAGTACCTCTTTCGGTCTACATGGGGAAATAATCCTTTTGTTCTTCCCGAATCCGGATATGCTAATAAATATGCACCAGGATTCGGTATATCAACTATTATATATGGACCTGTATAAATTAGATTCCATTTTCTGATGGTCTTCTTCAACCTTGATGACTTGATGTGCCTTCTTAAAAGAATTTTCTGTCCGATATTGAAAGTCTGAATCCGTTTGATGTTTCTGTCATGGATTTCCTTTCGCTGTCTTGCTTTCTCCGTAATATTAATGAGAGCATTGCGAATTTTTTCTTCCCACGACATTTTGGTCTCCTCGAGTTTAGGCAAGTTATCTACCCAAAAGTTTCTTTCGTTATCTCTGAACATCAGTTCATTCGGGGTAAAGTTTGTAGAACTATGAGGTAAATTATTATAAATCTGCTCAAACTCAGTCAAATAGTTTATCCAGGTAGTTTGTTTATCATGACAGTACGTTCTCATGAATCTGTTTAGTTCTCGAAAAACCTGTTCAATTAAATTCCCTTGTGGATGATAGCAAGATGTAAATATCTGGTTTTATTCCTAGTTGTGATACTAATTTTCTCCATCAATATCCAGTAAATATCTTCGCATTGTCAGAGATTATAGATTTTGGAATCCCTGCATGAGGAATGTAGTCATTTACAAACTTTACTGCGGCAGCTCTTGCAGTTGCTGTTTTTATAGGATATAGTTTAACATATTTTGTAAACACATCACAGAATCCAATAATGTACTTAACACCACCTCTGGCTCTAGGAAGTGGTCCACAAATATCACATGATATAAGTGATCTTGGTGCTTCAGGTATTATTGAGTGAAGCGCAATTTTATTTCCCTTGTTGTCCAGCTTAGCCTTTTGACAGAGAACACATTTCTGTATGACTTTGTGCACTTTTCGCCTTATATTTGGGAAGTAACAATAATATCTAATCTTATTATCACACTTTACAACACCAACAAGACCCCAGGTCAAATGTGTAAACCAAATTAATCGTTCTTCATATTCTTCGGGTATGCAGACACACCACTTTGGATTCTCAGCCTTCCCAGATTTAAAAAATAAAATATTATTCACAAGCCAGTAGTATTCCAAATTGACCATAGGATTTTGTTGATTGAATTGTCGTATTATAGCATTCTATCGTCGATCCTTCTTCTGAAGCTGAGCCATTGTCTTACATAAATGAATATAATATAACTTGTGATTATTTTCTTGAAGAAGAAGCACTGGAAATTCTGCCTTATTATTTACATCCAGTTCAGATGTTATTCCTTCTGGAGATCTTGACAATGCGTCAGCTATAATATTTTCTTTACCGGCTACATGAATAATTTGAAACTGATATTCTTGCAGTGCCAGCGTCCACCTTGACAAGCGAGGATGCAGCAACTTACAAGTTTGTAAAAAGGCTAGTGATTGGTGGTCACAATAAACGGCTATCCTTGAACCATATACATAATAATTAAACCATTTCAAAGACCAAATAACTGCTAAAGCTTCCAATTCCGTAGTGGTATATGCTCTTTCACAGGTGGATAAAACTCTGCTAGCAAATGCAATTGGACAAAAGGTTTTTACACCATCGATGTACCTAATTTGAAATAAACAAGATCCTAATCCCACATCTGATGAATCAGTGGCTAAACAGAATCCGACATTCATATCAGGGTGGCATAATAACGAAGCATTTATCAGTTGATCCTTTATTTCACAAAAAGCCTTTTCACAATCATTAGACCATTGCCATGGTACATCTTTCCTCAGGAGCCAGTTTAGTGCTTCAGAGTTCATTGCTTGAGTTTTAATCAATCGACGAAAAAATGAAGCCAAGCCTATAAAGCCTTTCAGTTGTCTTCTGTTTCTTGGAGTTGGAAAATTTTTTATCGCACTCATCTTCGCTTCTGTTGGAAGAATGCCTTTTGCATTAATCATATGTCCTAAGAATTTAATTCTCTGTAGAGAAAATTGGGATTTTTTTACGATTTGCAGTTATACCAGTTTGTTTGAACACAGCAAAAATCCTCCCAATAAGTTGTACATGTTCCTCCCAAGTTTTAGAGGCAATTAATAGATCGTCCACAAAAATTGTTATTCGACTACGTAGTTCTGGTCCTAGGGCATAGTCCAACGTAGAAATAGAAACTCCAGAGCTGATATTGAGACCAAACGGAACGATTTTGAACTGATAGCTTCTCCCTCCATATATAAAAGCAGTATATTTTCTTGAGTCCTTGTCTAACTGGACTTGCCAGAACGAACTTCTCAAATCAATACTGGTTAAATAGGATACATCTTGAAATTTCTGTATTAACTCATCGATGTTCTCTGGATGTGTGCGCACAGGTACTATAATTTTGTTAATTTCCCTTGCATCTAATACCAATCGAACATTTCCTCCTGGCTTTGGTACAACAAGAAACAGAGAACAATATGGGCTGTTCGACGGTTCAATGAGATTCCAGTTTAACATTTTTTGTATCTCTTCCTGAACTGGTTGTTTTAATCGCCAGGGAATGGAATAGTGTGTGCGGCAAAATGTCTTATGGGGCTTAATCTGTAATGTACAAACATATCCTCTAATAATTCCGGTCTTTTCATCGAAAACTGACTCATATTCTGTTAATATATTGAATAATTGTTCCCTCTGACTATCCGTTAGGCAATCTGACTCAGCAATCTTCTGTTCGACTGTTTGTCTGAAATCCTCTACTTGAATTGACTTGATCGGTAGTCGGTACATATTACTATTTTCAGCACAAATCAACTGCACAGCAGCACCACGGAAATATCGCTCATACACTGCCTCCTTTCTCAGTAAGATCAGTGTAACAAATTGATCTTCGATTTTGAAATGCACCTTTCCTTCTACCAAGTCCAACTTGCAATTGCAGGCTTGCAAAATTCCAGTGCCAAGAATACAATCTACTACCAACTTTTCCACTACAAGGAATGTGCATTGTTTAGCTACATTTTCCAATTTTATCTCTATAAGCGTTTGTATCTTGACGTTCCGGGATTTTGCTCCCACTGCACCTGCCACTCGACAATTTTGTACTGGTAGGACAGGGATTTTCTTAATTTTACTTATTCTGCGAAACAAAGTTCCAGATACTACGTCTGTAGATGAAGCTGTGTGCAATACAACATTAGTTAAAATTCGTCCCACTTCTGTGATGATCTCAGACACAGGAACCCTTTTATCTTCAACTACACAGGCCTCTACGTCTCTCGTCAATTCATCTGTCATTAATTCGCCTTCATTATATCTCAACATTGCCACGGAATTAATTTCATTTAAAACAGGTTTGCCCCTTTTGTATGCCCCGGCGACTTTACGGAGCATAAAGCGGCCCTCTTCAGTTTAAATGTCGATTGTTATTTCCTCTTGAATCATCTACTACTTCTGTTATGACTGGTTGTTGTTGATGACTGGTTGTGTTATTTGCTTCAAATCGAGGGTCAGAATTTCTGCACGCATTATTATTATTTGACAACTGCTGGTTCTGATAATCTCTTGCATTTCCAAACATTGGGTTGTATCTGCGACCTGTTCGATTGTCTCTGAATCTGCCCCTCACAGCACTGTTATTAAAATTTCCATTTCCATTGCAATTGTTTCTGTTAAATCTCTGACTATTCCTAGTATAATAATTTTTAAATCCGTTTCCGTTCCGGTTTGCGTTTGGCGCCTCAATCGCTCTCCCCTGTATAACCGGTTGTCTTGGCCGATGTTCATCTTCCTCGATCATATCTATAGTGTCAAGTGTAGTCATGAAACAGTCAAGGTCATGCTCATTAATATACAGCATTCTATTTCTGATGCTGGCTGGAAGTCGAGATTTTAATATGCCATTCACGTCTTGTAGAGGCATAGGCTTATCCCAATACCGTGATTTGTTTATATATTTCTGAAAGTATTTCTTTAAAGACCCACGTGAAAAGGAAAAAGGTTCCGGGTATAATACCTCCTGCCTTAAACATTCTTGTACTCCTTCAGACCAGTATTTGGATAAAAATGCTTGTTCAAAATCTTCATATGTGTCCCAAGTTGATATCATATCAGATGCCCTTATAGCTCCTGACCCCTGAATATAACCGGTCACGAGACTAACCTTTGGCTACTCACTCCAATTTTTTGGCAATACTCCCTAAAACTTCTTATAAACACTACAGGATGAACATTTTTCTTGTCTGGGTTGTACATCTGGAATTGACGTTGTTTCAGCATTTTCTCCTCAGTATTGCTTTTACAATTACAGTCATTATGACTACCCTCATAGTGTTGTGATTGATGTTGATTGCAAAAACGAACGTGTGCATTAATGTCCCTGTCTGTACTTGATCGGTTAAATAATGGAGCTTCATTGATAGAGCTTGTTATGGGTTCATTTCCTTGCGTGGAACACAAATCTTCTCTAGATTTAAAGATCTCTCAATGTGTATTGCTTTTACAATTACAGTCACTATGACTACCCTCATAGTGTTGTGATTGATGTTGATTGCAAAAACGAAAGTCATTATGACTACCCTCATAGTGTTGTGATTGATGTTGATTGCAAAAACGAACGTGCACATTAATGTCCCTGTCTGTACTTGATCGGTTAAATAATGTAGCTTCATTGATAGATCTTGTTATGGGTTCATTTCCTTGGTGGAACACAAATCTTCTCGAGATAGATTTAAGGATCTCTCAATGTTTTCTTTTCATTGTTTAAGTTCTTCACCCAGTTGTTCTCTGGCTTCTCGAAAACCTTTCTTAAATAAAATGTTTTCATAACTTTCGGGAACTTTCGGTCATTGATTGTATAGCTGCCCTGACTGTATGTTCAATATTGTCTGAAGAAATGCTTTGCCTTTTCAAACTTAACTGCGAGAATTTTCCCGCGAGAATGTTTACCTTATGATCAACCTCGTCTTGTCCCTCCTTTATGTTATTTATGGATTTATCCAAATTTTGGATGTCCTTTGGGATCTTGTCTTGTGATTGTCTCAAATCCTGCATATCTACTGACATCTCATTTACTTGTTGCTTTAATTCATCTTGAACTTCAACTAATACCGGAATTACCGCCATAGAACATTGCATCTGTTCTTGCGCTTGAACTATCTGTGGGATTGACTCGACCTGTTCTTTAATAGTATCAAGCTTAGTAGCAACATACTCAGTTAGCTCTAGGTGTAACTTCTTCGCATTTTCATTAGACTGCTGAGTGACTTGCTCAATTTCAGCAGCTAATTTTAATTCTGTCTTTTCATTCTGTATTTTCAATTCTTTTGCAGTTTTATTTAATTTATCATCAAGTTTCTGAAAACTCTCTACTAATTTATTATTTAATTCCACTTGATTAGCTTCTAACTGCTCCTAGACTTTCACTTGATTGGCTGCTAATTGTTCATTCATTTCCCTTTTAGTCTCTATTTGCGCTTTAGTTAATTCCCTTTTAGTCTCTATTTGCGGTTTAGTTAAGTCTGTTACATTTTTGGCTAACAGTGTTAACTGCTGCATGATTACAGTCAATGGGTGTATTTCGTCCTGCTCAGATCACATCGAAACACTTAAGTTTTGTTGTGGGGCCTGACTAATGCTGCCGCTAGGCACTACTTCAGTTAAGCTAGCGTCTAATGTTTCACTAACCTCAGAACCAGCTTCGGGCTGTTGTGATTCGCTCGGCTGTTGCATTGCCATTTTATAAGCCACCCTAGTAAGAACCATTAATACACAGAACAACAAATATATAAAGTCACTCGCACCTGAGTTAATAATGTCACTGACCTAAACGTTGCATAATACTCACTTATAATAAACACTTCCTATCTAAAGTTCAACCCAACAGTCACTCAATCAATCTGATTCAAACCGCTAGACATTTAAATAGTTATTCTAAATTTCTATCTACAAAATTTTGATTGTATATTGTCTGGCCTGAGCGACATTCTCGTAGGTTGTAGCGAAATTGTGACTTCTGGAACAGGCCTCGTCTTCTTTTCTCTCGTGCAAATGCAACATAAAATTCACACAATGTTTAAGTAATGCTCAAAAATGTCTCCTGTCACAGTGAAGCCAAATTTAATATTTTTTTTGTGGGATCTAAAATTTAAGAAACCTGTCTCACACTGGCCTGATTTAGCTTCACTGATCAGGATAGTAAAAACATGCGTATGTTAAGGGAATTTTCATTCACAAAGCAGGCTTATCACATTCACGCAGTTGAATACTGTTCTATCTTGATTAAATTGAACTTAAATTCCATAAGGCAGTGAAGCAATTTCGAAGTCTCGGTGCGACGAAAATTGTCAGTCGATCTCCTGAAAACATTTGTAATAATTATTAACTTCCGGTGACCACATGGGAAAGACCGGAGATCTGCTGGTAAGACCGTGTTAGCCTGTTTATTTGAAGTAACTGGATATCTTGAGCATACAAAATGGCAGGTTCGTCCAGCGTAAATCAGACGTTCCCCACTGATCCCATGCAATACAGCGTAGTAAGCAGACACTGTCAATAATAATCAGATAATAATACGCGAACACACTTTAGTTTAGTTCATGTGTTAAATTCCTTCTCATACAGAATCTCATCAAGATGGTGACTAGCTCAACAATACACACATATACATCCTCCTTCTTTCACGACTAATCGGTAAGAATTCCTTCATTCTTTTTATTAGAGAAAACATAGCTAGCAGAGAAGCTATTCCATGGAGTAAATGGACGCTCCAAGGAATAATTGGGCTTGAAACCACTTTGCATTGATAATCGGTAAGATTATAAGAGATATTTCGAGATATGTTCTGAGTTATATAATTTATAAAATTTCTGAAAATATCGCGGAGAGACCGCTGCAAGAGACATTACACCATGACCACTAAGGTAGTCCAATATCTCTGGCCATCAAGCAAGTTGACGTTTCTAAACAAATATACTTTCCGAGTTGCTAAATATATTTGTCATTGTTGCCTTGAATTGTAATATACGTATTGCTCCTGTGGCCCAATGTGCTTACTGTAGCTGAAAATGTTTGTCGACTTAAAAGTTTTAGGTTGTGTAGCCCTACTGCAAACCGCCATGGGCTCTATGGCAGAGGGTAAGTCCCACTCTACCAGTTAATAGGGTTACTTCCTGTTTCATTCTCGTATGGAGCATGGGAATAACCATTGTTTGACTGTCTCTGTGCATGAAGCACTATTCTAATGCTATCCTCACAATCCCTGTGTGAGCAATACGTATAGGGTATAGCATATTTCTAGAGTAATCATTTAAGGCATTTTCTCAAAACTTTGTTAACAGATTTTCTTGAGGTAGTTTATGTCTGCCTTCAAGAGTTGGCCATTTCAGTTCCTTCAATGTGTCGACACTCTCCCATAGATTAAACAAATTTGTGGTCACAGATGCTGCCCTTCTCTGTATAAGTTCAGTATCCCATGTTAGTCGTATCTGGTATAGGTCAACACACTTGACCAGTTATCTAGGATGGGTCGCATGATTTATAAGCAATCTCTTTAGTAGACATATTGCACTTTAAGCATTACAAGTACAAAACACGTTTTAGAGATGTTTCTCTTCATTCCCACTACAACCCATATCTCAGCGACTACACTTACTCCAAGTGCTGTCATTATTTAAAACTGTAAAAGTGGAAGAGCATCACACTGCTCTTCTGGTACCTTGAAGAACTGCAATTCCACATTTGAATTGGAATGTTGAAATATCCCACATCTTCAAGACACTAAACTTTTCAGACGATACAATACATTTTCCATGTATTAATATTATGCTAAAATTTTCTTTTTCTACTCCGTTAAGATGAATGTGGAGGAATTAAGGCTAATGCTCTGCAGCAAATCCTAATATGTTTGCTTAACGTTTTGATAAAATGTGTTAAGTGAATACATGGCATTTCTTTATACACTGCTGGCCACCGTAAATGCAACACCCTGAAGGAAGCATCCGAATCAAGTGAAATTTACACCATGGGTTTGCAGCGATGAGATATGCAACTGATTAGAGTTTCAGCGCAGACGCACATCACGCGCGCCTGTGGCGCCACCTCATAGCGCCATTTAAGGCTTGGCGATTTCGACGAGTGTACGTTCGGCACGTGTGTTTACCTTGTGGTTGTTTCACAAGACGATCAGTTATGCCTCGTAGACAACAGCGAACATCGTTTGATCAAGTATCCGAGTTCGACAGAGGAAGGATAGTGGCTTACCGAGATTGTGGATTATCATACAGAGAAATCGCTAGTCGTGTTGGACGAAACCAAACAACTGTAATGCGGATATGTGACCATTGGATGCAGGAGGGTACGACGGACCGACGTGGTCGATCGCATTCACCTCGGTGCACCTATGCACGTGCTGATAGGCAAATTGTGCGCATGGCAGTGACGGATCGCTCAGTGACATCCCGAACCATAGCACAGCACATTGCGTCTGTAACGCATCATCCTGTGTCTACGCATACCATTCGACGCCGTTTACAGCAGAGTGGTCTGTCCGCAAGACGTCCATTGCTTCGTCTACCATTGACGCAGAACCACAGACGTCTCCGTCGCCAATGGTGTGATGACAGACGGATGTGGACGGCAGAATGGAATGACGTTGTCTTTACTGACGAGGCACGCTTCTGTCTGCAGCACCACGATGGTCGGATTCGAGTGTGGAGACACCGTGGAGAGAGGATGCTGGACAGCTGCATTACGCACCGCCACACTGGTCTTGCACCGGGTATTATGTATGGGGCGGTATTGGATATTACTCTCGCACATCTCTAGTACGCATTGCCGGTACTTTAAATAGCCGGCGCTACATATCCGAGATGCTGGAGCCAGTTGTCCTTCCTTACCTTCAGGGCTCGGCCACAGCCATATTTCAACAGGATAATGCGCGACCACACGTGGCACGCATTGTCCAAAGGTTCTTCGTCAATAACCAGATTGAATTGCTTCCCTGGCCGGCTCGCTCTCCGGATCTTTCGCCGACAGAAAACATGTGGTCCATGGTTGCTCAACGAGTGACCCAGATTACATCCCCAGCTACAACACCAGATGATCTTTGGCAACATGTGGAAGCTGCTTGGGCTGCTGTACCCCAGGAACACATCCAACGTCTCTTTGACTCAATGCCAAGACGTGTGGCAGCGGTGATCTCCAACAATGGCGGCTACTCTGGCTACTGATTCTGGCAGGAACCACATGTCACAGACGTCTGTAAACGCAATCATGTGATACTTGGTCAACATGTTATCTACAAAATAAATTTTGTTGTGCTACCTCTTGTCTTTCTTGGTGTTGCATTTACGGTGGCCAGCAGTGTCTATTGCAATAAATGCACATAAATCACTACATAACTCAGATATTGTTCTATTTCTTAATATTATGCTTAAATTATGTTTTTCTACTCCATTAAAATGTATGTGGAGGAATGAATGCCAATGCTCTGCCAGTAATCCTAATATATTTTCTGGATGTTCTGTTAAAATTTATGAATTGAAGATATGGCCTTTCTGAATATATTGTAATAAATGCACATAACTCAGTTCATAACTCAGAGTTTCTTGCCAATAGAAGCAAAAATCGTACAAATTATGGCTAGTTCCCAGTGTCTTTGGCATTTTACTCAACTCATGGTTCATTCTTTGACATATGGTCAGTTGTATTCATTAGATTAGAAACTCTTGATGATTCCTTCTTTTGGTAGTATTGGTATAAATCGCCTTAGATGGTATGTTCTTCTCATTTATGGGTACATGAACCAATTGGGCTTGGTGGAACTCCAGTCTGATCAGACAGTAGGAATGTGTGATCTTCAGAAGCATCAATGAATGGGCTAACTTGTGAACAACAGAATTGCACAAATTATGTTACCTGGCAGTGCTGTTAGTTATTTCTGTGTGAAGCCCTTCCTTTACTTTCAACAGAAATATTATTCTTTCTGTAGAATTTTGGCCACCATTCCTTAAACGTTAGCATGTCTCCTGTTTTTGATATTTTCATTCCATCTTTTCGTGGGAGTCAATTATTAATTCTGCATCTTTCTTCAGAAAATATATCCTGTCCATCTTCCTAATTTCCCTCTTTATCTGTTGAAATCTCTATCACGTGCAAGGTAGCACTACCCTCCTGTTGGAAAGTAATGGGTGATGAATTGAAACCTTCACTCTGCCACAAGCATTAAACAAACCTCACCAGTGCATGGTTTTTATTTTTGCCTCCAAAACAGGCTTCATCAGAGCTTTTTCGTGATAGAGGTAACATATGGCCCTTGCACTCTGTAACTCATGCACATTAAAGATATTTAATGAAATCTGACGGAAGTTAAATGGAAATTGAATTGGTACTTGAGGTAATTGCAAATTCTGCATACAATCAAATGAGAGGCCTGCAATGGTAGAATCAGTGTCGGTTTTTCCTGTAACTGCGTGTAATTTCTAGAAGAATTAATCACCACACCTCCTGTGCACTATTAACTCAGCTATTGCTGCCCTTTTACCAGCATCATTCAGTGATGGACTTTTGATTTTTATCCAAATCTCTTCACATGTACTGCTCGTATACACCTGTGGTTCCCCAGATTTTAAATTAAAATGGAAAGTTTTCAAATAAAATTGATAATCAACTTGAATATTCATTTTAATACTTTTGAACATGTGCCACATAATCTACACATGTTTGGGGTCAAGATAATTACATTCTTCATTGGCATAATGTGCTTCCCAGATTGGAAATGAGTCGATGTGCTTTTTATTTCCACTTCTTAAGCCACTGGTTCTGCATGGCCAGGGTTACATTTTCCCCTCTTACAACACACCAGTGCCTGTGTTATTCTGAATTATGATGCAATGTCCCATGGGACAAGGACCCTCTTGATAAGTGGGTTGTCTGGATTCGAGTGCCACTCTGGAACAAATTTTCATTGTCATGACTCCACTATACAGCTGTTGGTTGTCCATTTTCGCAACTGTGAATTCATTCCAGGGTTCCTCCTTTATCTCTTGGAGATTTACCTTCTTTTAACATATTGCTATATTCGCCCATTGCTGACATCACCAACACTTTGGAAGGCAGTTTTACAAACTTGAATCTTTCCTTCAGACCTTGATAGCTAACAAATGCATGACTACAATTTGGGTTCTTCCCACTAAATTCCTTATTACTTCTAGGCTTCTTTCTTGCCACTTGTTTTACTTCTATGAAGCTTTAAACGATTCCATCTTGTTCATTTTTTGTTCTATCTTGCTGCCCTCTGTCATCTCAGTTGTTATGCTTTTCATCTGACAACTGGAAACAAAACGACATATTCAGTTGAACTTAATGTTCTACATTATGTTCGCTGTGGTAGTTAAACGTTAATTTTGAAGTAGTACTAAATTTCAGGTTAAGACACACATGCTGATATAACCATTACGTTTTGATTGGTCTCTATTTCTCTCCAATTTATATATGCTTCATTTTCACTCTGCTCGCTATATGGCTATATGTTTTGAAACCTCCACTGCATTCTTTCTTTTTCCATTACTCCCTGATATTTGTCACTAACATCACGACTGTCTGACATCTTACCACCAATACCAAAATAGATTAATAAAAGAGTAAGAGGAATATTGATTATTCTCCCTGCCTTAAACTGAGTTGATAGTATAAAATTTTTAGCGAGCCCAAATCTTTTGTACCTGTGGGCTTTCACTTTGAGAGAATGTGATAACAACGGCTGCATAACAATACAAAATGTTCCAGGACATATGGGATTTCTTTACATCTTGATTGGGCTACATCGTTAAAGCACAAACATATATGTAACTCAATGCTGTCAAAAATGGATGTGTTTGTTTTCTTAATATTCCCATTCATTTACAAAATAAATCAGTATTGCTTTTTCTGTTCTTACCTTACTCCTAAATCTGATCTGATAATTCTTGAGGTCATGTATTACTAATATTTACAATCAAAAACACTCTTGATCACAAATTATTTATTCTGGTGACCGGTTTCGACCACAACTGTGGTCATTTTCAGACCAATGATTAAGAACCTCCATCTGGTGTTAAATCACAGTAGTGATTACACTGGCACTGTAGTGATTTACCAGCAGGAGGTTCTTACTCATTGATATTAAGATAACAACAGTTGTGGTCGAAACTGGTCTCTGGAATAAATAATTTGTGATCAAGACTGTTTTTGATATTAAATATTTGTAATAGCATTGATCACTGCATAATCCCACAATTTATTCAAAAGTAATTTCATGAATTACTGCCTATTCACTCATCTTGTAGATATTTCCCGGTAGTTTTTTACAGCCATACATATGCTGTATTTCATAAGGTATTAGGCAATAAATGGACAGAAGGATCATAATCTACAACAGCAGTTGTAAAAGGCAAAGGGCGTGAAAGTAGAACAGTGGTTGAGAAGGGACTGAGGCAGGGTAGTAGTCTATCCACCGTGTCATTCAATCTGTGCACTAAACAAGCTGTCAAGGACACTGATAAAAATTGGACATGTTTTTATAGTTCATGAAGAAGAAATTATAGGTTTAAGGTTTGCCAATGACAGTATAGTTCTGTCACTGTTGGCAAAGGTCTTGCAGGGTAAGTTGAATGAAAGGAATAGTGTCTCGAAAAGAGATTATAAGATTAACATCAAGAAAAGTGGTTCCTTGCAGCTATTGTCATAGGGGAGTTGATCGTCATTTGTTTTACATGTCATTTGTTTCATGGGTAACAGTGCTCCACATTTGGTAACTGAGGGATCAAGTGTTTTAATCCATAATTAATTTGTTTATGTTTTGATGAGAAAGTCAAGATAATTACAATATTGTCCATGGGCGATTTTGAAGTCTTGATTACAGCTAGTTCTCTGCATTAAACACAGCTCTCTCTTCCTAGTATGACATAGATTGAACCAGAGGAAGGAAAGACTTCCTCTTTCTCATCCACTGGGTACATCTCCCCAGACCCAGTGTTCTGGGTGGCTTTCTCAGATTAGATTAGATTAGATTTACTTTCATTCCAATTGATCCGTAGTGAGGAGGTCCTCCAGGATGTGGAACATGTCAGACACTACACATTTCCCAAACCTCACCAGCCTTATCATTCACGCCTCTTGTTTCCCCTTCAATTCTTCTACAAGAAGAAGGAGCCACTGGCTCCTAAACTTGAGTATTTCTACAATATTTGAATATGTTTTCTCCTGCCACCGCTTATTGAGTAGACCTGTATCTACAAAACACACTACGACTTCAATGAGAGGAAAAGACACAGGCTCAGACCACTATATAATAATTGAAATTAATATCAAATTCACATCTTTAAAGAAAATGAGTTACAACCCACCTCAACTGATTAAACATGACAAGTAACACCAAATAAAACAAAGCATTTAATTAAGAATGTCCTAGGTGAACTGATATCTAGTACAAGAAACAACAAAAAACTATCAGCCTCAAAACAACAAAACAACTTCCAGGAGTTACTGCAAAATCCTTGGGAAGCAACTGCAGTAGTACTAACTATTTATGGTAATATTTGAGAATAAAGATAGAAGACACACAGTAACAAAGAAAGTGCTGAAACCATGACAGAAGTATTTAATAAACGCTTGGACTGTGAAAAAGGCAAATATATCTTTCAGACCGGTGTAAATAACACAACAAAAACCAAACCTAACAAATCAGGATCTTAAAATTTCCTAGATGTTGAACGAGAACTCACAGATCAAAAACTGGTAAGGTTGTGGCTGAAATGTGAATATATTTAAGTCACACAGTCAATATCTCCTTACACATAACTCTAACAGAAAGATGGACGATGTAGCCATTCCCTGAACATTATACCACAACCGTCATCCAGATGGGGGATAACAGCAGTCTGAATATCTACAGAGCAATCTCTCTCCTAGACTCCACATGCAAGACTTAGTCCTAGATTCAGTGTGGAACAATCAAGGGACAACTAAAACAGGAGTTACGAGGAAATCTGGAAGGTTTCAGACCATGGAGAATTTGTGCAGAGCAGATCGTAAGTTTAAAGTTGATTATGGTGTGCTGTAGGAGACAGAACAATCTCTGGCAATAACGTTTGTAAACTTTAAGAAGCCATCCAATGTCTCCATGGAACTGCAGTTTTAACAATTCCAAGAAATCTAAGACTTTATCCAAAATTAATTAAACTAGTAGAACTAACTCTAAACAATGCTAAATTGAAAGTAAGGCTTAGAGAAAAAATTTCTGAAACATTCCTCATAAAAACAGGCATAAGACAATGTGAATGCCTGTTATCATTACTGTTCGACTAAGCACTGGAATATGTAATGAGAGAATGGTACAAGGATAACGCAAAGAACATAAGAATTGGAAGTGTGAAAACAGATAAAAGCTTAAACTGCTTGAGATTTGTTGCTGATAATATGCTCCTAGCCAAGAACGTTCAAGAAACTACTAAAGTAGTTAAATCATTAAAAAATAGCACAGAAACTCAGCCTCAGAATATCATTTGCAAAAACAAATTATGCCAGCTGGTCCACAAAAATACAGCGGAAGAACAGGAAATCAAAATCGATAATCAATTTAAATATTTAGGTGACATCATAACAGGAAATCTAAATGAGGAACATGGCAAAATAGAATAAAAACCTCACTAAGGAAAATTAAATCAGCAAAAAAAACATACAACAAAAAACTTTTGTCTGTAGTTGCAAATTTAAAACATTATAAAACAATTAAACGACCAGAAATAACATATGCAGCAGCAACCATCTTCAGGACAAGGGGTGTTGTTGTCGGCGTTTTCAGTCCAGGTACTGGCTCAATGCAGCTCTCCATGCATGGTGGCTGGTGAGAAATGGGGAGCTCTCTAGTGCATTCAGTAAATTAAAATAATACCGTGTACTTACAGACACGTAATTTTGACTCACATCCCTCGCCACTTTATGCCTTATAACATTATCAATCTATTTGCCGGGGAGCTCTCTAGTACATTCAGTAAAATGTAAATTAAAATAATAAGTAATTTTGACTAACATACATCGCCACTGTACGCCTTATAACATTATCAATGTATTTGCTTTCCACCTAACGACACGAACCCTCCAAAAATTGTAAAGAATTCGTGTCAAAAATCCCTCGCCACTTGACGCCTTATAACATTATCAATCTAATTGCCGGTTAGCACCTAACGGCATGAACCCTCCAAAAATTGTAAAGAATACTTATAACATTATCAATCTAATTGCCGGTTCGCACCTAAGGGCATGAAACCTCCAAAAATTGTAAAGAATACGTTTATGATATACTAAACCCTACTGTTTCCTTTTTTTTTTCTTTATTGTGATTTTAAACACCTTATACAAAGGCGGGCTGGCAGCAGCACAATACGCCGCTCTTCAGCCTCGAGTTTGACAACAAGTAGTACATAAAGGTGGCACAGAGAAGACAGTCAAAACGGTGGGCAAAAAATGTAGACACTAAAAATCGAAAAAACATGGAGCCGTTCACGCTAGACGAGAAACAGCACTAACACTAGGCGACACGGTGCACAGAACATGGACGATGGTGATGGCATGTGAACGGTGGTGGCGTGACGGCAAACAACACTACACACAAACGACGGCACATACACGAAACACTGACGGCCATGATCTCTGGCGCACGAATGTTCACTGAGCGTGTACGAGTCCAGGGACCTGCCAAGAGTGGAGAAGGAGGAGGAGGAGGAGGGGAATGGGAGAGGGGAGAGCAGAGATGCCATGGGCAGAGGAGAGAGGGGGAGGGAGGAATGGGGAGGGGAAGCCCGGGGGAAGAGGGGAGGAGGAAGGGGGAAAGGAAAGAGAAGGGAAGGGAAGGGAGGGAGGGAGGGTGCCTAAAGGAAAGGACACAGGAACGGGGGGGGGATCAAAGTTGATAGGAGGGGTAGATGGAGGGGAGGAGGACATCATAAGGGAGGGGGAGCTGGCAGAAGCCACCTTGGGAGAGGGTAAGGAGGGTTGAGAGATGGAGACCGGGTGGGACATGGGAGTACAGGCGCGGCAGCGGGCGGGGGTGGGAGAGGATCGGGGAGACTAGTGGGTGAGGAGGATCGAGTTTACGGGAGGTGTACAGGATCCGTATCCTTTCAAGGAAAAGGAGGAGGTGGGGGAAGGGGATGAGATCGTACAGGATCCGCGTGGGGGAGGGGAGACGGATGCGATAGGCGAGGCGGAGAGCATGGCATTCAAGGATTTGGAGGGACTTGTAAAAGGTAGGGGGTGCGGAGATCCAAGTCGGATGGGCATAACAAAGGATAGGGCGGATGAGGGACTTATAGGTGTGGAGGATGGTGGAGGGGTCCAGACCCACGTACGGCCGGAGAGGAGCTTGAGGAGACTGAGTCGTGAGTGTGCCTTGGCTTGGATTGTCCGGAGGTGGGGAGTCAAGGAGAGGCGACGGTTGAGGGTGACGCCAAGGTACTTAAGGGTGGGAGTGAGGGCGATAGGATGGCCATAGATGGTGAGATAGAGATCAAGCAGGCGGAAGGAAGGGGTGGTTTTGCCTACAATGATCGCCTGGGTTTTGGAGGGATTGACCTTGAGCAACCACTGGTTGCACCAAATGGTGAACTGGTCAATATGGGATTGGAGAAGGTGTTGGGAGCACTGTAGGGTGGGGGCAAGGGCAAGGAAGGCGGTGTCATCAGCAAACTGTAGAAGGTGGGCGGGGGGTGACGGCGGCGGTATTTCCGCCGTGTACAAAAGGTACAGAAGGGGGGAGAGGACGGAGCCTTGGGGCACACCGGCAGAGTGGAAAAAGGTGTAGGAATCTGTGTTATGGATGGTGACATAGGAAGGACGGCGGGAGAGAAAGGAGCCGATCAGACGGACATAGTTAATGGGAAGGGCGAAGGATTGGAGCTTGAAGAGGAGACCGGAATGCCATACGCGGTCATAAGCACATTCGAGGTCCAGGGAGAGGAAGATTGCGGAGCGATGGGAATTAAGCTGGTCAGAAAGGAGATGAGTGAGGTGAAGGAGAAGGTCGTCGGAAGAGAACGACGGCCGAAAGCCACACTAGGTAATAGGAAGGAGGCGGTGCTGGCGGAGATGCAGGTGGATGCAGCGTGTGAGGATAGATTCCAGAACCTTGCTGAAGACCGAGGTAAGGCTGATGGGACGGTAGGAGGAGACGGCGGACGGCGGTTTGCCAGGTTTAAGGAACATGAGGATACGGGAGGTTTTCCACAGGTCGGGGTAGTAACCGGTGAACAGGACTACATTGTAGAGCCTGGCCAGGGTGGAGAGGAAAGAGACAGGAGCTTCATGAAGGTGACGGTAGGTGACACGATCGTGACCAGGAGCGGTGTTGCGTTTTGTGCGGAGTGTAGCAATGAGATCCTGAGTAGTGATAGGGGCATTGAGTTCCGTGTGTGGAATGTTGTCCAAGTACTGGAAACCAGGAGCGAGGGGAGGGACAGAGGTGTCAGTTCGATCGCGGATGTCCGGGAAGAGGGAGTAATCGAACTGGGGATCGTCGGGGATGGAAAACACATCGGACAGGTAGGAGGCAAAGTGATTGGCCTTACTAAGGGCGTCAGGGAAGGGGTGATCATCATGGAGCAGTGGATAGTAGGGGGATGGCTTAGTTCTGGTAAGGAGACGGCAGGCTGACCAGAACTTGGACGAGTTGATAGGTAGAGTAGCATTTAAACGGGTGCATGTCTGATGCCAGTCCCGGCGTTTCTTAGCCGCGAGCAAATTACGAATGTGTCGCTGGAGTCGCCGGTGGCGTTGTAGGGTGTCTGGGTCACGCGTGCGGAGGAAGGCACTGTAGAGACGGCGGGATTCCCGGAGGAGGAGGACGGCCTGTGGGGATAAGGTAGGACGGTGGGGGTGGATGGCGACAGTAGGGACGTGGGCCTCCACGGCCTCAGACAAGGTCTGCTGGAGAAAGGAGGCGGCATGGGTGACATCTTCGGGGTGGTGGTATCGACTTGGGTGGAGAGGGTATCCCGGTAGTAATTCCAGTTGGCACGGGAATAGTCATGGACGTACTTAGGGGGAGGGTCATTACGAGGGTCGGGTTGGGGGCCACGACCGCCTGAAACAGTGAGGAGGACAGGGAGATGGTCACTACCAATAGGCTCCAGGACATCCACCGTTATGCGGCCAAGGAAGTTGGCGGAGGAGAGGATAACATCAGGAGTGGAATTGGATTCGGGACGGGTGTGCTGGGGGATGGGGATTAGGTCGCCTTGAAGGGAGGAAAGGAACCGATGCCACCGCTGTAACTGGGCAGCGGAACGACTATGGATGTTGAGGTCGGCGGCGATCACGTAGGAGGAGAAGGTACGGTCGATGTGGGAGAGGAAGTCGAAGGGAATAGGGGCGTTGGGGCAGACATAGATGGTGGCGCAGGTAAGGCCGGGGAGGAAGAGACTAAGGATCAGGTGTCCGGTGGGATCGGGAAGGAGAGGTTGCATCCGATCGGGGATCTGGCGGTGGTGCCCAATGGCAACTCCGCCACTAAACAAACCTCACCATTGAATGGTTTTTATTTTGGCCTCCATAACAGCCAGAGAATGAGTGAAAGTCTTTAACACATTGTCCAACATTTTCATTTATATAATTAAAAAGAAATGAACAAGCTTCATCAGAGCTTTTTCGTGCTATTCCTTCATTATAGAGATAAAAACCTGACTGTTCCACTCTGTAATTCTGCGCATTTAAGAAATTAATGAAAGCTGCGACAAGTGGCATGTAAGTTGTCTTTGTATCTGAGGTAATTGCAAATTCTGCATTATATTAAACAATAGACCTGCAATGGTAGAATCAGTGTCAGTTTTTGCTGTAACTGGGTGTAATTTCTTGTGCACTATTAACTCAGCTTTGCTGGCTTTTTGGCAGCAACATTCAGAGATGGACCTTTCATATTTATCTGAGGCTCTCCACATATACTGTTCGCATACACCTGTGGTTGCCCAAATTTTAAATTAAAATGTCCTTGCTTAATTTTCAAATAAAACTGATAATCAACTTGAATATGGGGTTCAAAAGTTTTGAACATCTGCCACATAATCTTCACATGTTTATGGTCCAGATGATTCTATTCTTCATTGGCATTATGTGCTTTCTGGACTGGAAATGAGTTGATGTGATTTTTCATTTCCACTTCTTAAGCCACTAGTTTTGCCCCACCAGGATGACATTTTCCCCTTTAATATACTCCAGCGCCTGTGTTACTCCGAATTACGATGCAATTAATGAATCTAGTAGAACTTACTCCAAACAACGTCAATTTGAAAGTAAAGCTTAGAGAAAAAATTTCTCAACCATTCTTCATAAAACGAGGCTTAAAACAAGGTGAATGCCTATCACCATTACTGTTCGACTGTGCACTGGAATATGTAATGACCGAATGGTACAAGGTAACGCAAAGAATATAAGAACTGGAAGTGTGACAAATGGTAAAAGTTGAAACTGCTTGGGATTTGCTGCAGATCTTACTCTCCCAACCACGAATGTTCAAGAAACCACTAAACTATTTACATCTCTAAGAAATATCACAGAAAGTCACCCTCAGAATATCATATGAAAAAACATATTATGCCAGCTGGTCCATAAAATTTCAGTGGAAGAACAGGAAATCAAAATCGTTGATCAATTTATATATTTAGGTGACATCATAACTGGAAATCAAAATGAGAAAAAAACATGACAAAGTAGAATAAAAACCCCATCAAGGAAATTTACATTAGCAAAAACGCATAAAACAAAAAAGCCTGTCTATAGTTGCAAATTTAAAACATTGTAGAACAGTTACACAACCAGAAATAACATATGCATCTGCAACCATCTTCAAAACGACCGTTGTTGTTGTTGTCGTCTTCAGTCCATGTACTGGCGTGATGCAGTTCTCCATGCATGGTAGCTGGAGGGAAGGGATGAGTTTAGTGGTGCATTCGAAAAATAAGCAAGAATAGGTAATTGCAAGCGTGTTACTGTAACTGGCACCCCAACATCTAACATTCACGAACTATTTGATGGCTCGCACAACACAGCAGAAGCCCTCCAAAATTTCGTAAACATTTAATGGTTTCATGTATAGGAATTTGTTGCTTTTTTTCTTTACTGTGGGAACGGCGTTGCCGCAGTGGATACACCGCTTCCCGTGAGATCACAGGCATTAAGCGCTGTCGGGCGTGGCTGGCAGTTGGATGGGTGACCATCCAGCTGCCATGCGCTGTTGCCATTTTTCAGGGTGCACTCAGACGCATGATGCCAACTGAGGAGCTACTCGACTGAATAGTAGCGCTCCGGTCAAAGAAAACCATCATAACGACTGGGAGAGCAGTGTGCTGACCGCATGCCCCTCCTATCCCCGTCCTCTGCAGAGGATGATACGGCGGTCCGATGGGCCACTTGCAGCCTGAAGACCGAGTGCTTCCTTTATTGTGATTTCATTCCAATGCCCCCCCCCCCCCATATGGGCAGGGAAGGCCTGTCAGTGGCACAATCCGCTGCTCTTCTGCCGAGTCACATGTCAACTATGACAGGAATAAAATGTTACATACATAAGGCGATAAAAATGTGGAACTTAAAACAGAGCAAGGGGAGATAATGGAGGTAAAAAGACACTGGCATGGAGACGCTCATGGGGTGACAATTAAAAAAGTCAACATAAGGTTAAAAAAACACATAGAAGACACTGAAGGCACACGCACAGATTAAAAGTCGGCCACAGTATTAAAAAACCTCCAGAACAACGCACTTAAAACCCACTTGGAGCACACACCATGAAGAATAAAACTACCACGAGGGACCTGCTGAGGGAGAGGCCAGAGAGGATGGAGGAGGAGGGGAATGTAAGGGGGAGCCGGGGAGGCGGTGGGATGAAGAGGGTAGGGGCGTTAGCAGGCAGAAGACTGGTGGGGCAGGAGATGAGGAGGGAAGACAAGCCAGGAGGAAGTGCAGAGGCACTGAAAGGGAGCACAAGAGAGGGAGGGGTAGTAGGACAGGGAAGCCGCTCAGGAGAAGGGAGGGGGAGAAGAGGGAGCCCTGTAGAAGAGGCAGGAAGATGGGATTAGAGTTGGTAGGAAGGGTAGATGTGAGGGCAAAGGGCATCATCTGGCAGGGGTGGTTGGTGGAAGTAGCACTGGACAAGGAGGCGGAGGCTGTGGAGATGGAGAGAGGGTGGGACACAACGGCAAAGGTGCGTCAACGGACTGGGCGTGGAAAGCAAGGGAGACACGAGGGGGAGAGGGGGATTAACGCAGTGGACAATATACAGTGTACAGATGTGTTCAAGAAAAGGAGGAGGTGGGGGTAGGGGGTGAGGGATGCGCATGGGGGACGGAAAGCGGATGCGGAAGGCGAGGCGGAGCACATGGTGTTCGAGGATTTGGAGGGATTTATAGGGCCTGGAACGAATTTGCTTTTTCCCCCTTTATTGTTAATTTCACACCTTATACAGGAAGGCCAGCAGCAGCATACTACGCCGCTCATCAGACACAGATGAAACTAATGATATAAAAGAAGACAATCACAGAACAGACATGGTGGATATACAAACGTAGACATACAAAATTAAAACACACGGAGCCATTCACAAGCGCAGAGTCCAAATTAAAAATGTTCAGACATGTAGACATGCGCAGAGATGACAGATGACACACACAAACTTTGGAGCACAAACGATTAAACACTGGAACACTTGAGGACAAACACGACGTCACATACAAACACTAGGCGATGATCTGCGGCACGCAAAAGTTCACAATACGTTTACGGGTCTGAGGACCTGCCAAAAGGGAAAAAAGGGGGATGAGGGAGAGGGGAGTGTGTAGATGCCAGTGGCAGGGGAGATGGGAGGAGCAGGAGAGAAGGTAAGGGGGGTAGGGGAAGCCTGGGGGAGGAGGGAGGAAGGAAAGGAGGAGGGAGAGAAGGAAGAGAGAGTGCCTCGGGGGAAAAAACACAGGGTGTGGTAGAGGAGGATCAAAGTTGGCAGGAGGGGTAGATGGAGGGGATGAGGCCATCATCAGGGAGGGGGAGATGGTGTAAGCCTCCTTGGGAGAGGGTATGGAGAGTGGAAAGATGGAGTGCAGGTGGGATGTGGGAATGAAGGTGCGACACAGGACGTGGGTGGGAGAGGATGGGTGAAACAAGCGGGTGAGGAGGATCAAGTTTGCAGGAGATGTAGAGGATCTGTATCCATTCGAGGAAGAGAAGGAGTTGCGGGATTGGAATAAGGTCATATAGGATCTGCGTGGGGGACGGGAGACGGATGCAATATGCGAGGTGGAGCTCATGGCGTTCTAGGCTTTGAAGGGATTTGTAAAAGGTAGGAGGGACGGAGATCCAGGTGGAATGAGCATAGCACAGGATAGGGCGGTATAGCATCCCCAGTGCCATATTTTTATCATGTACCCGTAAAATAATAATTTCTCTGTGTAGGGTTAGATTGCAAAGAAATAATTTATGACAAAATGATCTAAAGAGACGACAAGATACGCTCTTTTGTTAATTTTTTAGTCGACTTCACTTCCCCTTTTGTCTTGAGTGTGTATAGACGGACATCTTTCGAGTGCTGACAAATGTAAGCATATTTGTATGAGTTAAGCAGCTAATATATTAATTGAATATTATTGTGCACTTTTAATTTGTAAGAGGTGATCCCGATTTCATGTCCGCCTTCCTTGAATTAACCTGCATTCAAGTAATTTACAGTTCAACAATCGCAGTGGCCGATGCAGCCAGCGACGCCATTACGTGGCGATATTAACTTATGAAAATTAGCGGAAGCGAAATACTCGCCCGTTATTAAAATAATATTAATTTTTCTCCACAGCCGCCCGACGTTGCAGAAAAATACTTAGATTTAAGATTCTTATTTTCAGTACCATAGCCAAGAGCCAGAGCCAGGACTCCGACTACAATACAATGGTTAACGGAGGTAAGAAAAAATACTCTCGCGCGTGTGTGGGCTGCAATTGTAATTAATAACTAAAGATATTTTGCCTTAAAGTGAATTGACTAGCCGAGGAAATTAATATGAAAAGTTTATTACATTGTTCAGCTTGTATGCTCATGTTTTAAGATGCCGCGAGTCTAACATTCACTAACGAAACAAATAATTTGAGATTAATATTGTTAAAAAGGAGAACTTCAGGAAAGCATTTAATGGTAAAATCAAAATTAAATGGAATATCATTTTTATTAAGGCCCACCATGTAAGTCGGCAACAATCAAATAATAATAATAACAATAATAATATATTAAATTACGACGGCCGACGGACGGGAGATTGGCGCCGCAACTTTGGGGCCCGATCAAAGAAAATACGAAATTTACTAAATCTGACTGTATTGTAATGAATTTAATTATGTATGTGTCTAATTGTTGTAAAATATTAATGCTTATATGAATTCTTTTACATGTACAACAACAAAACCACACCCTGAGGAGATCTGGAGAGGAAAAAGTGTAGAAAGGAAAAAGGATTACGATAAAGAAAAATAAAGGTAAGGCCTATTGTGCAAGCATCCTGTGTAGTTCTGTGCGGAATATCGAACCCATGTGCACATGAGATACCTTCGGTGTTTTGTGTATTTATGTGTTTATTTTTGGAGGGGATAATTATTCGTTTTGTTTATTTATATGTTTATTTTTGGAGGGGATAATTATTCGTGTGTGTATCAGAGTTAAAGATTTGTCAGTGGCTTAAAGTGAATTTAGTATGGGTAAGATAGGACAACCTAAAGCATCCGTACCAGAAGAACAAAATTCTGTTAATATGGAAAGTGAGGACCATTTGCAAAACGTAAACGAATCCCAAGCCACCGCCTCCGGTAACATAATTTCCGGAGCGGGGGGCGAGGATCTGTGGATGGTGAATGACGCTCCACAGCAGAATGGGAATAGAGTAACAACTCCACTGCCTGGGCAGGGGGGGCCAATCAAGTGCTAGATTAAGCGGGACACCAGTATGCTCACCAATTGCAGATCCATTTGCAGAATTTCTGCGCAGGTTAGAAGAAAGGGATAGGGAGAGAGATCAAAAACTGGCTCAGATGCTACATGAGCAGGAGAAAAAATTAACGCAAATGCTACATGACCAAGGGAAAGAATTAACGAAAAAGCTCATTGAGCAAGAGCAGCGCAGTGAAGCAAAACTAGACAGTATCCAAAGCGAACTTGCTGAGATGCGGGACGCGTGTAAAGAAATACCCGATCTTGTGCAAAGCTTAGCCGGCGAGATGCAAAAATTACAGATATCGCAGGCTAGGCTTGAAGATAATGTCCAGACTTTAACCACCCGCGTGGATAATGTGGAGATAGATGCACGGAAAAGTATTGATACATATTTGGAAGTGGAAGTTCAAAAAGTAGAAAAAGAATTAAATGAATGGCTAGAATAAAAGGATCGCAAGATATCTGCAAAGATTGAAAGCGATGTAAAAACAGCTGTAGAACAAGCGACTGCGGCCGCGAGTGTAAATATTGACGCTAGCGCTGTCGCACTACATGCCGAATTAACACAGATCAAATCCTGTGTGACAGCGGAGTTGCCAAATTGGCAACAGGAGGTCGCGCGTAGACTGTATGTGTTGGAAAGCAATGTAAACAGTGGCGGACAGATAATGAATCCGACTCGGCGTACTGATTACTATAATAACCCTGACGGTAGGCAGGGTGCGAGTGCACAACCGCAACCTAATACGAATTATGAGCACGAACAACATGCGATACCGTGCAGCGCACATCACGAAGTAATGAATGTCCCAGAATGTAGCAATCAGATGTGCAAAAAAGAGGACAATGTAATAAAACACAGGACATTCCAACCCTTCAATAGCGAAAAACGAAATGTCCACCCTGTGGTATTTATTAAGAGCTTCAGGAATGTGTTTTCCAGGACATGGACGGAAAGACAAAGAATACAGTTCGTGGTCTCCTTTATTCAAGGTGACGCGGCACTGTGGGCCACCGACGTGTCCGAAAAATGTCTAACGATGCAACAGTTTGAAGGAACTTTCTTGCAAAAATTCTGGTCCGATAGCGTCCAAGAAAGACTACGAAAGGAGTTGTACAGTCCAGAAATGTACAATCCTAAGATGGGAACGTTATGCAAATATTTCGAAATGTATATAAACAAAACTAGGTACTGGGACGAGCCAATGTCCAATCGTGACATAATCAGATTGATAAAAATGAAGTTGCCCAGTGAAATTAAAAGATATTTGATCAATGTGCCGGAATACGATATAGAACAATTCATGGAAATAGTGGATTCTGTTGACGTATTGCTCGAAGATATGAAAACCAAAAACAAGTGGAACCATGCAGGCTGTAATCAACAAAAAGCCGATTACAATAGCAGCCACAGTAACGGTAGTAACTTAGTACCAAATGGTAACGGGAATAGGCAAGAGCACCGGCAACAGAATCGAGGCACAAACAATGGCAATGGTTATAACGGCAACGGTTACAATCGTCAAAATCGAAAGAGACATCATGATGGACGCATGAGTAATGGATATAATGGTAATGGCAATCCGCAATGGCGGAACAACCGAAACCAGTGGCGCGGTAGTAATGAACCGACACCACAGTGGCAACAAAACACAGCGCCACAATGGAACGCCAACCCAGGTCCATCACAGAGCATGTCAGGAAGTTACAACCGACCACCGCAAAACCAGAGCCATACACAATATCAGAATACACCATCAGGGAGGCAGGGCGGCCAACCCAACAGTAGCAACAACAACAACCAGAACCACAATGTGAGGTTAGTGGAAGTGACAGACAACTGTCAACCCACTAATGCTCATCCATTAAACTAAAGACAGCCACAATACGCTCTCCGTTGTTGGCTGCAGGATGGTGTAGTGAGGGCACATTCACGGATGACGGCCATAAACTTTGTATGCTGAGATACAATGAGGGAACAAAAATAGAAAAGGAACTTGTAGACATACCGCAGAAATGTAACCGAACCGACAAAAGTGTTGTGCAGGCTATATTGCAAGCAGATATGTACGGAGCACCAATACAGATAATAGTCGATACCGGTGCGTCAACCAATGTCATCAGTGCAAATTTTTACAAGTACTTGAGTCAAAATAATAGAATACCAGTATTGCCAGTGAAGAATTGTCGTGTAACAGGTGCAACAGGTGCACAATCTCATATCATAAAGAACCAGGTGCAAGTCGAGTTTACGGTAGGAAATGAGGCAATGAAAAGCTCGTTCCTAGTAGTTAAGGGATTAGGTGTTGCTTGCATCCTGGGAATGGAATTTTTACGCCAGAGGGACGCAAAAATCGAGCTCTTGTGCGGGGAAGTAAGCCTTAAGAATGAGGGTAGACGGGTAATTTTGCCGTTGTTGAGGACACGGGAAGTGCACAGTAAATATTGCCGGAACTTTCAGTCGAGATTCGAAGGAATACAGGTAATGGATTTATATTCTGACTTAAGTACAAGACAAGCATATTATAAAGAATTTATTACTGAAGATAAAGAGGAAAAAAGGAAACTGATAGCCATGAAAGTCAGGGAGTCAGAACATTTGACTGAAGCACAACAAAACGAATTGATTCAGCTACTTACAGATTATGAGAATGTGTTTTCGGAAAAACCTAGTGTTATCGAGGGCTACACCTATAACATCGAAGTGGTACCTCACGATACTTTCTGTCACGCAAACTATACCATCCCATGGTCAAATAAGGAGGCAATACGAAGGAAACAAGAAAAATACGTACAAAGACTTAAAGAAGTTCGCTCAGTAGAGCAACGTTTACATATATGAGTAGTAGGTTAAGTTTATAGTGTATTTTTTCTGTGTGTAAATGTTCAGATGTAGTGTAATATTTAAAGACAATGAGGCACACAAGATTGCGATTCAATTTTGTAGATGTTAAGGAATAACAGTATTTTTAAGCAATTGCATTTTGAAAGAAAAAAAAATGAACGTAGATTTAAGAATATTTTACAAATTTCATGTTTAAAAATGCTTTAAAAATATTAAAAAAAAAAATTCAACAGCATGTAGTGATGAAAGAATATTTCATTTGTGTGTCATGAATATTTTTGAACTGTAGTAGTAACGCAACTTATGAAATTCAATATTATAGTGCATATGTTGTTCCATGTATTTATGTCTATACCGATCCTGAAATATGCTCCATCATAATTTACTTAACAATATGAGTGCAGGGTGTACATCACCCGAGGTACCTCATGTGTTGTGGACAAGGTACAAAGCAAATCAGTAAACGCAACTACCGCTAAGCACTGTTAAAATATATTGCCATCTGCTAAGGCAGAGATTTACACGAATTTATCGTGTAAACAAAAGTCACAAATCAAACACTAATCTAGGAATTTGCACGCTAGGCCTAGATTATAAAATGTGTACGATAATGCGAGAGGCAAACTTTTGTAAAGTCGAGCCTGGCTCTGGAGGGCAAGTACGCAATGAGTGGGCAGACATGACATGGGGACTTACCTCAGATGGGACGGAAATACAATTGTATAGTCAAAAAAAAAATCTGAAGGCAAGTACGACTCTAAGTGGAAAATGAAAAGAGATAATTAGTGCGAGAGACTGGTAAAATCCAGCACGAGCCAAAATCCAGTTCAGACTGAATGAAATACATTAGTGTTTGTGAACTAATCTAAACAGTTACTTTAAGCAGTGTGAAAAACTGTGAAGGTGAAACTGTGATATGGACAGTGAAGTGCTAGTATTGAACGTTCAACAGCGGTGAGGACGCCAAACGCCAATATTACGCACGAAAAACTGTGAATTTGCTTATAAATGGGAACTGTTAACGTGAAGTGAACCCACAGTCAATATTTTTGGGACAGACTGTAGTTTCAGTGAGCACAATAATGCGAGATTGGAATGCGATGCGTGGACTGTTGCAAAACAGCGACCGCAGAAACGGCGAATGTTTGTGCTAAACTCGCACTGGGACACTCGCCAGTGCCTGCGAGTGCGGCGAAAAATAATTGTATCAAGACAAAAACTGACGTGTAATGGAAACAATGGCGCAACAAAACTTCATTCACGGGAGAAGATCCATATCATGTATTCTGCAAGACAGTGCTAGCTTGACACTCGGAAACTGGCAAAAACTTAACAACAACTGCCGCACTAATAAATGCTCCTTTCCCACTAGCGTAACCATTTGCAGCGGGAAACAAATATTACGTTGGTTGTGTGTATGTTTCATGTACTACGTCAGAGATGCGTAGCAGAGCTGACTCCTGCCAACAAGCGCGGGAGGCGGATATCATCCCACTCCGCCACGCCCGGTCGAGACAGAAGCGCATCGCCAACCGTGCAGCCGATCAGCTGATTCTGACGTTCCGCGACGGCAAGAGACACGCTGGCGTCGAGCGGGCGTTGACCTCTCTGCAGCCGCCGCGAACGCCGAGCACCGAACACACCAACCGACGCCGTCGCGAGCTAAACGTCGCGGCGTAGATCATCAACGACACCGCAATCAATTGTTATAATGACCTCATTTTTTGCATAGTGCAACAAAAAAATTATTTGTAATGTATGCACATCCTGTACTCCAATGACATCCCAGAAACAATTAAGTGAAAGTAACCAAAGCAGTTAGTCTGTCGCTCCGCCGAGGTTTTCCCCAGGGTTTCCCTACGGCCGCGCGAAATGGGGAGCGAACAGTTGACACCCCTGCGACTTCAAGTTCTACAGACTAACTTGTGATTGTATACCTTGAACACTGCAAAAGTTACAGTCCTAAGAAGAAGCAGCCAAAATAAAACTAATGGTATTCTATGTCCTTTTGTACATGACTGTATACACGTAACCAATTGTATATTATATTGTTATGTAGATAACTTCATCTGTATTACACTTTGTGCGCAACACACCTCAGTAATTTAACGATTTAAATATACGATGTGACATATATAGACTGTGAAAGAAAAATCTACGTGTGGACACTGTGGACATGAAAGAGGAAATATTTATGTCAAAAAACACGAACATTTTTTATGACATAAACATTTCGGGGGGCAATATAGCGTCCCCAGTGCCATATTTTTATTATGTAGCCGTAAAATAATAATTTCTCTGTGTAGGTTTAGATTGCAAAGAAATAATTTATGACAAAATGATCTAAAGAGACGACAAGATACGCTCTTTTGTTAATTTTTTAGTCGACTTCACTTCCTCTTTTGTCTTGAGTGTGTATAGACGGACATCTTTCGAGTGCTGACAAATGTAAGCATATTTGTATGAGTTAAGCAGCTAATATATTAATTGAATATTATTGTGCACTTTTAATTTGTAAGAGGTGATCCCGATTTCATGTCCGCCTTCCTTGAATTAACCTGCATTCAAGTAATTTACAGTTCAACAATCGCAGTGGCCGATGCAGCCAGCGACGCCATTACGTGGCGATATTAACTTATGAAAATTAGCGGAAGCGAAATACTCGCCCGTTATTAAAATAATATTAATTTTTCTCCACAGCCGCCCGACGTTGCAGAAAAATACTTAGATTTAAGATTCTTATTTTCAGTACCATAGCCAAGAGCCAGAGCCAGGACTCCGACTACAATACAATGGTTAACGGAGGTAAGAAAAAATACTCTCGCGCGTGTGTGGGCCGCAATTGTAATTAATAACTAAAGATATTTTGCCTTAAAGTGAATTGACTAGCCGAGGAAATTAATATGAAAAGTTTATTACATTGTTCAGCTTGTATGCTCATGTTTTAAGATGCTGCGAGTCTAACATTCATTAACGTAACAAATAATTTGAGATTAATATTGTTAAAAAGGAGAACTTCAGGAAAGCATTTAATGGTAAAATCAAAATTAAATGGAATATCATTTTTATTAAGGCCCACCACGTAAGTCGGCAACAATCAAATAATAATAATAACAATAATAATATATTAAATTACGACGGCCGACGGACGCGAGAGCGGATAAGAGATTTATAGGTGTGGGGGATGGTGGAGGGGTCCTGACCCCATGTGCGGCCAGAAAGGAGTTTGAGGAGACAGAGTCAAGAGTGTTCCTTGGCATGGATTGTCCAGAGATGGGGGTCCAGGAGAGGTGATGGTCAAGGGTGACGCCAAGGTACTTCATGGTGAGGATGAGGGCGATAGGATGGCCATAAATGGTGAGATAGAAGTCGAGGAGACAGAAGAAAGTGGTGGTTTTGCCTACAATGATCTCCTGGGTCTTGGAAGGATAGACCTTGAGCAACACTGGTTACACCAAACGGTCAACCAGTCAAGATGGGATTGGAGAAAGTGTTGGGAGCGTTGCACGGTGCAGGCGAGGGCAAGAGAGGCTATTTCATCGAAGTACTGGAGAAGATGGATGGGGGGTGAAGGTGGCGGCATATCCACCATATACAAAAGGTATAGAAGAGGGGAGAGGACGGAACCTTGGGCACACTGGCGGAGGGGTAGAAGGTGTAGGAATCTGTGTTATGGATGGTGACATAGGAAGGACGTTGGGAAAGATAGGACACAATCAGACAGACGTAGTTGATAGGAAGTGCAAAGATTTGGAACTTGAAGAGGAGACCAGAATGCTACACACCATCGTAGGCGTGTTCCATGTTGACGGAGAGGAAGATGGCGGAGTGACAGGAAATGAGCTGTTCGGTGAGGAGATGAGTGAGGTGAAGGAGAAGGTCATCAGTAGAGAAAGATGGTCGAAAGCCACACTTGGGGAACAGAAAGGAGGCAGCGCTGGGGGAGATGCTGGTGAATGCATCGGGTAAGGATGGATTCCAGGACCTTGCTAAAGACCGAGGTAAGGCTGATGGGATGGTAGGAGGTGACAGCAGATGGCGGTTTGTCGGGTTTGAGGAACATCAGGATAAGGGGAGGTCTGGCTAGGATGGAGAGAAAGGAGGTGGGAGCTTCACGGAGGTGGCGATAGATAACACGATCATGACCGGGAGTGGTGTTGTGTTTTGTGTGGAGTGTAGTGATGAAATCCTGAGTAGTGATGTGGGCATTGAGTTCGTTGGGTGTAATGTTGTCCAAGTACTGGAAGCCAGGGGCGAATGCAGGACATAGGTGTCAGTTCGATCACGGACATTTGGGAAGAGGGAGTAATCAAACTAGGGATTGTAAGGGAGGGTAAAGATATTGAACAGGTAGGAGACAAAGTGATTGGCCTTACTAAGGTTCTCAGGGAAATGTTGGTCATGACGAGGGAGAGGATGGTAGAGGGGAGAGGAAGACTAGTACTTGGACGAGTTGATAGGAAGTGTAACATTATGACAGGTGCATGTCTGCCGCCAGTGGTGGCGATTCTTAGCCGTGTGCAAGTTTTGGACGTGTCTTTGTAGTTGCCGGTGGCGTCAAAGTGTGTCCTGGTCACATGTGTGAATTAAGGCATGGTAGAGACGCCGGGATTCACAGAGGGGAAGGACGGCCTGTGGGGATAAAGGGGGACGGGAATAATCATGGATGTACTTCGGGGGAGGGTCATTTCGTGGGTTGGGGCTGGGGCGACGACCGTCTGAAACAGTGACGAGGACAGGGAGATGGTCGCTACCAATGGGTCCCAGAAAATCCACCGTCATGCGGCCAAGGAGGTTAGGGGAGGAGAGGATGACATTGGGAGTGGAGTTGGATTCAGGGCAGGTGTGCTGGGGAATGGGAAAGAGGTCGCCTTCAAGGGAGGAGAAGAACCTATGCGACTGCTGTTACTGGGCAGCGGAAAAACTATGAATGTTGAGGTCGGCAGTGATTACATAGAAGGAGAAGGTGCAGTCGATGTGGGAAAGGAAATCAAAAGGAATATGGGCGTTAGGGCAGACATGGATGGTGGCGCAGGTAACGGTGAGGCCAGGGAAGAAGAGACTAAGGATCAGGTTTTCTGTGGGGTTGGGAAGGAGGGGTTGGAGCTGAGTAGGGATCTGGCGGTGGTGGCCGATTATCGGAGCAGTTGAGGAGGTAGGGAGAAGTGTGGACAGTATGCTGAGGCTGTAGAAAGGTTTTGTTTAAGAGGAAGGCATGCACACTGTGGGACGTGAGGGTGTGCATAGGAGGTTCTTGTTGGTGGGTAGGAACCGGATGTTGTTAAACAAGATGCAGTGCTGTCGCGCTATGACAGGAATTTAGACAAGGGTGCTGAGGTGGGAGAAGGTGAAGTGGGATTGGTTGTGGGAATAGGTGGCATAAGTGTTAAGGTGGAAGGCGGATTGTGTGGTGAGGCATATCTGCTGGTGGGTGAGGGGGCGCTGTAACAGGTGGACAATCTGGAGGACGATTGTGACAAACCAGATGATGTCCTCAGCAGGGGGGGGGGGGGGGTATGGAGGTTGTTGCCAGGAGGGTGGGGGTGTCCAGAGGGCGGATGGGGACAGTTATTTCATTAGTATTGGGGGGGGGGGGTTGGCCTTGCATTTCTGGGAGTAGGTGGGATGCGGGTGGTTGCAGGTGTTGTGGGAGAGAGGGGACTGGAGGTTGCGACACTGCCTGAAGAAGTGCGCCTGTTTGCAGTATGGACAGATGGGGTCCTTGCAGCACTCCGATGTTGGGTGTGCGTTGTAGTGCAGGCACCTCTGGCAGCAGATGGACTGACGAGGGGAATAGGAGGGGTCGACCATGTACCAACGATGGAACAGAAGGGCACCCTCCTTCAGGAGAAGGAGAAGAGAGGGTGAGAAGCTTGGGGGATGGAATGGGGGGGGGGCCGATTGGGCACACCACGTAATTGTGGTGGTGGCAGCAAAGGGAGAACTATACACATCCGTGGTGGTGGTGGTGGTGGTGGTAGTGGTGGTGGTGGTGGTGGTGGTGGTTGTCATGATTACAACGAGAAAC
Organism: Schistocerca serialis cubense; assembly: GCF_023864345.2. Taxonomy (NCBI): domain Eukaryota; kingdom Metazoa; phylum Arthropoda; class Insecta; order Orthoptera; family Acrididae; genus Schistocerca; species Schistocerca serialis. Next base: position 190,115,630 of record NC_064648.1, read on the forward strand.
GAAAGAAAAGAACAGGACAGGACTGGACACCTGCATAAGGTGGGTGGGGCCGGCAGGATTGAAATTCCAGTGCACTGCACAGACGTCTAGGTAGGTATGTGCCTTAAGTTCCAACAGCACCTCCTCCTCCGTGATCGTCAGACTAAGCTAAGTGGTCATGGTGCTAAGGGTTGGCGGGCAACACCAGGCTTGGGGTTGGTGGGAGTGGGAAGGGAAGGAGCAGGGGAGAGAGAGGCATTGGGGACAAAGCAGGTGTTGGGGATTCGGGAAAGGATATCTGAGTGAAGGGTGGGGCAAGGGGAGGTGATGAGAACGGAGTCCCAACGAGGAGTGAGGAGGGAGATGCGACCTCTGGGGTAGAGTTGGTGGAGGAGCTTCGTGAGGTTCCGGGCCTCAAGGAGTGAGCGATCAGGACAGGATAGGAGGTATTTGTAGGAGGAGGAGAGGGAGGAGGAGGTAGCGGTGGTGGCAGAGGGGACAGGTGAGGAGACATTCATGCCATCCTGGGGGGAGGGGGTAAGAGGAAGGGACTGGGACTTTTTTGGGAGCGGAAGGGCGCCACTGGGGCACTTAACAGCAACTGAAGTTTGAGAGGAGGTGTGTGGTACAGGAGCAACTGAGAGATGGCGGAGGTGGCAGCCCCTGGCATGGATGCTGGTGCTGGCGCCAAAAACGGGGATGGTGATGGGCCTCCACCCTGGCGGGGGCTGCAGAGATGGAGGGAACAGGGTGAGGGAGTGGAGGGAAGGGATCAGAGGAGGAGGTGAGGGAGGAAGGAGCAGGTGATGAATCTACGAGAAGTGAAGGAGAAGGAGAAGAGAGGGTGAGAAGCTTGGGGGATGGAATGAGCGGGACGATTACACCTCATAATTGTGGTGGTGGAGGCAGAGGGAGAGCTATATACAATGGTGGTGGTAGTGGTAGTGGTGGTGGTGCTGGTTATCATGATTACAACGAGAAAAGAAGGAAAAGAACAGGACAGGACTGGACAAAACTAAAGAAGAAAACAAGGAGCTCACAAAGATGGATGAAGACGGACGAAACGCTGCCTGGGGCTGAAACCCCACTCCACTGCTGCTGGCGGGAGGTGACCGCAGACGCTGCTGGGATGGCATGAAGATAATAAATAATAAAAACAGGCGATAAAACCGGAGACTTAAATAGTGACATGACGAAAAAATCGTGGAACATAAAACATAGAACGAAGGGATGTTGACGCAAATAAAATACATACGAAGCAGATGGGTAAAAAAAATACAGACAATTAAAGACACATGGCGACAGTCTGGTTTCTGTTCACAACAATAGAAAGGCGAACAACACTGAACATTCACTGGAACACTGCACTATAAAGTTGGCAAATGTGACATACCACAGCTGAGAGCAGGTGGGGGGAAACTGGACAGATGATGGGAAAATAAAAAAGGGGGGGATGGAGAGGAAAAGCGAAGGGGGGGGAAGGAGCCAATGGAGCGGTGGGGGGAGCTGGGCAGATGCGACAGGGAGTGGGGAAGGCAGAGGAGGGGAATACAAAAGGACTCGAAAGGGGGGTAGAAGGGAGGTAGGGAGAGGTTTGGCTAGGAGAAAACAGGATGGAAGGGGGGGAGAGGAAGCCCAGGGAATAAACTGAGGAAAGGAGGGGGGTGTGAGGATCAGAGTTGATAGGAGGGATAGATGCAGGGAAAGAGGGCATCATCTGGGAGGGGGAGTTGATGGAAGCCACCTTGGGAAAGGAGATGAAGGGTGTAGAGATGGAGGGTAGGGGGCACACAACAGTGAAGGCGTGGCAGGACGCGGTGGCAGGACAGGAGAGGAGCCACCAGGGGGTGAAGGGAATCAAGGCAGTGGGAGGTGTAGAGTAGGCGGATATGTTCGGGGAATAGGAGCAGATGGGGGGAAGGAATGAGGTCATAGAGGATCCACATGGGGGACGGAAGGCGTATACGGAACGCAAGGCGTAGAGCATGACGCTCAATGATCTGGAGGGGGGGGGAGCAGATATCTAGGTGGGACTGTCATAACAGAAGTTGGGACAGATTAAGGATTTGTCGGTGTGTAGGATGGTAGAGGGGTGCAACCCCCATGTCCTGCCAGAGAGGAGTATGAGGATTCAGAGGCCGTAGTGGGCTTTGGATCGGATGGAGCAGAGATGAGGGATCCAGGTGAGGTGACGGTGAATGGTAAGGCCAAGGTAGGTGAGGGTGGGGGAGAGGCGGACGTGATGGGCGAGGACGGTAAGGAAGAAATCCAGAAGCAGGAAGGAGTGAGTGGTACAAACTACGATGATTGCCTGGGTCTTGGAAGGATTGATTTTCAGGAGCCACTGGTTACACCATTTGGCAGAAACGTCAAGGTGATTCTGGAGAATGCATTGGGAACGTGGAGGGTAGAAGCGAGGGCGAGGAATGCAGTGTCATCGGCATATTGCAAGAGGTGTACTGGAGGGGGTGTTGGGGCACAGCTGTAATGTACAGGAGGTAGAGGAGAGGGGAGCACAGAGCCCTTGGGCACCCCTGCAGAGGGGTAGAAGGTGTGGGAATTGGCATTATGGATGGTAACATAGGAGAGCGGCGGGAGAGGAAGGAAGCCACCCAGACGGATGTAGTTGATAGGAAGGGCGTAGGTTTGGAGTTTAAAATGGAGACCGGGATGCCAGACACGGTCGTGGGCCTTTTCGAGGTCGAGGGAGACAACATTGGCGGAGTGACGGGAGTTAAGCTGGGAGAGGAGAGGGGATGAGTGAGACAGAGTTGTTGGTCATCAGCAGAGAGGGAAGGTCGAAAGCCACATTGGGTGGCGGGGAGGAGGTGGATTTGGCGGAGGTGGTGATGGATGCGCTGGGAAAGGATGGATTCCAAGAGCTTGCTGAACACAGATGTGAGACAGATAGGACGATAGGAAGAGGCTTGGGTTTGGAGAACATCAGGATACGGGTGGTTTTCCACAGGTCAGGGATGAAGCCAGTGGCAAGGATGATATTGTAGAGGGTGGCAAGGACTGAAAGGAAGGAGGGAGGGCAGTGTTTGAGGTGGCGGTAGGTAATGCAGTCGTGGCTGGGAGCAGTGTTGTGTTTAGTGCGGAGTGTGAGGCAGAGGTCCTGTGTACTGATGGGAGTGTCAAGTTGATATGGTGGTGTGTGGCCCTAGTACTGGAAGCTAGGGGTAAGGGGAGTAACAGAGGTATTCATACAGGCCCTGAGGTCAGGGAAGAGGGAATAATCAAATTGGTACTGAAAAATCATCAGAGAGGTGAGAGGCAAAGTGGTTAGCCGTACTGAGGTTGTGAGGAAAGGGACGGTCATCAAGGAGGAGAGGGTACCGGGGGTGGGGCGGTTTCCAGTAAGGAGGGTCGGTGGGAAAGCAGACCAATACTTGGAAGGGTTTATTGGAAGCGTGGTGTTGAGTTGTGTACATGTCTGGCGGCAGGCACGGAGTTTCTTCGCAGTAAGCAGGTTGCAGATGTGTCGTCATAATTGCCGGTGGCGGTTAAGTCTGTACCAGTCACGAGTTTGGAGAAAAGAGCGGTAGAGGCGGCGGGACTCTCGAAGGAGATGGACGGCCTGTGGAGGCAGGGCGGGGTGGTGAGGTGGATGGATGGAGATATGGGTGGCGATGGCGTCAGACAAGGTCTGGTGTAGTATGGCGGCAGTGCGAGAGAGGTCATCAGGAGATTGGAGGGCAAGGTCGTGGCCGTCAACCTGGATGTGAATGGAGTCCCGGTAGGTATCCCAGTTGGCACAGGAGTAATCATGGGCCAGTGTAAGAGGGACGTCATGGCGAGGAGCTGGGCAGGGATCGCGACCACTAGAGATAGTGAGGAGAACAGGAGCATGGTCACTGCCAATGAGGTGAAGGACATCTGCAGTGATGCGCCCAAGGAGGTTGGGAGAGGCAAGGACCACATTGGGAGTGGTGTTGCATTCGGGTCGGGTGTGCTGGGGGAGGGGACCGGGCCTCCCTGGAGGGAGGTGATAAACTGATACCAACACTGGAGATTGGCAGGATCACGGCTGTGGATATTGAGGTCAGTGGCAATCACGTAGGTGAAGAAGGTGCGGTCAATGTGGGCTAGGAAATCGTACGGGATCGGGGTGCGAGGGCAGACATAAATGGTGGCACAGGTGACTGTAAGGGTGGGGAAGAAGAGGCTGAGGGTGAGATGCTCGGCAGGATTGTTAAGGAGATGTTGGGGCTAGACAGGGGGCTGCTTGAGGTGGCCTATAGCAACTCTGCCACGCACCAGAGGGTATGGGTTATCGGTGCTGTGAAGGGTGTAAGGAGCTGTGGAAATGGGGATACGGGGTTGAAGGAAGGTTTCATTTAGGATGAAAGCATCCACGTGGTGCTGTTGGATGGTGTGGAGGAAGAGGAGTTTGTGGGAGGGCAGGGAGCGAATATTGTGGTACAGGATATGGTAGGGTTGTTGTTCCATGGGAGGGGAGAGCTAGACGAGGGTGGTGAGGGGGGTGAAGGTGAAGTGGGCCTGATTGTGGGAGTAGGTGCCATAGGTGGTAAGATGGAAGATGAGGAACGGGCATCGAGGGCGATCTGGGAAAGGGTGTGGGCACTGAGGGGTGGATGTTTTGGAGCACAATGGTGATGAAACGGATGATGTCCTCTGCAGTAGGCAGAGGGCGGAGCGAGTTTTTGGGGTGGTTGGGATCATCAACAGGACGAGCAGGGACGGTGAGCTCAGGGGTGACTGGAGGAGGTTTCGCTTTACACTTTGAGAAGAAGGTAGGATGTGGTTCGTTACAGGTGTTGCAGGAGGGGGAAGAGGTGAGGTTGGGACAGTTCTTGAGAAAATGGGAAGCTTTGCAATAGGGACAAGTAGGGGGTTTCTTGCAGGCAGATGTAACATGGTCATTGTATGTGAGGCAGCATTTGCAGTGGTAGGATTGGACTGTGGAACGGGAGGGGTCCACCTTATGATGGCGATTATAGATGAGGGCTACCTCAGTGAGGAGGCAGTCAATGGAGGAGGGGGATTTGGTGATTATCCGCATTAGATAAGTCGGCCCATCATCATTAAAGATGCAATGGGCCGAGCGGATTTCGATCTTGGGCCGGGAGTTCATTTCCGCCAACACCTCAACCTCCGTGACCACGGGGCTAAGCTATGTGATCACAGTGGTGTAGGTTGGCAGATGTCAGGGAGGTTGAGGTTGACAGGGAGAGGACGGGGTTTGGTAGGGGGTGAGGATTGCACATTGGCCAAATTGGATACGTGGGATGCAGGAGAGGTGACCGGAGTGGAAGGAAGCATTGGGGGATTTAATGGGGTCCGAGTCCTTGCGAGGAATAAGAAGGTAGACGGGGGCACTGGGGTACTATTTCTGGATGGCGAGGGTGAGGGCGTGGGTATCAAGGAATTGAGAGTCAGGATTGGAGAGGACAAAGGTGTGGATGGCAGACGTGGCAGGGGTGGGTGTCGGGGTCGTGTCCATGGGGGTTGGTAGGTCACGAGGATTGGGGGTTTTCTTCGAGGAGATTTCGGGGGAAGGGTCAACATTAGGGCACTTGGAAGGTTTCGTGGTCACAACAGGGTGGAGAGGGCGCTGGGGTATGGGTTGCAGGGGGAGATGACAGGGGGCAGTACCACCCTGAGGAGCGGATGACGCAGAGGGAGGGGGGTGGGTGTCACAGAGACTGTGTAATGGCGAGCCGACATCCAGCCAAAATCTGTGCCGGCTTAGAGCCTGTTGGAGGTGGTGCAGTGAGCGGCGGAAAGTCTGCAGATGTCGATGAGGTGACAGTGACAGAGGAGGGAGAGTTGGGGTTAGTTACAGTCGAAAATGGCGCAGGAGTGGCGTGGACAGGGAGGGAAGGAAGGACAGGAATGGAGGTGGAGGACGAGCTCCATGTGATGGTGGTTGGAGCAGCGGAGGGAGAGGGGTAAATAATTGTGGTGGTGGGTTGGGACATGGTGGCGGCACATGAGAGGAGGGCGAAGACAAGGCGGTGGCGGCGATGGCGAGGAGGCCCGGACGGCTGGCAGTAGTGACGGCGTGCAGACAACACGGCAGGTAAGGTGTGCGGTCTTCCACGTCAAAGATACACCCTGAGTGTAGCCCAGGCAGTGTGAGTCCTCGATAAGGAAGTGAGGAAATCCAACCCTCGAATGATGGAATTTGTTGCATATCTTTCACTTTTTTAACGAACACAACATCACTAGTGTTGCTGAGTATGAAGCACTGTCTTTGGAAATAAACAAGAGACATGGATGGGATTACCCCTTTGTTATCAGACTATCGATACTCAATAGACGCAGATAAGGTAACTTTACTTACTTCCAACTGTTTCCTGTTAAGCTTATTATTGCGACATCGAATAAACGGCCGTCCGTTGAATGCACTGTTGCCTGGCGTCGCCGACAGATGTCAGCTCGTTACGCTGTCAGGAAAAACCTCCATCTCCTGTCTCCGATTGCTCTGCAATGCCTGTATGCTTGAGCAGCAACAGGCGGACGACCAGTTCACACAATAATGCCAGTGTTCACTACAGTTGGCCTGAACTTATGAACAAGATATTACGCAGTATGAATCAAAGACAGTACTGTCGGACGAATAATGAGCGAGGGAACACAAGCCATTCTGTTTGTTTGGCGCTAACCTCACACACACACACACATACACACACACTCACACGCAAATATCCGATAGAACGCTACTGTAGGGACGCATCTTCGGTGGTAATTCAGTCGAATACCGCCCTTCGATCTGTGCTCTTCTGGTACCGATCGAAGTGTTAGGTGTTGCAGGTGCCAGCCAGCCAGCCAGCCAGCCCATCGACGTGCAGCAGCCAGCAGCCAGCAGCCAGCAGCCAGCAGCGGTCCCCGCCAGCAGCGGTCCCCGCCAGTAGCGGTCTACGCCAGCAGCCAGCAGCGTCCCCGCCAGCAGCACGCAGCGGTCCTCGCCTACACCGGCCCCAGCCAGCAGCCGGCAGCCAGCAGCCGGCAGCCAGCGGCGACCAGCCCGCGGCAACCACCCAGCATCCAGCATCCAGCGGCCAGCAGCGGTCCCGCCACCAGCGGTTGCAGCCAACGGACAGCGGTGGTCCTAGCTGCCCCCAACAGCAACAGCAGCAGCAGCAGCCGAGGCGCCCCCACTAGCCAGCCGGCCGGGTCGACCCACCCCCCCCCCCCCCCCAGCGGCAGAAAAGTGGGGCTTCGGCCTCAATCTCCTTCTTCATTCTCCGTCCCTCTCTCCTCTGTGTCTCTCGTTTGCTTCTTTGTCTAGTACTGTGTTTTTTTCCCCCCTTATCATCATGGCCACGCCCACCACCTCTTCTACCGCCACCACCACTGCCATTATCTACACCTCCCCCTCCGCTGCTGCCACCACTATCACGTGGTGTGCCGCTTCACTCCCCCCTCAGTCCAACCCCCCACTCCTCACTCTCTCATCTCCCTCCCTATTTGTCGCCCCGTCCCCGGCTCCTCCCTCCCGTGCCTCCTCTGATCCCTTCCCTCCCCTCCCTCCCTCTGCCCCTTCCGTTTCTGCGGCCCCCACCAGGGTGGTCGCCCATGCTCCACTCTACCCTTCACCTTCATCGTCTTCGTCATCGGCTTCACCATCGCCTTCGCCATCGCCCTCACCGTCTCCGGCGCCGACTCCAGCCCCGGGACCTGCCACTCCCCGCCACATTCCAGTTGTTCCCATCCCCCACACCTCCTCCACCGCCGTCAAGCACACCAGCGGCACCCCTGCCTCCTCTGCTCCCAAAAAGGCTCCGCCTCGTCCCCCTTCCCCCACCCCTGATGCCATGGATGTCTCCCCGCCCGTCCCTGCCCCCTCCTCCTCCTCCTCTACCCCCTCCTCCTACAGCTACCTCCTCTCCCGCCCGGATCCTTCCCTCCTTGAAGCCCGGAACTTCACCCTCTTCCTTCGGCAGCATTGTCCTGGTGCCCCCATCTCCATCCTCACTCCTCGCTGTGATTCGGTACTCATCTCCTCCCCCAGCCCTACCCTCCACACAGACCTCCTTTCCCGCATCCCTGTCACCCGCTTTGGCCCTCATGCCTCTCTCACCCCTGCTCCTTCGCCACCTCCCTCCCGCCAACACCAACCTCCGCGTCGCCCGCCAACCCTCACCACCATGATCACTCGGCTCAGTCCAGCGATCACGGAGGAGGAGGTGTTGGCGGAGCTTCAAGCCCATCCCCATCTGGAGGTGCATGTGGTTCGCCGCATCCATAATGCTGCCAGCCCCACCCGCCATATGCGGGTTTTTTCTGAGCACGCCCTCTCCATAGACCGTCTCCTGAAGGAGGGTGCCCTCCTTTTTAACCAGCGTTATAAAGTTGACCCCCTCCCGTTCCCCTCCTCAATCCCTCCACTGCCAAAGGTGCTCGCGGTATAATGCGCACCCAACATCTGAGTGCCGCGAAGCCCCCACCTGCCCGCACTGTAGGCAAGCCCACTTTTTACAGCAGTGCCCCAACCACCAGTGCCCCCCCTCCTGTAATACCTGTAACCTCCCTCATCCCACCTACTCCCAGAAGTGTAAGGCCCGACCCCCTCCTACCACTCCTGAACTCACCGTTCCTGTCCGCCCTCTGGACGCCCCCACGCCTCCCGGCAACTCCCTTCGCCCACTCCCTACCGCTGAGGACATCATCAGATTCCTCACCATTGTCCTGCAGAATGTTCACCTTTTCAGCGCCCACACACCCTCCAACAGATCTCCCTCGCCGCCCGTTCCGTTTTCCACCTCAAAATGTACGCCACCTACTCGAACAACCAGGCCCATTTCACCTTCTTCCATTTTGACACCCTCGTTTAAATCCCTGTCATGGCACGGCAGCACCGTATCCTTTTCAACAACATCCGCTCCTTTCCCGCCAACAAGAACCTCTTCCTACACACCCTTGCCACCCACCGCGAGGACGCCTTCCTCCTAAATGAAACCTTCCTCCAACCCCACCACACCGTCTACACTTCGCCCTACCTCCTCCACCGCTCCGATTATCCCTTCCCGATTGCGCGTGGCGGAGTTGCCATTGGTCACCACCGCCAGATCCCCGTTCGGCTCCAACCTCTCCTTCCCGACCCCACCGAACACTCGATCCTTAGTCTCTTCTTCCCCGGCCTTACCATTACCTGCGCCACCATCTATGTCCGCCCTAACGCCCCTATTCCCTTTGACTTCCTCTCCCACATTGACCGTACCTTCTCCTCCTACGTGATTGCTGCCGACCTCAACATCCATAGTCGTTCCGCCCCCCAGTTATGGCGATGGCATCGGTTCCTCTCCTCCCTCCAAGGCGACCTCATCCCCATCCCCCAGCACACCCGTCCCGAATCCAACACCAATCCCGATGTTATCCTTTCCTCCCCCAACCTCCTTGGCCGCATAATGGTGGATGTCCTGGAGCCTATTGCTAGCGACCATCTCCCTGTCCTCCTTACCGTTTCAGACGGTCGTCGCCCCCGCCCTGACCCTCGTAATGACCCTCCCCCTAAGCACATCCATGACTATTCCCGTGCCAACTGGAATGCCTACCGGGATACCCTTTCCACCCAGGTCGATCGCCACCCCTTCACCTACCACCACCCTGACGATGTCACCCATGCCGCCTCCTTTCTCCAGCAGACCTTGTCTGAGGCCGTGGAGGCCCACGTCTCTATTGTCACCGTCCACCCCCACCGTCCTACCTTACCCCCACAGGCCGTCCTCCTCCTCTGTGAATCCCGCTGTCTCTACCGTGCCTTCCTCCGCACGCGTGACCCGGACACCCTACAACGCCACCGGCAACTCCAGCAACACATTCGTAATTTGCTCATGGCTAAGAAACGCCGGGACTGACGACAGACATGCACCTGGTCAAATACTACCCTACCTGTCAACTCGTCCAAGTTCTGGTCAGCCTTCCGTCGCCTTACCGGAACTAAACCCTCACCCTACTATCCTCTTCTCCCTGATGATCACCCCTTGCCTGACTCCCTTAGTAAGGCCAATCACTTTGCCTCTTACCTCTCCGATGTCTTTTCCATCCCCGATGATCCACAGTTCGTTTACTCCCTCTTCCCGGATGTCCGCGATCGAACTGACACCTCTGTCCCTCCCCTCGCTCCTGGTTTCCAGCACTTGGACAACATTGCACACACGGAACTCAATGCCCCTATCACTACACAGGATCTCATTGCTACACTCCGCACAAAACGCAACACCGGTCCTGGTCACGATCGTGTCACCAATTGTCACCTTCGTGAAGCTCCTGTCTCTCTCCTCTCCGTCCTGGCCATGCTCTACAATATAGTCCTGTCCACCGGTTACTACCCCGACCTGTGGAAAACCTCCTGTATTCTGATGTTCCTTCAACCCGGCAAACCGCCATCTGCCGTCTCCTCCTACCGTCCCATCAGCCTTACCTCCGTCTTCAGCAAGGTCCTGGAATCTATCCTCACCCGCGGCCTCCAACAGCATCTCCGCCAGCACCGCCTCCTACCCGTTACCCAGTGTGGCTTTCGGCCGTCCTTCTCTTCTGACGATCTTCTCCTTCACCTCACTCATCTCCTTTCCGACCAGCTTAATTCCCGTTGCTTCGCAATCTTCCCCTCCCTGGACCTTGAACGAGCTTATGACCGCGTATGGCATTCCGGTCTCCTCTTCAAGCTCCAAACCTTTGCCCTTCCCATTAACTACGTCCGTCTGATCGGCTCCTTTCTCTCCCACCGTCCTTCCTACGTCACCATCCATAACACCGACTCCTACACCTTTTTCCTCTCCACCGGTGTGCCCCAAGGCTCCATCCTCTCCCCCCTTCTGTACCTTTTGTATACGGCGGACATGCCGCCGCCGTCACCCCCCGTCCACCTCCTCCAGTTTGCCGATGACACTGCCTTCCTTGCCCTTGCCCCCACCCTACAGCGCTCCCAACACCTTCTCCAAACCCATCTTGACCGGTTAACCGCTTGGTGCGACCAGTGGTTGCTCAGGGTCAATCCCTCCAAAACCCAGGCGATCATTGTAGGCAAAACCACCCCTTCCTTCTGCCTCCTTGATTTCTACATCACCATCTATGGCCGTCCTATCGCCCTCACTCCCACCCTTAAGTACCTTGGCGTCACCCTCGACAGTCGCCTCTCCTGGACTCCCCACCTCCGGACAATCCAAGCCAAGGCACGCTCACGACTCAGTCTCCTCAAGCTCCTCTCCGGCCGTACGTGGGGTCTGGACCCCTCCACCATCCTCCACACCTATAAATCCCTCATCTGCCCTATCCTTTGTTATGCCCATCCGGCTTGGATCTCCGCCGCCCCCCTATCTTTTAGAAATCCCTCCAAATCCTTGAACGCCATGCTTTCCGCCTCGCCTATCGCATCCGTCTCCCCTCCCCTACGCGGATCCTGTACGATCTCATCCCCTTCCCCCACCTCCTCCTTTTCCTTGAAAGGATACGGATCCTGTACACCTCCCGTAAACTCGATCCTCCTCACCCACTAGTCTCCCCGATCCTCTCCCACCCCCGCCCGCTGCCGCGCCTGTACTCCCACGTCCCACACGGTCTCCATCTCTCAACCATCCTTACCCTCTCCCAAGGTGGCTTCCGCCAGCTCCCCCTCCCTGATGATGTCCTCCTCCCCTCCATCTACCCCTCCTATCAACTTTGACCCTGCCCCACTCCTCACTTCCGGTGTCCTTTCCGTTAGGCACCCTCCCTCCCCTCTCTTCCCTTCCCTTCTCTTTCCTTTTCCCCCGTCCCCTCCTTCCAGCCCTCTTCCACTGGGCTTCCCCTCCCCCTTCCTCCCTCCCCCCTTCCTCACTCCCCCCTATCTCCCCTGCCCGTGGCATCTCTGCTCTCCCTCTCGCTCTCCCACTTCCCTTCCTCCTTCTCCTCTCTTGGCAGGTCCCCGGACTCGCACACGCATAGTGAACATTCGCGCACCGGAGATCATCGCCATCAGTGTCTCATGTGTGTGCTTCATTTTGTGTTTCGCATTCTTTCGCAGTTACAACTCCACTGTTCACATGTGCCGTCGCCGTCCTCCGTGTTTTGTGCGCCGTGTCAACAAGTGTTAGTGTTTTTATCTTCCAGCGTGAACGGCTTCATGTTTATTGTTTTTTGTATCTCCATTTTTTTGCCCGCCGCTTTTTGTATTATCTGTATCACTTCTATGTCATGTTATTGTTCCACTTAAGGCTGAAGAGCAGCGTAATATGCTGCTGACAGCCCACCTGTATAGGTGATTAAAATTAGAATAAAGAAAAAAAAAACTACTGTAGGGAAATACATGCAATGAAAAGCAGTGGTATCCACACAGGATTGTTGTGTGTCAGCTGTGCTATTGGTAATGCAGAAAGTAAAACAGCGAAGAAAAAGAAAAATATGGGCGTCTGAATTTTTACAGAAGCTGACAAATACGTGGCGGCAGTTCACGAGTCATTGAATTACAGCTACAGACTTTATTAGCCCTGTGTCAAGATTTTGTGTGTGTGTTTGTGGACGATTACTGAATTCGATTTGTTCAGTATTCCCTTTGAAACAGATAAACATACTAAGTGGTAAAACAACAGGGACTATGTAATAGCTACTGTACTGCTTTATGCAATATTACTAGTGCCGGTACATAGACATGAAGTACTGACATGCTGAAGTTTTCTAAATTCTGCCAGTATGGAAGTCCAGCAATTAAATAATGTGCAAAAGGTAATAACAAGCAACAAATTTCTACTGGGCTGTATTTTACCTGAGGGTAGAGGATGTGGAAGAAGAAAATGCCAGTAGGTAGGTCAGTGCAGCTCCCTTTCCTGAGGAAGAGTTGTTGATACCACTTAGGAAGCATCAAGAATTGCTACATCATTCATGTTAGCTCAAACATAGCATCCTGAAAGGAATACTGAATTCAAGATACAGATATTTGGAAGCCAATTTTTGGTTATGATGTCAATGTCAGCAACGTTCATGGTGATGTGTTCGCAATGTGGGGATAATCTTCGTGTTTGATTTCGTGTACATTTGTGACAATTTTGGACAGCTTGTATTCTGTGATACAAGCCGGTAGACGATAGATAATTGTAAGTAGGTGTTGGTTGTTTTAGGGGAAGGGGACAAAACAGTGAGGTCGTCGGTCGCATTGGATTAGGGTAGGATGGGAAAGGGGTCAGCCGTGACGTCCAAAGGAACCATTCTGGCATTTGCCTGAAGTGATTTAGGGAAGAAAACACGGAAATCCTAAATCAGGTTGGCGGACACGAGTTTGAACCGCCGTCCTCCCGTCCTTCCAGCCCTCTAACCACTGCGCCACCTCGCTCGGTATAGTGAGTGTGATGTGGGTGACTGCATGCTCATGAGTCGTGAGATGTGTGATGCTGGTAACTCCCAAACGCACCTCCACATTCCTCTCAAACCAAACCTCAGTTTTCAACAGTTCTCGCAATAAAACGTGAGAGTCGCTAGCTGTAGTATTTCACAACTTTACCCTTCGGGAAGATGTGACACTCTTGCTTCATTTATAAGGACTATCGAGTTTACAGAACTGCAGCGCAATAATTTTTTACTCTGCTGTTTATTTTTTTCCCTACCCATCCAATCATCAACTTCAGTTACCACAAATTTCAAAACTAAAGAGCTTCTATGACTTTCGCATTACGATGTCAAGTGCTGGATAAGTGCCGTGAAATTGCATTTTTCTTCCAATTGCTTCGGGGTCAGTCCTCTGTTGCTTCGCTATTCAGATGACGATAGAACAAAGAAATTAATTTTTTTTCGTCTATGGCAAGCCGTCCGCGTTGACTTATGATGGACCAGCGGTGCAGAAGATGGTGGGACGTGCTTTAGGGCTGCGCTCACATTGTCACCGACAACGGTCGTCAGACTCCGTCACCAAAGGTTGCCCTTCAACATCGTCTGACAGCTTGGTCACTCTGCGTCCCAGCTGATTCGTTAGTTTCTGATGAGATCGAGGAGGTTAGGTTAGGTCAGAACCTATTTTATGTATGAAGTAGGCTATATTCTAAGCTACAATGATGGGATGGATACCACGGCGCCTCTGTGCTTGAAGACGAGTGCTGCAGCTCGGCTTTTGCTGTTATAAGATGCACGTAAATCAGCTCCATCTGTCTCGAAATGAACGTGGAGAGTACTGCACACTCTGTTCTCAGTTACTGTAATTACCAGACAAGTTTCACAAACATAATGGAAGAAAGATAAACACCGTGCCACAAATATTAAAATCGCTATTCTTTTGTGAAGCCACTTTCCTACTCTCACACGCGTCTTACGAAAATATGTAGTTTCAGTGATACAGAGTACTCGTGATCTCTCCAAAACACATTGTTCAGAGTGTGGTTAATTATGCTACAGTGGCAAGATGTCCGACTTCGTTGGACATTTTTTCTATGTGACAATGATCATAAAGTAGTTAATTTACGTTATGGATGTATATGTTTCTATTATACACTGAATGGGCAAAGAAACTGGTGTACCTGCCTAATATGGTGCGGGCTTAATATGGTTCGAGCACGTAGAGGTGGCATAACACGATGTGGCATGGATTCAACTAACGTCTGAAGTAGTTCTAAAAGCAATTGACACCATGAACCCTGCCGAGCTGCCCATAAATCCATAAGAGTACAAGGGCTTTCAGTGAGGTAACCCGAATAATCAGACAGCTCAACAATGAAGGCGCTCTATCTGGTATGCAGAAGTTCACAAAACGTTGGGAAGCTATCACTAGCAGAGAAGCTTTGGACAAACGAACAACTATAGTGAAATAATGAGATTGACAGGATACACATTACAAATTAATAATGCCACGTGCATAGTGCACAAGATTGCGAGTGACATGATCCTCAAGAAGGAGAAAGTGAAGTAAAATATGCAAGTGATACCACCTAAACTTGAATTACAATGACAAAAACCCTGTTTGGCAGTTAAAATTTAAAAAGTAAATTTGTAGCCTTAGAAAAATACAATGATTGCATGTATATATCTACAGGATGAAAAATGTAAAGAAATTAACATTTAGAAAATAGGGGTATCTGAGGGGAGTTCAATTTGAATGCTCAAATAAACTGATCAAACACTTAACATAAATAAAGGGAGCTGCAGCATTAAAACTGGCTGGAAATGCATCATGTAAAAATACATAAATTAATACACAGTAAAAAAAAAAAGCAATTTAAATGCAGAATAACTAAAGTAAAAAAACTGGGTAAGTAAATATTTCAAAAATTGACATTGTGGTGTCAAGGTAGTTCTGACCCTTACTAATCAGCTGATCATTAAGCAGGTGATCATTAACTGCATATCCATGTTTGATAATTTACAATTCTTCTAGAAGTCGAGAACAAAACCCAGCACAATCATGTTCCTACTGAATAGCCTCATAAACACAGAAGTGTTACCCTCCCCCTCCCAGAATATAAACTGGAGTGTAATGTCTGCCAAAAATTTTATGACTGGTGGGAGGTTTAAAACTTTGGCCAGATGAAGCAGCATTCTGGCTCTGTCGAGAATTTTAAGTCAACAGGGCATCGGCCACCCATGCTGGATGATCTCCAGATTCTGAATTATGCCAGAAAGCGGCAATAAAAATGACCTTCTTGTTAAATTGGAAGAATCAGAATTACTTTGACATCCTGATGTGAGTTTTTAAAAATTTTTGGTTTTGGTTATTTTACTTTTAAGTCACTTTTTCCTATTTATTGTTCAGTGTATTTTTATATTATGCATTACGTGCAGTTTTGGTAAGGAATTTTTATATTATGCATTACCTGCCATTTTTTATGCTGTGGAACCCTTTTCTTATGTAAACCATTTAGTATTGCATTTTTTTAACTTGTACTCCCCTTGGGTATGCCACTCTTCTGAGATGTCAATTATTTCATTTGTTCCAATGCACAACGCTTTGTCCTGCTAAGGTCGCAGAAAAACATATGTATTGATGGAAGACGAAGCATAGTCTACTGGAACATAGTGCTGGAGCTGACAACATGCTTTTGATGAATACATAAATGTAACTGGAAACGTCAGCCATGTGAAGATGGGCACAGATTCGCAAGGCCAGTTATGGCACTGAAACAAGGCACTTCGAAACTGTTTATACGGTATCTGTGTCTTCACAATACTATGTCCTTCAGAACGGCATGCAAATCGGAAGGAACGGGCACTGTCATTGACAATTATAGCAGTCGTGAACATTACGGGTTTGAGTCCCAGACAAGAACAAATTTTCACGAGTCACAAACATCTGACATCAATGTACAGTCGCAGTATCCAAAGCTATTTTGTAATGTTTACCACTGCTGTAACGGCCAGTGAGATTTCTGCTCTCTCGGATGTGTATGGATGTTTGAAGGAATATACTGTAAAGATACGGTCACTGCATAAACACAATATTGGAACAATCAATGATGTATCTATTCCTCTACCGTAAAAATCACGAGATAACACACACAAAATAATACTATGCATGAAATGGCGAAATGAGACAGAAATCAATAGATGAAAATCTTGAGCTGGTTTGATGGCCCTGCCCTAGCCATAATGCTCCAAACATTCTCAGTTGGGGAGAGAACCAGCGGCTATGGTGTCCAAGATAGGGTTTGACAACCACAAAGACAAGCAGTAGAAAAAAATGGCTCTGAGCACTATGGGACTTAACATCTATGGTCATCAGTCCCCTAGAACTTAGAACTACTTAAACCTAACTAACCTAAGGACAGCACACAACACCCAGCCATCACGAGGCAGAGAAAATCCGTGACCTCGCCGGGAATCGAACCTGGGAACCCGGGCGTGGAAGCGAGAACGCTACCGCATGACCATGAGATGCGGGCAAGCAGTAGAAACTCTCACAGTGTACAGGCATATAATGTTGCTGAAATGTAAGACCAGGGTGGCTTGTTATGAAGGGAAACAAAATGGTGCATAGAATCTCCTCGACTGATCTCTGTACTGTATGGGTGCCACAGATGGCAACCAGTGGGGATCTGCTATGAAAAGACATGGCACCCCAGACCATATGGTTGTCACGCCACATGGTGGGCAACATTCAGGTTGGTATCCCACTGCTGTCCAGGGCGTCTTGAAACACGTATTCGACCTGGAATTTCGTTGACTGGAGTAGAATTGTCTTCAGTGGCGAATCCCACTTGTAACTCAGCCTGGATGAGGAGCAAAGAAGTGTCGGGAGACGCTACAGACAGCCATGGGATAACAATCTGACTGTCACCCACCACACTGACCGTCAATGTGGAGCCGTGGTCCAGGGTGCCATTTCATTTTGTAGTAGGACCCCTTTAGTTATCATCCACAGTACTGTTAGAGCACAGTCGTATGTCGGTGATATACTATGCACCCATTTGTAGCCCTGTATGGGAAGCCATTCCGGGCTTACTTTTCGGAAAGATCATGCACATCTGCACATAGCGATAGTTTCTACTGCTTGTCTTCATGCTTAAAAACCGTTCCTTGGCCAGTGAGGTCGCAGGTTCGCTCCCATCTGAAAACGTATGTAACATTATTGGTGTGGTCATCTGACCAGCTCAGGATTTTGATGAGCTAAAGCGCCAACTGGACAGTATATGGCTCGACATCCCTCAAGAGGACATCCAACAAATCTATCAATCAATGCCAAGCCAAATAACTGCTAATATAAGGACCAGTGGTAGACCAACACTTTACTGACTTGCTCAATTTGTGGAGCTCTTTCACTTGAATAAGTCGACCAATTTTTTTGCAGTTGTAACCATTTGGTTGGCTGTACAAGTACATAACGTCTACCAATTTCAGTCCCAAGTGGACAATTTCTTCGAGGTGAGTTGCTTTCTTTTCTGTCTTAGAGGTTTTCCTCATGTGGAAATCACGAATTGTGCAAGTATGAGGGTTGTGACTATGTGACACGTGTAAGTTTCGATTGATACCGGAAGTGTGCTCAGGTAGTTGTAGTTCTTAAGGCGAGCGCTTGTGGTAAGCGACAAATCTGGGTTCGAATCCTGGTCTGGCACAAATTTTCTTCTGGTCCAAATGGCTGATATCAATATAGTGTCTCAGTACGTGAAGTTATTTTGTAACATTTCGGAAGTATTCGTAGCTAGCTGCATTATTCAGCAACAAGAAATGCTTTTTTTTGCCATAATACTGTCCATTCCGTTCAACTGCTCTTCATAGCCCTTTGCTGTCTTTGAGAGAATTACAATATCATTAGAAAACCTCAAAGCCTTTGTTGTTTGTCCCAGAACTTTAATTTCGCTCACAAATTACTCCTTGATTTCCTTTTCTCCTTACTCAGTGTACAGACTGAATAACACCAGTCGTACACTACAACCCACTTTTCACCCTTAGCCACCGCTTTCCTTTCACATTCTGTGACTCTTGCAACTGCAGTCTGGTTTCTGTACAAGTCTTGAATAATCGTTCACTCCATTTTCTAAAAATCTGTGATACTTCAAACTTCAAAGTTTGGTATATAAGTAAAAATTTTTTAAATCTCTTTCTAAATCGGCCAATGTTACGAGGAGTATAAAGTATTATTTCTCAAGACAACAAATATTTTGAGAACATTTACTAATTGTACACAGCCGAATGTGGTATCAGTAGAAATACTTTTATTTGGCACTGTATACCAATTTAGTGCTATGACTTACTATTTTTTAAAAATTTTAATGCAAAAGATAATTTTAGCTATTGTAGGCAAAAGGGCATCATGGATGCCCAGGTTCATACCTCTATTTTACGAAGTTAACTCATTAATCACGAATTAGAGACGGTTTTTCTATACAATCTTATCACAAATGCCTTTTCATTTGTTTTAAAGTGCTTAGTAACTGGATGATTTGTACACAGCATTGTCATAAACAATAACCATGACCACTAAGGTAGTCCAATAGCTCTGGCCATCGTGCAAGTTGACGTTTCTAAACAAATATACTCTCCGAGTTGCTAAATATATTTGTCATTGTTGCCTTGAATTGTAATTTACGTATTGCTCCTATGGCCTAATGTGCTTATTGTAGCTGAAAATGTTTGTCGACTTAAAGTTTTAGGTACAACTAAAACATGAGTTACGAGGAAATCTGGAAGGTTTCAGACCATGGAGAATTTGTGCAGAGCGGATCATAAGTTTAAAGTTGATTATGGTGTGCTTAGAAGACAGAACAATCTCTGGCAATAACGTTTGTAAACTTTAAGAAGCCATCCAATGTCTCCATAGAACTCCAGTTTTAAAAATTCTAAGAAAAATAAGACTATATCCAAAATTAATTAAACTAGTAGAACTTACTCTAAACAACGCTAAATTGAAAGTAAGGCTTAGAGAAAATAATTCTGAAACATTCCTCATAAAAACAGGCATAAGACAAGGTGAAGGCCTGTTACCATTACTGTTCGACTGAGCACTGGAATATGTAATGAGAGAATGGTACAAGGATAACGCAAAGAACATAAGAACTGGAAGTGTGAAAACTGATAAAAGCTTAAACTGCTTGGGATTTGTTGCTGATATTATGCTCCTAGTCCAGAACGTTCAAGAAACTACTAAAGTAGTTAAAACATTAAAAAATAGCACAGAAACTCAGCCTCAGAATATCGATTGCAAAAACAAATAATGCCAGCTGGTCCACAAAAATACATCGGAAGAACAGGAAGTCAATATCGAAAAATCAATTTAAATATTTAGGTGACATCATAACGGGAAATCTAAATGAGGAACATGGCAAAATAGAATAAAAAACCTCACTGAGGAAAATTAAATCAGCAAGAAAACATACAACAAAAAACGGCTGTCTGTAGTTGCAAATTTAAAACATTGTAAGACAATCACACGACCAGAAATAACATATGCAGCAGCAACCATCTTCAGGACAAGGCTTGTTGTTGTCGACGTCTTCAGTCCAGGTACTGGCTCGATGCAGCTCTCCATGCATGGTAGCTGGAGAGAAATGGGGAGCTATCTAGTGCATTCAGCAAATTAAAATAAAACCGTGTACTTACAGACACGTAATTTTGACTAACATCCCTTACCACTTTACGCCTCATATTAGTGGTGGGCAGGAAATCGCGTATCTGTTCGAAATCACAGTGATTGAGAAGTCACAGATATCACAATAACAACTTTACAAAATCTAACTGCAATTTCAGTCACAGTTAGCAGTCGCAAGTAGCATTTCACATTCAACGCCGTGAGCCATTTGTTGGCCGATTTCCATACTCCTTTCTGCGATTTCAGTGACAAGTCGCGGCTAGGAGTCGCAAGTAGCAACTAAAAAGCGCAGTTAACATTGCCATCTGTAGGCCAAAGTTCGTACTACGCTCGTCTCTGGGACACGCTACGGAGTCCAACTGCGATTTCTGTGACAAGTCGCAACTCTTCTGTAGGCCAAAGTTCGTACTACGCTCGTCTCTGGGACACGCTACGGAGTCCAACTGCGATTTCTGTGACAAGTCGCAACTAAGAGTTGCAAGTAGCAACTAAAAAGAGCAGTTAGCACTGCCATCGGTAGGCCTAAGTTCGTACTACGCTCATCTCTGCGACACGCTATCGAGTGAAACTGCGATTTCCGTGACAAGTCACAACTAAGAGTCGCAAGTAGCAACTAAAAAGCGCAGTTAACATACTTTTTCTAATGCCATCTGTTGACCGACGTACGTACTTCGTTATGAGAGCCTTGTGCCTCACGAGATCGATGTGCTGTGTGTGCATATGAAGGGCTTATTTCAATAGTGGTACAAGTCCATTATTGTTCATTTTGAGATACAGAGTCGTAAAGTTAAATGACCGCTGAAAAATCTGCAGTTGAGATACCAGAAATATTCAAGCATATGGCTTCTTGCTAGAGATGAACCTTTATTTATGTTTGTTTGGATCATTAATTTCAGAAGCATTATAGACAGAAAAGTGGAGGTAATGGACTTCTACCACTATTGAAATAAGCCTTTCATATTATATGACGACATGCACATTCAGGATCAGTTATGGTTGGTCAAATACTGCTGTGACTCTGAATGTATTATATTAATAAGAAGCAACATTGCCTTTTTCTCCTGAAAATAACAAGTAACGTAACAAATGTGTCTGATTCTGCTTCCAATATGACAGTTTTGGTTAATACTCCACATGCCTACAGGACTTTGCAATGTTAACACAGCAGGACTCAGACATCTGTATAAGTGTAGTTAAATGAAAACAGTCATATGAATGACTCACTTTTGTTCCGACACAGTTCAAGACTCGGGAGAAAAGTTTTACACCTGGTGTTCTACATGGCAACTTCACACACAAGAACTTCTTGCCGACACTACTACCACCTACATAAGTAAGCTTTTCCTGTGTTACTTTCAAGTAATGCACTTAAGCTATTCCCAATTTAACTGGAAGATCTGTACTTCCCACTTTCACATCAACATCCTCAAAATGCATATTGTATACTTCAGGATATGTAACAGGTCAGTGTCACACCAAGATTGTGGAGAAAGGGGGGGGGGGGGGGGAGGGGCGGCATGTCACTCTCCAACAAGTGTTTTGCCAATAAGTAAGTGGCGGAAAATTACGGGTATTGGACGGCTTAACATGTGGAAAATGAGATTTTTATTATTCACTCACTGTATTTAATATTTATTATGCCTTTAAAATCGCACAACAACTTCAATAAAACACAGTTTAATCATTCACACACTTATTTCACAATTATTTCATTTTTAAACTGAATATCCTCTAAGACCTGTCTTGAATCTTCACGAGTCTCTCTCAACAGCCTTGATGTGGATAGATACGTACAGCAACCAGTAATCAGTCAGAACTGCGTCTGCAAAAACACAAGGATTATTAAACAATTTTTGCTGTCACTAATTACTAGCAATATAATTGACAGAGTAGATTGCTAATATTTGCTATAATGAATGTCACATTTGCAAGAACGATCTCACTGAAGTAATTAAGTCCATCGAAACGCTTAGAAACTAACCTCTCGTCTGACGAAAACAGTCTAAAGACGCAGAGGCAATTTCTTCAGATCTGTTGACAACGATATTTTGAGTTGTCACTTTACTGAGTGACTGAAATGTAGTTCAGGTACCTGTGAGCATAACAATATGTTAGAATTCATTTTCTAAACACGAACTATTACGGTACTGTACGGCTACTTACATATTAATTACACTATTAATATTTTCACAGTTGTTTCTTTAATACAAAATTAAAGCCAACGGGAGAAAAAACGTAAAACATACTTGCCAATGACAGGTTTGTTGCGATGCAATTTTCTGAGTTGACAGATGTAACTTTTTCATACAGTGGTAAGTCGCAGAAATCGCAGGAGTCACAGAAATCGCAGAAGTCACAGAAATAGCAGAAGTCGCAGAAATCGCACAAATAGCAGTGGCAGAGGGATTCACGACCTATGTTCCTTAACTGCGACAAATCACAGTTAAGAATAACAGATACTGAAAAGTAGCATTCACAAAAATCACTGATATCGGAACATCGCAGTTTAGCCCATCACTACCTCATATTATTATTAATCTTTTTGCCGGTTCGCACCTAATGGCATGAACTCTCCAAAAATTGCATGTAATATAATGGGATCTACAAACTCTCGTTATTGTTTTTTTTTTACTTTATTGTTATTTTAAAACCTGTACAACAGGCAGGCTGTCAGCAGCACACTCCGCTGCTCTTCAGCCATAGAATATACAAGGAGCAAAAGCAGTGAGAAGACACATAAGTCACAGAACAGTGGGCAATAAAACAGGAGACACATATAGACAAACACGGAGCCATTCACACTCGTTGATAATCCACTCTGCTAGCTGATGAGACGACGCACAAACACTGAAGATGACGATGGCACTGGTGAACGATGGAGTGGACGGTGAACACTGAACACTAAACACGACGGCACACACAAAACACTGATGGCGGTGATCTCCGGCGCGCGAATGTCCACGTAGCGTTTGCGAGTCCGGGGACCTGCCAAGAGGTGAACAGCGGTGAGGTGGGGGAGAGGGGAGAAAAAGGATGCCAATGGCTGAGGAGACGGGGGCAGGAGGAGAGGGACAGGGGAGGGGATGCCCGGGGGAGGAGGGGGAGAAAAGGAGGGAGGGAGGGAAAAGGGAGGGAAGGTGCCCAGAGGAGCAAGCACAGGAGGAGGGAGGGCGGATCAAAGTTGGTAGAAGGGGTAGATGGAGGGGAGGAGGGCATCATCAGGGAGGGGGAGCTGGCGGAAGCCACCTTGGGAGAGGGTAAGGAGGGTGGAGAGATGGAGACCGGGTGGGACGTGTGAATACAGGCACGGCAGCAGGCGAGGGTAGGAGAGGATCGGGGAGACGAGCGGGTGAGGAGGATCGAGTTTGCGGGAGGTGTACAAGATCCGTATCCTTTCGAGGAAAAGGAGGGGGAAGGCGATGAGATTGTACAGGATCCACGTGGGGGAGGGGAGACGGATGCGATAGGCGAGGCGGAGAGCATGACGTTCTAGGATTTGGAGGGATTTATAAAAGGTAGGGGGGGGCGGAGATCCAAGCTGGATGGGCATAACAAAGGATAGGGCGGTTGAGGGACTTATAGGTGTGGAGGATGGTGGAGGGGTCCAGACCCCATGTACGGCCAGAGAGGAGCTCGAGGAGACTGAGTCGGGAGCGTGCCTTGGCTAGGATTGTACGGAGGCGGGGAGTCCAGGAGAGGCGACGGTCGAGGGTGACGCCAAGGTACTTAAGGGTGGGAGTGAGGGTGATAGGACGGCCATAGATGGTGAGATAAAAATCAAGGAGGCGGAAGGAAGGGGTGGTGTTGCCTACAATGATCACCTGGGTTTTGGAGGGATACACCTTGAGCAACCACTGGTTGCACCAAGCGGTGGACCGGTCAAGGTGGGATTGGAGAAGGTGTTGGGAGCGCTGGAGGGTGGGGGCAAGGGCAAGGAAGGCGGTGTCATCGGCAAACTGGAGAAGGTGGACGGGGGGTGACGGCGGCGGCATGTCCGTCGTGTACAAAAGGTACAGAAGGGGGGAGAGGACGGAACCTTGGGGCACACCGGCAGAGGAGAAAATGGTGTAGGAATCAGTGTTATGGATGGTGACATAGGAAGGATGGCGGGAGAGAAAGGAGCCGATCAGACGGACGTAGTTAATGTGAAGGGCAAAGGTTTGGAGCCTGAAGAGGAGACCGGAATGCCATACGCGGTCATATGCACGTTCGAGGTCCAGGGAGAGGAAGATTGCAGAGTGACGGGAATTAAGCTGGTCGGAAAGGAGATGAGTGAGGTGGAGCAGCAGGATGTCAGAAGAGAAGGACGGCCGAAAGCCACACTGGGTAACGGGAAGGAGGCGGTGCTGGCAGGGATGTTGGTGGATGCGTCGGGTGAGGATAGATTCCAGGACCTTGCTGAAGACCGAGGTAAGGCTGATGGGACCGTAGGAGGAGACGGCGGACGGCAGTTTGCCAGGTTTAAGGAACATGAGGATACGGGAGGTTTTCCACAGGTTGGGGTAGTAACCAGTGGACAGGACTACATTGTAGAGGCTGGCCAGGGTGGAGAGGAAAGAGACAGGAGCTTCACGAAGGTGACGGTAGGTGACACGATTGTGACCAGGAGCGGTGTTGCATTTTGTGCAGAGTGTATCAATGAGATCCTGTGTAGTGATAGGGGCATTGAGTTCCGTGTGTGCAATGTTGTCCAAGTACTGGAAACCAGGAGCAAGGGGAGGGACAGAGGTGTCAGTTCGATCGCGGATATTCGGGAAGAGGGAGTAATCGAACTGGGGATCATCGGGGATGGAAAAGACATCGGAGAGGTAGGAGGCAAAGTGATTGGCCTTACTAAGGGTGTCAGGGAAAGGGTTATCATCATGGAGAAGAGGATAATAGGGGGAGGGTTTAGTTCCGGTAAGGCGACGGAAGGCCGACCAGAACTTGGACGAGTTTATTGGTAGGGTAGCATTTAAACGGGTGCATGTCTGTCGCCAGTCCCGGCGTTTCTCAGCCGCGAGCAAATTACGAATGTGTCGCTGGAGTTGCCGGTGGCGTCGTAGTGTGTCCGGGTCACGCGTGCGGAGGAAGGCACAGTAGAGACGACGGGATTCACGGAGGAGGACGGCCTGTGGGGGTAAGGTAGGACGGTGGGGGTGGATGGCGACAGTAGGGACGTGGGCCTCCACGGCTTCAGACAAGGTCTGCTGGAGAAAAGAGGCGACGTGGGTGACATCGTCAGGGTGGTGGTAGGTGAAGGGGTGGCTATTGACCTGGGTGGAAAGGGTATCCCGGTAGGCATTTCAGTCGGCACAGGAATAGTCATGGACATACTTAGGGGGAGGGTCATGACGAGGGTCAGGGCGGGGGCGACGACTGTCTGAAACGGTGAAGAGGACAGGGAGATGGTCGCTACCAATAGGCTCCAGGACATCCACCGTTATGCGGCCAAGGAAGTTGGGGGAGGAGAGGATAACATCAGGAGTGGAATTGGATTCGGAACGGGTGTGCTGGGGGATGGGGATTAGGTCGCCTTGAAGGGAGGAGAGGAACTGATGCCACCGCCATAACTGGGCGGTGGAACGACTATGGATGTTGAGGTCGGCGGCGATCACGTAAGAGGAGAAGGTACGGTCGATGTGGGAGAGGAAGTCGAAGGGAATAGGGGCGTTGGGGCGGACATAGATGGTGGCACAGGTAATGGTACGGCCGGGGAAGAAGAGACTAAGGATCAGGTGTTCGGTGGGGTCGGGAAGGAGAGGTTGGAGCCGAACGGGGATCTGGCGGTGGTGACCAATGGCTACTCCGCCACGCCCAATTGGGAGGGGATTATCAGAGCGGTGGAGGAGATAGGGCGAAGTGTGGATGGAGTGGTGGGGTTGGAGGAAGGTTTCATTAAGGAGGAAGGCATCCACGCGGCGGGTGGCAAGGGTGTGCAGGAAGAGGTTCTTGTTGGCGGGAAGGGAGCGGATGTTGTTGAAAAGGATACGTTGCTGTCACGCCATGACAGGGATTTAGACGAGGGTGTCAAGGCGGGAGAAGGTGAAATGGGCCTGGTTGTTCGAGTAGGTGGCATACATGTTGAGGTGGAAAATGGAACGGGCGGCGAGGGATACCTGTTGGAGGGTGTGGGGGCGCTGAAAGGGATGAACATTCTGGAGGACGATGGTGAGGAACCGGATGATGTCCTCAGCGGTGGTGGGGGGGGGGGGGACGAAGGGAATTTCCAGGAGGGGTGGGGGCGTCCAGAGGACGGACAGGGACGGTGAGTTCAGGAGTGGTCGGAGGGGGTCGGGCTTTACACTTTTTGGAGTAGGTGGGATGGGGGAGATTGCAGGTATTGCAGGAAGGAGGGGATTGGAGGTTGGGGCACTGCCTGAGGAAGTGCGCTTGCCTACAATGCGGGCAGGTGGGGGCCTCACGGCACTCAGCTGTGGGGTGCGCGTTATAGCGCAGACACCTCTGGCAGCGCAGGGATTGAGGAGGGGAGCGGGAGGGGTCGACCTTGTAACGCTGGTGGAAGAGGAGGGCACCGTCCTTCAGGAGACGGTCAATGGAGGGGTCATCCTCGGAGAAAACCCGTATAAGGCATGTGGGGCCGGCCGAGTTGAAAATGCGGCGGACTGCCCGCACCTCCAGCATGGGATGCGCCTTGAGCTCCGCCAACACCTCCTCCTCCATGATCGACGGACTGAGCCGAGTGATCACGGCGGTGAGGGTCGGTGGGCGACGCGGGGGTTGGGGTTGGCGTGTAGGAGATGAGGAAGGAGCAGGGGTGAGGGAGGCGTTGGGGCCAAAACGGGTGATGGGGAGGCGGGAGAGGATGTCAGTATGGAGGGTGGGGCTGGGGGAGGAGATGAGAACGGAATCCCGTCTGGGAGTGAGGAGAGAGATAGGCGCACCAGGGAAGTGTTGGCGGAGGAGGAGGGAGAGATTCCGGGCCTCAAGAAGAGAAGGATCGGGACAGGAGAGGTGGTATTTGTAGAAAGAGGTGGGGGGAGGAGGAGGAGGAAGAGGCGGAGGGAGCAGGGCCAGGTGGGGAGACATCCATGGCATCCTGGGGGGGGAGGGAGGACGGGGCGGGGCCTTTTTGGGGGCGGAGTAGGTGGTGGTGCGACTAGGACGCTTAACGGCGGCAGAAGGGCGGGTGGTGACAAGAGGGATGGGAGCTATAGGGAGGTGGTGCGAAGGGACAGGTCCCGGCGTGGACACAGCAGTCGGCGCCGGAGACGGTGACGGTGATGGTGGCGGAGGCGGTGACGGTGGCGGTGGCGACGGGGAGAGCTGGGCATGGACAGTGGCCCAACAGGCCACCACCCTAGCCGGAGCAGCAGTGACAGGCTGGGGGAGTGGGGGGAAAGGATCAGATCGAGAGGAGCGGGAGGAAGAAGCTGGAGAGGGGGCAACAAAGAGCGAGGGCGAAGGGACAGTGAGAAGAGGAGGGATGGAAGGAGGGGGGTGGGACTGGGCACACCACGTTATAGTGGTGGAGGCGGCAGAAGGGGAAGTGTAAACTATGGCGGTGGTGGTAGCGGTGGCGGTGGTGGTGGGGGTCGACATGACGTCAGGGAGAAACAATAACGCACAGAACGAAAAGGAAAGGACACAAACAGGGGACAGACGAAGACAAAGACGGAGGAAGACGAGGACGGCCACAGAGCAGCGGCGGGCAGACAGACAGAATCTTCGAAGACGGAGATTCCAACCTGAGAGTAGCCCAGGCTTTGCAATCTGACGCCTTCGAAGGAAGGGATCCAACCCTCCATATGAACTCTCGTTTTTTTTTTTTTTCTTTATTGTAATTTGAACACCCCATACAGGGTGGGCTGGCAGCGGAAAAGTGTACTCCGCTCTTCAGCCATAAGCAGTACAATAAATGAGAAAGGGAGACAGTAAAGTAACAGACTGGCGGTTTAAAAAACAGTAGATACAATAATTTAAAAAAACATGAAGCCGTTCACACTCGACGAAACAAACAAGAAAACTGTCGGCACTGTGCACAAACACCGACGAGTTAGACGACACATGTGAACGAAAGAGCGTGGACGGCGAAAAACACTGATGCACAAACATGACGGCACAGACACTAAACCGAGGGCGATGATCTCCGGCGCGCGAATGTTCACAATGCGTGTGCGAGTCCGGGGACCTGCCAAGAGAGGAGGAGGAGGAGGAGGAGGGGCAGGGGGAGAGCGAGAGGGGAGAGCAGAGACGCTACAGGCAGGGGAGAGAGGGGGGAGAGAGGAAGGGGGAGGGGAAGCCCGGGGGAAGAGGGGTGGAGGGAGGGGACGGGGGAAAAGGAAAGAGAAGGGAAGGGAAGAGAAGGGAGGGAGGGTGCCTAAGGGAAAGGACACCAGAAGTGGGGGGGGGGGGGCAGGCTCAAAGTTGATAGGAGGGGTAGATGGAGGGGAGGAGGACACCATCAGGGAGGGGGAGCTGGCGGAAGCCACCTTGGGAGGGAGTAAGGAGGGTGGAGAGATGGAGACCGGGTGGGACGTGGGAATACAGGCGCGGCAGCGGGCGGGGCTGGGAGAGGATCGGGGATACGAGCGGGTGAGGAGGATCAAGTTTACGGGAGGTGTACAGGATCCGTATCCTTTCAAGGAAAAGGAGGAGGTGGGGGAAGGGGATGAGATCATACAGGATCCGCATGGGGGAGGGGAGACGGATGCGATAGGCAAGGCAGAGAGCATGGCGTTCAAGGATTGGGAGGGATTTATAAAAGGTAGGGGGGGGGGGGGGCGGAGATCCAGGCTGGATGGGCATAACAAAGGATAGGGCGGATGAGGGATTTATAGGTGTGGAGGATTGTGGAAGGGTCCAGACCCCACGTACGGCCGGAAAGGAGCTTGAGGGTACGGAGTTGGGGACGTGCCTTGGCTTGGATTGTACGGAGATGGGGAGTCCAGGAGAGGCGACGGTCGAGGGTGACGCCAAGGTACTTAAGGGTGGGAGTGAGGGCGATGGGACGGCCATAGGCGGTGAGATAGAAATCAAGGAGGCGGAAGGAAGGGGTGGTTTTGCCTACAATGATCGCCTGGGTTTTCGAAGGATTGACCTTGAGCAACCACTGGTTACACCAAGCGGTGAATCGGTCAAGATGGGATTGGAGGAGGTGGTGGGAGCGTTGCAGGGTGGGGGCAAGGGCAAGGAAGGCAGTGTCATTGGCAAACTGGAGAAGGTGGACGGGGGATGACGGCGGCGGCATGCTGCCGTGTACAAAAGATACAGGAGGGGGGAGAGGATGGAGCCTTGGGGCACACCGGCGGAGGGGAAAAAGGTGTAGGAATCTGTGTTATGGATGGTGACATACGAAGGACGGCGGGAGAGAAAGGAGCCGATCAGACGGACGTAGTTAATGGGAAGGGCGAAGGTTTGGAGCTTGAAGAGGAGACCGGAATGCCAGATGCGGTCATATGCACGTTCGAGGTCCAGGGAGAGGAAGATTGCAGAGCGACGGGAATTAAGCTGTTCAGAAAGGAGATGAGTGAGGTGAAGGAGAAGGTCATCAGAAGAGAAGGACGGCCGAAAGCCACACTGGGTAACGGGAAGGAGGCGGTGCTGGCGGAAAAAACTCTTGTTAATGTCTTTCTCATTTTTAACCAACATATCACCACAAATATTGCTGAGTATGAAAAATTGTCTTTACAAATAAAAAAGAGACACGGATGAGTTTACCACCTTTGTTAAGAAACTAAACATATTCAATTGCAGTAGTTAAGGAGGTTTTTGTTATTTCCAACCATTTCCTGTTATGATTCATATTTCGACATCGAATAATTGGCCGTCGGTTGAAGGCCCTGTTGCTTGGTGTCGCCGACAGATGTCAGCGTGGCACGTTGCCGGGAAAAACATGGCGAGCCTTTCATGCTCCATCCCCTGTCACCGTCTGCTCTGCAGTGCCTGTATAGCGGAGCAAACACAGACTAATTGCAGTGAACACTAGCATTATTCTATGGAAGGGTGAATGCAAATGCTCTGCTGGTAAACCTAATATATTTTCTTGACGTTCTGTTAAAATTTAATAATTGAACATATGGCCTTCTTGAATACAGTGCAATAAATGCACATAAATCAATACGTAACTCAGTTTATTGTAATATGGGCTCCTGTGCATCAAGAGGTGTGATTTTAATTGAGTACTGCCATGAGGTTCGCCGTCAGTGTTTGTTATGTGCTACGCCATCCGTCAATACCTTTTATGTTCCAGTCATACTGTGCCTTGTGTTCTTTTAACTGTCGCAGTGTATGGCTTTTTGTGTGTGCTACTTTTAAACAGTTTTTTATCTCCATTTTACAGTCACCCCGTTTTTTGTCTATTGCCTTCCATGATGTTCCCCCTTTTATATATATATATATATATATATTCACCATATTCTCTCCTTTGTTATTTTTAAATGTCTTCTATTGTTTGTTCTATGTCTTTCGGCTGAAGAGCAGCGCATATGCTGCTGCCAGCCAGCCCCGATGGGGAATTGAAGTACAATAAAGAAACAAAAAAGAAAAAAAATATATATTGTAATATGGGAGAAAATCAAGTAAATTATGGTTAATTCCCATTGTCTTTCGCATTATACTCCCCTCATGGTTCATTCTTTGACATGTGGCCAATTGTATATGTTAGAATAGAAGTTCTTTATGATGTCTTGTTTTGGAAGGAATGGTAGAAATCGCCTTAGATGGTGCATGTTCGTCTCATTTATCATTACATGAGCCCAATTGAGCCTGATTTACAGGGCTTGGTGGAACTGCAGTTTGATCAGAAAGTTGGAATGTGTGCTCTTCTGCCACATCAATGAATGGCTTAACTTTAACACCAACACGAGTGTATTGTGAACAACAGAATTGCACAAATTGTGTTACATAAAAGAGCTGTTAGTTTCTGTGTGAAGCCCTTCCTTTCCTTTCAACAGAAATATTAGTATTTCTATGGAATTTTGGCCACCACTCCTTAAAATTTGGAACCTCTTCTGTTTTTGATATTTTCACTACAAAATTCCTCTTTGTGGGGGATTCAGTTATTAATTCTGCATGTTCTTTCAGAACATATATCCTATCCACCTTGCTAATTTTCCTTTTTGTCTGTTGATATGCCTATCATGTGCAAGGTAGGACTACCCTCCAGTTGGAAAGTAATGGGTGATGAACTGAAACCTTCCCTGTGCCACAAGCATTAAACAAACCTCACCATTGAATGGTTTTTATTTTGGCCTCCACAATAGTCAGAGAATGAGTGAAAGTCTTTAACACGTTGTCCACCATTTTCATTTATATAATTAAAAAGAAATGAACAGGCTTCATCAGGGTTTTTTTGTGCTGTTCCTTCATGATGCAGATAAAAACCTGGCTGTACCACTCTGTAATTCGTGCGCATTAAAAGAATTAATGAAAGCTGCCACAAGTGAAATGTAAGTTGTCTTTGTATCTGAGGTAATTGCAAATTCTGCATTATATCAAACGAGAGGCCTGCAATGGTAGAATCAGTGTCAGTTTTTGCTGTAACTGGGTGTAATTTCTTGTGCACTATTAACTCAGCTATGCTGTCCTTTTAGCAGCATTATTCAGAGATGGACTTTTCATATGTACCCAAGGCTCTTCACATGTACTGCTCGCAGACACTTGTGGTTGCCCAAATTTTAAATTAAAATGCCATGTTTAATTTTCAGATAAAATTTATAATCAACTTAAATATCCGGTTTAAAAGTTTTGAACATCTGCCACATAATCTTCACATGTTTATGGTCAAGATAACTCCATTCTTCATTGGCGTAATGTGCTTTCTGGACTGGAAATGATTTGATGTGATTTTTCATTTCCACTTCTTAAGCCACTGGTTTTGCACTGCCAGTATGTCATTTTCCCCTCTTGCAATGCTCCAGTACCTGCGTTATTCTGAATTACGATACAATGTCCCTCTTAATAGGTGGGTTATCTGGATTCGAGTCCGAGTATGGCACAAGTTTTCATTGTCGTCATTCCATCATACAGCTGAAGCTTGTCCATATTCACAACTGTGAATACATTTCATGTTTTCACCTCTTATCTCTTGGAGATTTACCTTCTTTCAACATATTGCCTTACTCGGCCATTGCTGACACCACCAACAATTTGGAAGGCTGTTTTCCAAAACTGAATCTTTTTTT
This sequence comes from Schistocerca serialis cubense, assembly GCF_023864345.2. Taxonomy (NCBI): domain Eukaryota; kingdom Metazoa; phylum Arthropoda; class Insecta; order Orthoptera; family Acrididae; genus Schistocerca; species Schistocerca serialis. Next base: position 190,147,682 of record NC_064648.1, read on the forward strand.
CAGACCTTGATAACCGATAAATGCATGATTGCAATTTTGGTTTCTTCCACCTAAATTCCTTATCACTTCTAGGCTTCTTCCTTGCCATTTGTTTTACTTCTATGAGGCTTTGAATGATTCCATCCTGTTCATTTTTTGTTCTATTGTGCTGCCCTCTGTTATCTTGTCATGCCTTTCATCTGACAAGTGGAAACAGAATGACATATTCAGCTGAACTTAATGTTCTACATTATAATGTTCACTGTGGTAGTTAAACTTTAATTCTGAAGTAATACTACATTTCAGGTTAGAACTCACATGCTGTTAGAACCATGACATTTTGGTTGAACTCTGTTCCCTCTCCAATTTATACAAGCTTCATTTTTCACTCTGCTCGCTTTATGGCTACATGTTTTGGGAGCTCCACTACATTCTTTCTTTCTTCATCACTCCCTGACATTTGTCACTAACATTATGACTGTCTGACATTTTATCACCAATGACAATAGAGATTAATCAATGAGAATGAGGCAATAATGATTATTTGCCCTTCTTAAAATTGTGCTGACAATATAAAATTTTGGTGAGAGCCCCAATCTTTTGTACCTGTGGGCATTCTCTTCAGTGAAAGTGATAACAATGACTGCATAACAATACAAAAAGTACCAGAACATATGAGATTTTTATACATCTTTATCAGGCTACATCCTTATAGCACAAAACCGTACCTAACTCAATGTTGTCAAAAAATAGATGTGTGTATTTTCTTAATATTCCCATTCATTTACAAAATAATTCAGTATTGCTTCTTGTGTTCTTACCTTACTCCTAAATCTTATCTGGTCTTTCTTGAAGTCATGTTTTACTATCTATTCACTACTTCTGTATACAGTTCCTGATAGTATTTTGCAGCCATAAATACTCTGGATTTCGTATGTTGTTAGACATAAAATGGACAGATGGATCAGTGTAAGAGGCAAAGGGCATGAAAGTAGAACAGTGGCTGAGAAGGGACTGAGACAGGGTTGTAGCCTATTCACTGTGTCATTCAATCTGTGCACTGAACAATCTGTCAAGGACACCAAGAAAAGTTTTGACATGATTTTTACAGTTCATGAATAAGAAATTACAGCTATAAGTTTTGCCAATGCCAGTGTAGTTCTATCACTGTTGGCAGAGGCCTTGGAGGGAAAGTTGAATGGAAGGAATAGTGTCTCTAAAAGAGTGTATAAGATGAACAACAAGAAAATTGGTATCCTTCAGCTATTGTCATTAGGGAGTTGATCGTCATTTGTTTTACATGTCATTTGTTTCGTGGGTAACAGTGCTCCACATTTGGTAATTGAAGGATCAAGTACTTTAGTCCATTATTAAAAGTTGTTATCTTTTGATAACTGGGTCAAGTTATTTACAATATTGTCCATGGGCAATTTTAAAGTCTTGATTACAGCTAGCTCTCTGCATTAAACACAGCTGTCTCTTCCCGGTACAACATACATTGAACCGGATGAAGGAAAGACTTCTTACTTCTCATCCATGTGGTAGGTCTCCCCAGACACAGTTTTTGGGTGCCTCTCCCAAAACCTACCCATCTCCTAAACCTAACCAGCCCTTTTCCTTCACCCCTCTTCTTTCCTCTTCAATCCTTCTACAAGGAGATGGAGCCACTGCCTCCACAATCTTGCACATTTCTATAATCTTTGTATATCTTTTCTCCTGTCACCAGTTATTGAGCAGATAAGCATCTACAAAATTACATTACGTCATCAATGAGAGGAAAAGACACGCTCAGACCACTACATAGCTGAAATTAATATAATATTTACACCTTTAAAGAAAATTAGATTCAACCTACATCAGTTGATTAAAAATGAGAAGTACCACCAAATAAAACAAATCATTAAATTAAGATATGACCTGGACAAACTGATATCAAGTCCCCCCACCCCCCAAAAAAAAGAACCATAAACCTCAAAATCACAAAAATTCCAGGAGAGTCTACAAAATCCTTGGGAATTAATTGCAATAGTATTAATTACCTACGGTAATATTTGAGGATAAAGCTAGAAGACACTCACACAGTAACAAAGAAAATGCTGAAACTGTGACAGAAATATTTAATAAACTTTTGGACCATGAAGAAGGCAAAGATCTCTTACTGACCAATGTAAGCAACCCAACAAAAACCAAACCTAACAAATCAGTCCCCTCAAATTTCCCAGATGTACAAAAAGAAATCAGAGGTCAAAAAATTGTAAGGTGGTTGTTAAAATGTGACGCAGCCAAGATCACCTTACACATACACAGCCCTCTCTTCCCAGTATAACGTAGATTGAACCAGAAGAAGGAAAGACTTCTTCCTTCTCATCCATCTGGCAAGTCTCCCCAGACCCAGTGTTCTGGGTGGCTTTCCCAAACCCTACCCATCTCCTAAATCTGGTTCACAACATTCTTCCATTTTTCTGGCGTTATTCATATGACAGCCTCATTTACGAGACTCTCTGTGTCACCCAGTGTAAAGTTTTTTTTTTGCTCCACAACATCTACTTTTATTTGAGCCGAGATGAGTTCAGTTGCATTGTAATGGCAGTGGTATGGTGGAAGACAAATAACTTTGTAGCCGTGGTTATCTGCTAACATATCAATTACATTATGCGTCTTCTGTGGCTTGTATCATTTGACTACTTCCAGAAGTTCCGATTTCCACATATTCTGTTCGAAGCCTGTTTTATTATGTTTCAACCAGCTGAATACTCTGCCTCTCCTTGCAGCAGCTGTTGGCGCCTTATCTAATTACACAAATGGTATGGCGAGTTGTCCACTACAAAAACACTACCAGAACTGACGTTTGGTAGCAAACAAGTAACAAACCAGTCTTTGAATGTATCTGAATTGATCTCCTCATGGTAGTTGAGAGATTTTATTGACTGAAACATCATCATAGCACTGGGCACAAAACCGTTCATAGAGCCAGCATGGCATATAATTAGTCACCCTCCCTTACCAGTTGGTACACACATAGTTCCGTGGCGCATGTCATCTGTCCTTGTGACAGAACGTGCGTGACGCACATTGACCCACATTTCGACCATCCATATTACATTTTCCAGACCGACTGCTAGCAACTTGCACAGGAAACGACATCTCCGTGCTACAGTGTCTCTGCATTCCGTTAATACTTTTATTACTGAGAACTTTTTCCAATGGAAGCCAATTTTTTTTTTTTTTTTTTTTTTTTTTTTTTCCAGAACAATGGAGAGACTTGTCGTTCTGCCTGCGAACAAACCACTGTCTGACAGTGTTGCCATCAACTTTTTAAGTTTCGATTTCTCCTTCCTGCTGTAGTACGCGTATATGTGTTGCCTGATAGCACTTTTGACAAAGTTGTCTGTTTCAGTCACACAACACGATCTCTTCCTGGAGATTCCAGGCGTCACAATAACAGGGCTCGCAGCTGAATTGGCAACTTCTTCAGCATTTGTAACTCTCTTCACTGTCGCTGCAGAGATGTGCAATGCTTCTGCCTTTCAGTCAACCAATTTTCTCACTGATAACAAAAGGCCCACCAATGACCCTTTCCCTTTCAAAGTAAACACGCAATCTGTATATAAATTCGTGTGCTTGGGATTTCAGCGTAGCTCCTTTCCCAAAAGCCATTTTCCCCTTATACACACTTTTGCACTTATACGGCAAGACTCACAGATGTAGCAGCATGCACACGTGTACACACAAACCTGAACGTAGCACGAGGCATAACTGACTGAAAGCAGTGGTCCAGCGAGTACTACGGCAACACTCGGCCATTGCCACGGTAACGTAAACAAAAGCTCATGATCCAATCGGTCGTCGCGGATGCGCGAAGCAAGTGCGCCAAGGCCGTGTCAACTGTCGGAGCTCTTCTCTCGCCGTATGGAGTATAGCTGTGCACGCTGTGAACACTACACGTTGTTTATCAAATTTGTATCTATTTGGCCCGTAAGGCAATTACATCACGCCAGTTGTGCATGCACAGAAGCTCCTTAAAATTGCACAAGTGAAGGTAAGCTCACGATCCTGATGCCAGTTTCCACCAAATCTAGAGGAGTAATGCAGCACAGCACGGTAGACTTAGTGCCGTGTATTTCAGATTATACATTACATTTTAACAGCATTCAGAAATAAAAGAAAACAGTAAATCCAGAAGGTGTCAAAAGTTAGGGTGCTCACGGTCTCTTGTGCTCTGACAGAGCGGCTTCCACTGGTAACATTGTAATGGCTACTGCAGTGATCTATAAGTTATTATTATTTCTCTCCCCTCTCAGACGCCACATCTGGTCAAAGAAGGCAAGTGACGCTAACCATGATGAAGCGTGACTTCCTTTTAACTGTATGGTATATGTTATATTGCATTTAGGAACTTTCGAGTAATTGAACATGTATCAATAATTACGGATTTCTGTAGTTGTATATATAAGTTTTGATGTAGCTGTATTGCATTGATGTACTGGTGGATATTGTGTGGTATGACTCCTGTAGTTGATAGTATAATTGGTATAATGTCAACTTTATCCTGATGCCACATGTCCTTGACTTCCTCAGCCAGTTGGATGTATTTTTCAATTTTTTCTCCTGTTTTCTTTTGTATATTTTTTGTATTGGGTATGGATATTTCAATTAGTTGTGTTAATTTCTTCTTTTTATTGGTGAGTATGATGTCAGGTTTGTTATGTGGTGGTGTTTTATCCATTATAATGATTCTGTTCCAGTATAATTTGTATTCATCACTCTCCAGTACATTTTGTGGTGCATACTTGTATGTGGGAACGTGTTGTTTTATTAGTTTATGTTGTATGGCAAGTTTTTGATGTATTATTTTTGCTACATTGTCATGTCTTCTGGGGTATTCTGTATTTGCTAGTATTGTACATCCACTTGTGATGTGATCTACTGTTTCTATTTGTTGTTTGCAAAGTCTGCATTTATCTGTTGTGGTATTGGGATCTTTAATAATATGCTTGCTGTAATATCTGGTGTTTATTGTTTGATCCTGTATTGCAATCACGAATCCTTCTGTCTCACTGTATATGTTGCCTTTTCTTAGCCACGTGTCGGATGCGTCTTGATCGATGTGTGGCTGTGTTAGATGATACGGGTGCTTGCCATGTAGTGTTGTCTGTTTCCAATTTACTTTCTTCATATCTGTTGATGTTATGTGATCTTAAGGGTTGTAGAAGTGGTTATGAAATTGCAATGGTGTAGCCGATGTATTTATATGAGTGATTGCTTTGTGTATTTTGCTAGTTTCTGCTCATTCTATACAGAATTTTCTTAAATTGTCTACCTGTCCATAATATAGGTTTTTTATGTCGATAAATCCCCTTCCTCCTTCCTTTCTGCTTAATGTGAATCTTTCTGTTGCTGAATGTATGTGATGTATTCTATATTTTTGCTATTGTGATCGTGTAAGTGTATTGAGTGCTTCTAGGTCTGTGTTACTCCATTTCACTACTCCAAATGAGTAGCTCAATATTGGTATAGCATAAGTATTTATAGCTTTTGTCTTGTTTCTTGCTGTCAATTCTGTTTTCAGTATTTTTGTTAGTCTTTGTCTATATTTTTCTTTTAGTTCTTCTTTGATATTTGTATTATCTATTCCTATTTTTTGTCTATATCCTAGATATTTATAGGCATCTGTTTTTTCCATCGCTTCTATGCAGTCGCTGTGGCTATCCAATATGTAATCTAATTGTTTAGTGTGTTTTCCCTTGACTATGCTATTTTTCTTACATTTGTCTATTCCAAAAGCCATATTTATATCACTGCTGAATACTTCTGTAATTGTTTGAGTTGTTGCTGCCATTAGTTTTAGATCATCCATGTATAGCACATGTGTTATTTTGTGTTGGTATGTTCCAGTAATATTGTATCCATAATTTGTATTATTTAAATTGTTGGATAGTGGGTTCAGAGCAAGGCAGAACCACAAAGTACTTAATGAGTCTCCTTGGTATATTCCACGCTTAATCTTATTATTATTATTATTATTATTATTTAGTGGGAGTGCTCAGACATGAAGCATTGGCATGCTGAAGCCTTCTAATTTCTGCTAGTATGGAAGGTTGTCCAGCAATCAAATAATTTCCAAACAGGAAGAACCACATTTTAACTGTGTTGATTTTATCTGAGGGCAAAGTGTGTGGAAGAAGTAAATGCTAGTAGGTAGGACAGTGCACATTTCTTTTCTGAGGTGGAGTTGTTGATGGCACTTGTGATGCACTGGGTATTACTTTATCATTCATTTTATCTCACAGACTGCTGCAACACACACACACACTGAAAGAAACACTGCACTGCAGTCATGGACTGTGCGGCTGGTGCCGGCAAAGATTAGAGGCCTCCCTTGGGCATGGGTGTGTGCGTTTGTCCTTAGGATAATTTAGGTTAAGTAGTGTGTAAGCTTAGGGACTGATGACCTTAGCAGTTAAGTCCCATAAGATTTCACACACAATTGAACATTTTTGAGAAACACTACATTCAAGATATACTCATTTGAAAGTAGATTTTTGATTATGATATCAATGAAACAAAAAGAACCTGAATAGACTTTGTACATGACTTACAATGTGTAGTGCCTGAGAAGAAACCAGATGTAAAAAAAAATGAATAAAAATAAGCAGCACCCATATCTCACAGACTCACTAGTTCTTGGTTCAGTATAATAGAATCAAGAACCAAATATTATTTATCTTTAATCATTTTATAAATAAAACTAATCAAATTTTTTTCTAAAATTAAGTTTGGCAATAATGTCTGTGATATAGGAGGGAGGGGGAATTAGCTGATACCTTACACACTCAGGGGTAGGGACAATGACCTTATAATGGTTGCCACCACAGGCAAGAAGTAACATATACTTTATCGACTATAGCAGGTCATTTCTATATTTTAAATTTACATTGTTCATATTTACTGAAATTATTTTCCCGACTTTGATATAATCCTCGAGTGCTTCGCATATGTGCCACTGCAGATTTCAGGAACTCTGTGTGATGCAGCTGTTGTTGAAATTCGAAATAAATGTTTTAGACTTGTGTAAATGTTTCCAGTTGTTGGCACGGAGCGTAAGTGCGAGTCTCTCTTCAGCCGAGGTCTCTAGTCTATAGCCACGGTCTTGATTTTAGTTTTCCTTTCAATACATGTTACCAACCAGTGAAAATCATCCACCGACATACATATCGAAGCAGGCCTTATGAAGTTAGTGACTAGTGAACTGCCACCACATATCTGACGCTTCCACAAAAATTCAGACCGAAATTTTTCTCTTCCTTCGCTGCTTTGTTTCCTGCATCAGCAACAGTGCAGTTGACATACACGACAATCCTGTCTAGATATCACTGTTTTCATCGCAACTATTTCACTGCGGTGTGGTTCTATCGGGTATCTGTGTATGTAAGTTTAGTACCAAAGAAACAAAATCGCAGACTTCGCTTTTGTTCACTCTCTCAATACTTGTTTGGCAGTGCTTTCTTTCGCTCGTCTAGTGTAAACACTTGTTCGTAAGTACAAGCGAATTGTAGTGAACTGTTGTCTGGATTGCTCGTTCGCTTGTGTTTGCTGCGGTGCACAGTCACTACACAGCAGACGGCAACAGGAGAGACAAGACTACACTGACAGAGTAAGGGACGTAGTTCACATAAGTTACGACATCCAGTTGAAGGGTCAATTGTAGTGTCTGATTCCAACCGTTGGCTTTGAACAGTGATGTCATATCTAAGGCAAAGACGCTACATTGAGGTAATCTTTGAAAGTAACTGATCAAAAAAGTAACTGATAAAAAAAAAAAAAAATGTAGCATACTATAAAATTATGTACAATCACAGGTGATTAATTACTTAGCCGAGATTTATATTGGAAAGAACTGAAGGTAACGAAAATAAATAACAGAAAAAGAGTAATATCCATGTCTGGAATAAATTAATATCGTAATTTATGTGAGTAAGAAAAGGACAGATAACCTTTAAATCTATTACAGTAGAGCATGTGGTGAAGTCATTATGTTATAAAATAGTGTTAATATGTAATAATTATTGAATCTAAAAATTCTACTGGGGGAAAGTGGGAGTTTTTGTGCATGGAGAAACTAAAATGTAACACAATAACAGAAAATGAAATAAATTGTAACATATATGAAACATTAAAAAAAACAGTAGCAAGAAATGTGAAGAAACTGACACACAAATCCTGAAAGAGCTGTCGGTATACAGGTAATGAACAGTCACATAAAGTAACAAATGTTGGCATCAGTAAGTAGCATTAAATGTTGTAGGTCAGTTCTATTTACCGATCCCGGCCATTTCATGGTTCATTATTTATATAGTTTATCCAGCAGGTTTGGGCACTGGGTAATAGGGTTTCACCATTAATGATTACTCTCTGAACTACTATGGGAAAGTAACAAATATTGGAATCAGTAACCCCAATTGACCTAATTGGTTTATTCTGTTTACCAATTCCAGTCCTTCTGCAGTTCGTTATTTAGACAGTTTTAATAACACATATATACAGTACAGTATTATAGGACTTCTACATTTACTATTACTTTTTGCACTACTATGAAAAAGAAAAAAACTTGAAATCAGTACGGTACTTTCGTATTCCCTGGATCATTTGCACAACAAGTTGTAATGATGTGGAAAGAATCATTTTATGCTCAAGTAACAAATTTACAATATGCTGCTACATCCAGACTATTTACTGGGTGTTTTTATTATTTTTTAAGTATAAAGAAGTTAATTACTAATTACTACCAATCACATTTTACACATTATTGGTACACAAACAGAAATACAGAACAGTTGTTATCGAGGAGAATCTTTTCAGTTGGTTTTCAAATTTAACTTTGCCGTGTGTCACATGTCTCTGATGAAAATTTTGACAGTAATATTGTGCTTCACTTTTTGTGCAAAAGACAACCTCAAACAAGGATAAGTTACACCAGAACTTTATTCCACGTGACATTATTGAATGCAAGTATGGAAAATATGTTGCCTCTCCCCAATATCTACGTGGCTGAACTAACTTGTTTTAGGGCTTACGAAAACCTTTTTTTTACCTTGTAAGTCTTATCAATATAGACATTAAGAAAATTTTGATGTTCCACCCTATGTATCACCCCCCCCCCCCCCCCCCCAATTTGTTACAGTTATCATGGGTTTAGTACCCCTAAGAGGGCAGAACTGCATAATTTGTGCCTTTTGAAATTGAGAGAGAGACCATGTGAAGAAAACAATCAATGATACGTTAAAGAAGATTGTTTCTCATTTCTTACCCTGCTGTATACATGCTTGGATTGATTGCAAAACTAGTGTCATCTACAAAAGGAACTAACTCTGTTTGTTGTGTGTTAGACGAGTGGCAATTTACATGATTGCAGATCTATGATGGGACCTTGGGGAACCCTATTATGATTTCTCTCATTAGAAGAATCTACCCTGATTGCATTGGTTGGTTTACTATGCATAACTTTTCACATTCCATTGGTTATGTATGATATTATCTGTTGGTTGGCTGTGCCATCAATTCCATAAAACCTCAGATCATCTACAAGAATGTTGTGATTTACACACTCAGATGTCTTAGATAGATAACGGGAAATAACAACTGGTGCTATTTTGTTATTTCATCATCACAAGTTTTCATGCTCATCATGGAGCATTATGACTCCACAAACGGAGTGTCTCCATCCTGTTAGGCCCTGTTGAAGAAGTAGACCAGAGATTATCTTCTCCTCGGTCTCTTGCCCTCGATGTTCCCTTCCGAGATTATTTTCTCCACATCTTCTCACAGTATGGCCAAAGGGTGGAGAATTTTTTGATTGATACAAGAAGAAAGGCATCTGGAGATATTCAGTTGCTCGACAACAAACATCTGTTCTTCTTTCCATCCGTTTTATGTACAGTAATCTGTCAGCACCAAAGTTCAAATGCATCAATATGCTGCACACATGTGCATCTCTCGTGTCTTTGGACAAAATGATAAGCAACTACTGATGCTCTAAAAATTAGTGAATGACAAATAATAAGAATTGACAGTGAGACATTAGCAAAAGAAGATTAGCCATCATCTAAATTGGTGATGCTTGGGAAGCAGAAGCCCCTCAAGAGGACAGTCGCAAATTGTATTCTTTCTCATCATAAAATATACAGTTTGTGTATTATTCGAGAAAGGAACAGCCAATGCATATAAAACTATCTGCATCTCTTGTCGCAGCAGACCTGTTTCAGGGTAGTTAATCGTTATTGCCTCAATTTGTAAGAAAGTTAGGATTCCATTACATGCCTGTTTGTGGCTGGATGTTATTAATGCAGCACCAAGATACTACAGCCTGGCACTGCCGTTTTCTGAGTGAATCAGTAGGGACGAATTTTCACAAAATCATTTGGCTTGATGAAACCTGGGTAAAAGCGGACACAGCTTTGGAAAAGGTTGTAAATATGATACCATCAGCAGTAGTGTGGCAGCTCAAACTGACACAGAGAAGTAAAATAATTGTAGAGCACACTGGAACTTCAGAAAGTTTCATTCTAGTTGTCTGCTGTTATTAAGTTCGCAGAAGACCTCCGAAGAAGAGGTGAGGCACAGGACTTTTGTAAAATGGTTTTAGGATACTGTACTTAAAATCGTTACAAAATAAATCTGTGATCTTTATGGATTACTATTTATATTATTCAGTATACAAGGTAGAACACCCACAAAGACAGTGAGGAAAAACAAGACATTATTTGCTGTCTAGAGAAATGAAACGAACCTGTTGACAGTAACTTGAAATGCTGGCACCTCCAACATAGTAGTTGCCCATTCACTTGTTGCCCATTCACTTGCCAGTCCATTCAACTGTGGACTGGCTTTTCTGGGTGATGTCTAACTACTTATAGATGTAGGTAAGAATGAATTATTATTTAGAAAAGAACATAATGCAATGAAATATGGCTTGATTGGAATTTAGATTTTCATGGCCTAAAGAATCAACAGAATTCTGAATTACATACAACTTTGCTGGCTAAAAATTTACAATAATGAACATTATTTTTCTTCTGCATTGTGAGCCTTGTCTTCTATATGAATGAGAAAAAGTGCAAATTGGAATGGATTACTTGAAATAATTAGTATCTTGATTCACCAATGGTGTACATCTGACGGTATAGAAAATTTAAGGTAAGAAAGTAGTTGAAGCCCAGAGTCTAACGGTGGCTCTGACTAAATCTGCAATGGAAAACACTACTGGTGGGGGGGGGGGGGGGGGGGTCGGGGGGGGGGGGAGAGCTTTTCCAATAGTGTCAACATTCATACAGCATGGTTCCATGGCCTAGGAGCAGATTTCTATTGTTGAGGAACTGAACGACTGTTCAATGTTCTGACCATTGTTTAGAGACTTTGCGACTGTGCTGAAAAAAATAGTGCCACATATCTGTGTCACTTGGAAGTGTAATGCAGCGTCCAGTAAGCGTTATTCTGCCTGCAATAATAAAGTTTACCATACAAAGAGTGGTTCAACAATTTGAGATTTATCACGTCACGTTGTTCTGGGTCTGGTGAGCTTATAAAAGTATTTTTGAAACAAACTGCCATAGTTTGAATTTGTTGCCACATAATTTGCAAATCTGTTCAGTATGATGCTTCAGAGTCCATTGGTTTCTGGTGTGAATTTACTCCCTTTGTCAGATAAGTTCCCGGACAGGTATTTTAAAAAAATAGAAAATTACACTTACTGAGTAGTTATCCTAGCTCCTATCGAAATTAGTCCCCTTGGCTCTCTATACACAGTGGCCAATGTTTCTGGAGGTCTTGGAAGCAAGCAGGAAAATTTTTAACTGCAATTGCTGCAAGGTCATTTCTCACAGCCCATTGGATGCCTGCAATATCCTGATGGAGCTTTCCTTTCAGTCACCCTTTCACTCAAACACGGAAAAAGCAAAAAACTGTGAGGTGAAAGGTCAGGTGAATACGGTTGATGTGGGATGGCAATAACAGAATGTCTGCCCAGCTTTGGGGTATTGCATTGTCATGCAGTGAAAACCAGTACTGAGAATGTCACAAATCAGGGTGGTGATATCAAATGACTTGTTGTAAATGTTTCGAGACTTCAGTGTAAAGAGTTTGGTTCACTGTTTGAACTGTAGGAGCATACTCATGGTGAATAATCCCTATCAAAGGATGTGGTCAACATTTCCTATATTCTCAAAGGTTGTCATTTGACTTGTTTTTTATAGGCTGGTAATCCAGGTCTCCGCCATTCAGCACTTTGACACTTGGTGTGAGGGCTATACTGGTAGCACCAACTTTCTTCTTCAGTAATAACCTTTTACAGAAATGAGGGATTGTCCAATTTTCACAAGTGGTTTTCCAGAGCATAAAGCAGAACATAATGTTAATTCATTGCTCACAATCAGCATTCATTGTGTGACCATAACTAAAACCCAAACAGTGTATTCCTAAGCTCAGTCCTTTCACTTAGTGATTTTGTATGGCAACCTGTCCAAGTTTATTTGAAGGACATACACATACCACATAACGTAAAAATAACATTTTTCATTTTTACAAACAAAGAAAGAAAAAACCGCCCTGAAACTTTTTTGACAGAAGGAGTGTTTTAAAATAATGTATATATGTAAAAGCTACTGATTATGGGAAAAAACGTGATATTTTCACAGCTACATCGTATTCTGCAGTCAGTGTGAAGTGCATGGCACAAAGTACTTCCTGTTGTAATAGATATTGATAAGTCTTCCAATTCCATTAGCTTGTATAAATCTGTTTGTACTGTGTTTAAAATGCAAAGTATTTATAGTAAAGTAAAGGGGTATGTTACATCCAGAGAAATTATGCTGTTCGAGCAATGACATTTCTACAGACTAATAGTATGTTGACTGGGAAAATTCTTTAAAGGAATAAAATACAGGATGTACATAAAGTTTGGGAACACGTTGAATTATTTATTGCACAAGAACTAAATATTGTAGAGATGTCATACATATGGCATTTTGAAGAGGAAATCTGAAAGTGTTTCCCCCCCCCCCCCCCCCCCACCCCCCCCAAACATTTGGTGTGTGAACCATGAGTGAGCTGGCAGATGTCAATATGGTAATCAAATTCCTGCCATACCCGTCTGAGCATTGCATTGTCGACTGTGGCAGTCACTTCCAGTATTCTCTCCCGGAGATCTCCTACATCACGTGGTAGAGGCGGTACATGCACCAGATCTTTAATGTCCCACAGAAAGAAGTCACACCGAGTGACATCTGGGGATCTGGGAGGCCATTTCGAACTCCAACACACAGAAAGCTTGCTCCGCACCTGAACTCGCCATGTCTGCGACTGGCGCTGACTATCGGCAAATTACCAAACTACACTGTGGCGGAATAAGTGAAGAAAGAAAAAAAAAAAAACTTTCAGGGTTTCTCTTCAAAATGACATATGTATGATATCTAACAGTGTTTGGTTTTTGTGCAATAAATAATTGAAAGTGTTCCCGGACTTTATGTACCTCCTGTATTTATGTCGGTGGATTAGCTTCCACCTAACACAAAACATGACACTGCAAATTGCCACCAGTTAAACAAAAAAATTAAATGAATGCACTTCCTCCACAACTGACCTGACTACCTACATTCAAGGTTTAAACGTTACTGTCAGCTACTGACAAGTAACAGTATTGGCTATAAGGATGCACAAGTGGTGATATAACATAACAACAACTTTGTTACAGGTGTAGGGAAACATTTTCTGCAAAACACGGAAATCCGCTCAAGTAAACATTAAGCTACCAATACAAGATAAACAGTGAATATCTGGTACAACTGAGTCAGTAGTAGCACTGTTAAAAATGGCAGCATTCCTGCTGATTCACTATATTTCATTTAGCGGGCATAATCACTGAGCATATTAAAAGGTTTAGTAACAGTTCATCCCAATGTATTATTTTCCTATAATTTCCTTGTTCCTTATTAAGCACTGTATTCAGCATTGAATAGTAGCTCTAGGAAGCTTTGGTCCTGATGCACCATATTGAACCTTCAGTAGATGGAGACTACTTCCTGCCATCTTTTCACTGTTTTCAGATTGCAACTGCTGCTTACATCTTCTTTGCACATTCCAACGATGTGAAAATACAGCCCGTGTGATGATCATTAAATGCAGTTTAGTGGACACCTTTTGTGTAACAAATTAAGTTATATTAACCAATAACAATAATAAAACCATGAGGAAGGAAGAATGGAGTAGGAGTCTATTGTTGAAGTGGTCTGCACTCTTACAGCACAGGTTATAAGTTATTATCTCAAAAAGTTTATTATTCTTTTCCCACATCACTAACACATTCTGTATACCACAGTTGTCACTATAATACTGCTAAATGCTCTCACTTATACACTAATATAAATTTTTTTCACTGAACACACATTCTCTTCATCACTTCTTGTTGCTGTAAGACATTTGGAAAGAGTACAAGCTTTTTGTGCAAATTAGACATTTAACAAGTAATCTACTGCAATGAACTGCAAAATTATCAATGACAGACAAAAGGCAATTACCAACAGCTCAATGGAGAAGTGCATTTTCTACATATGGTATTGTCTGTCTGTCTGTGTGTGTGTGTGTGTGTGTTGGCAATTGCCAAACACGCATTGCAATAACAATAATGGAAACCCATGTGCAGAAGAATTCATCCACACACACACACACACACACACACACACACATGCCAATACAAACCGATTACAAAGTTCTGACCAGGAAATAGCTTCTCAGTTATTTCGGAAGTGGAAACACATTTATCTTCTTAAAACAACAAATTGCTAGCACATTTCTCTTAATCATAAGTACAACAAACACTGCACATCCACTCCTGCAGATCCACAACACACACACACACACACACACACACACACACACACACACACACACACACACACACACACACACACACACACACACACACACACACACACAGGGTAATAGGAACCTAAGGATGCACCAGCATGTCAAAGTATTTTCCATTACCAGTTGCCATGTGCCACTACAATAAGACAGTCATACACGATCACATTACATTTTTATGTGCGGATAACTTAACAACAAGACATAGACAATAATCACCAAACTACATTAGGAATGATTTAAATCAAGTTTTTCCTAAAGTGGCTCTTACTCCTTTCTGTTTGATACATCCCTATAGAGCTCATCAGTGTTCTTTCCCCAACCAATGGATATTCAAAAACCTCAGTGTAATACTTGATGAGAGCTTTTTTATTATTTATTTTTCATTTTTTATTTGTTCATCTGTACATTTTGGTTGCCATGCTATCACAATAAATAGCAGCCTGCAAGAAATACCATGTGGAATAATCTGATAAAGGAAAGCTTTAAAAAAAGAAGGGGTTCACCACAAGTATTTACCTTTGGGAATGATTTACTACGAGTTTTGAGTGTGATGTGTCTTTTTACAGATATGAAAGATGAACAGCTAGTGGAGAAGTAGGAGAGCAAAGGACAGACATGTTAGATATATGGAGCCGTCTTTAGATGGCAGAGGTACCACTGCCTGTCAAGAGCAGCCAGGGTATTCCACCAACAGGATACAACCTTCAAATACCATTACAACATGCCACTACTCCTGCATTGGTCCTATAATTGATGGAGGTATGTTATGAACCATATTAGAATGTCCTGAAGCCTGTTAGGATGTAAGATCAGTACCAAGAATGTTGTACACTGATCAAGGAACATCTACACCATCAACCCAATACAGAAATGAAACATATGGCACAGGACATGAGATAATCCAAGAGAACCAACATTTGGTTCAAAGGTTACAGAAGAAGGCTGCCCTCAGTTCTTATGATGTGGATCACCCAGCGTCAGAGGGATATGAGAAGATTAATTGGATACAATAGAAAATTTTCCCCAAATATGCCAATGGAGCAAAGTACAGCTTTCATACATTAATTCCCCACAATTTACGTTACCCAAAATTTATTTTCTTATTTTAACACTTATCCAAAACATTCCACTTGTATTGGCAAGTTCTTGGCCTCACACAACTTCACTTAATCTGCACAAGTCCTCTTTATGAAATGATATGCTTGTGATTGTTTTACTATTGCAACAAACATTTTCAACAAAGAGTTCACATTACACAATACCTCCGAGCTCCTGGCCACATAAGTGTAATCAGTGAGCTTCCAACAAATTGGCCTACAGTAATAATTAGGACTTCGAGTACAAAATAGTGGATCTTTCTCGTGAGTTTTAGCCACTTGTGTCCTCACATTTCAATGGAACTCACATAAACACAAGTATGGCAACACAAGACCGCCCGGTTTGGTAACAGCACTACATAACAGCTAACAGTTCCAGGCAAAGATCCAGCTGAGGTAACTGCATTTCTGTTGAGCCAATGCTCTGTTTTAGACTGAGTGTAGTATAGTAGGTTGGTAGATGGAGTTGGAGTGAAACCTGCAGTTTTAAAGAGAGTTCTGTTCAAATGTTGGGAGGATCGTCAGCAAGCAAACTGGGAATTAGTGGGAGGCACATGGAAGCCAAGAGCTACACAAATAAGTAGATGACATTAGAAAATGACAAGCAGCAGCAGTAGGAATGGATGTGGGTGAAAATTTGTAAGGTGTGGCAAAGTGAAGAGGCAGCTTTTATTTAGTAGTGGGTGTCAAATGGATGGTGATGAAGAATGAAAGTGAGGACTGATGGTCAGGGGCAATAGCGGAGAGTAATGACAGTCTTAAATAACTGCTAAAAGCGGGTAAGTTCTCAGTATTTGTGACAGTATTTATGAAACTTAATATTCCATTTTTTTAATTTTTTCTTGAGAATTAATTAATTTGAAACAAACTCATGTACAGTACACTCAAGTAGGGACTCATCTCATTTTCTGCCATTAAAAGAAGGGTTTTCATGTTTAAATGTGTCCCTAAGATCCTTGAAGATGACCCACATTAAGTACATCTGAGAAAACCAGTATCACAGTAGCCATGGCTGAAACCCAAATTTTCACCACCCTGTTACATCTCTAATCCACAGTTAGAGTGGTTAAAAGAATCCTGTCTCCAAAAAGTTTATGGCAGAAAGAGTTTCTGTCATCTGACACAGGTTATTTTTGTGAGAAAGCTAGCATGAATTCAAAGTCATTCATTGCTTCACTACCTGACCATCATAGCTTACCTTCAACCCAACAGAGGCCATTTTCCCCCCCAATCAGGATTTCTCATTAATTTCCTTTGTGAAGAATCTAATTGTCATAGTACCAAATGACTAGGATACAGTCATTACTTCCTCTATACAATATCCGGTACCCTTCAGTATCTGTAATATAGAGTAGTCCTCCATGTGGGAAGAAGCTGTTGCTCAGCCTTTCATATGTCCAGTGAAAAAACATGACAATCACAAAATATTGAGAATGTATGCAGCTACAGTATGTGCCAGAACTGCTATGCATATCTTCAAGATCTATTGCACTCTGGAACAAAATGAAGTCTCTTCAACTGTTTACCAGAAGGAGATCGAAATTATTAAGTCAGAAGCCCACCTCAAATTCATCTCTCCTTTCTCAACCCAAAACTTCAACACAGTGATAGCTTTGGGACAGTAATTTTTGAGAACAATTTTCTTGAACAGTAGTTTTCCTTAATACTTTAAAATGTACATAAACAGTCTCGACCACAAGAACCGTTATTTTTGTGGTTGCTAGTTTCCTTCTGTTACTATCTGATGGTAGGTGGTATGGACTCCACAAAACTCCGCAGTTGACATTAATGCATTTTGTAATGCCTGCTCTGTTCTCTGCCAACACCTGTCAGCATTATATGTGGTCTGAAGGTGGTCAGTAACTGACAGAAACCAGTAACTACAAAAATAAAGTTTTTTGCAGTCGAGACTGTTTATCTTCATTTTTAAGCTCTGGGACAAGTAGAAAATTGACCAAAGTTGGTAGTGAGTGAGTCTGACAACACTAGTTGCGAGGCAACATAAATGGCAGAGTTTTCTGCATTTCTAATGTAATTTTTGTTTTTCTAGGAACTTGATATGTTCCATGCATGATTTTGTAACAAGACATTCATCACTGAGGACTGTATTTTATTAGAATATTTATTTTTGTTAGGACACAAATTACATTACTTGAGATGCCAAAGGCACATGCTAGTAGGATTAGGAAGTAACATACAAAATGTAATGAGACGAGACAGCAGACAGTAAGATTGAGAAGATTTTAGTTGCTGGCAAATTTTTTGGGGTTGTACTTTCATGGTCCACAAATGTTTTTGGCCCTGACATGTCATATAGAGCAGAGTCAGATATCTCCACAGCTGCTTCTGATTCTGCCATGTCTTGCCGAGACTCAGGTCAGGCATGTGACATGAATATTGTGAAAAGGGGGCATGGTACGTGTTTTAATGTGATTGACAGACGTAATCACCATCAAAGATGAAACTTAACTATTGATTCTTGATTCATAAAGAAATTAATAGTGGACAAAGAACAGCAGAATTAGTACAGATCATTGACCAAAGTGTCCCTGCATAACACTGGTATTTAAAATTCTGACAGTGCATCTATGCCATTGTTTAAAACATGCATCAAAGCCAGTTTGGAATAATTCAGTATTTTGCTTCTTGACCCACCGTTTTAAAGCTGATTTTATGTCATCCATGAACCAAGCGTGCGGTGATGCTGCAGTCAACACCAGCTGTGTGTGCTACTGCGTGAAAGAGTTGGGTTACAGAGAAACAGATACTGCTGTGCCAACATATGTCACAGATGTCAATTGAAGATGTGTTGTTGAAGTGATTCACAGTGACAGACATGGTGACAAAAATAGGTTAAGAAGCAAAAGTGTGACTTTTTTCCCCCAAATTGGTTTTGATGCCTGGGTTCAATGATGGTGCAAATGTGTATAAATGCATGGCAACTGTGTTGAATAGTTGTGTTGTCTAGAGGGCTAAGATCTGTAACAATTCCAGTGCTGTATGTTCATTATTAAATATTTTTATCAATCCACATACCACTAAGTCTCATGGCTTCTTTTCTGTTAAAATCATCCACGTATTTATGTACTTTGATGGCTTCTCTATATAGCTGTGGACAACATTTGATCACTGAATATGAAATATTTGTATTTATATTTCTTTCCAATGCCTAACTCTTCATTTGGCAAAACAAAGTGGCACCAGGAGCATCTCTGAAGATGTCAAAACACAGCTCTGGACGTTAACCACACAAGTTGGAAGATTCGTTAGCAACTATGACAACTGCCCATGAAAGCATTAACTGTGTGCTGAGCAGGTTTTACCACTGTCTTGAAAAAGTTTATTTTGGACTGGGGATATTTTGTAACCCACACCTATTTCACTGGTGGTGCAATCAGTGTACCCCCTGCAAATCCTATAGCCACTCAGTGGGAACTGAAGACAGTGTTAACTAGTAGACAGATTACCAGAGACAGGATGCAACTTTAATGAAAGACAGAGGGGCTATATATTGAAAGATGTTCGGCCAAGGGATGACAACATGCGGAATGTGATGTCGATGGTGCCAAATTGTGGAGGATGATGTAATACTTAACATTAAAAAATAAATCGGCCTGACATTTATTTGGATGCTGTTGGTCCCTTTGCCACATTTTCCAAAATATGAAGTGATGACAGTTTTGGATGGATTATATAACTAGTGGAATACAAAAAGAAAACCACATAGGATTCAGAAGAGGTTCTAGGCAGTGGATGCACATACAGGTAAAGTAGTAAACATGTGGCTAATTTTTGCAGCTCTGTACTTCAGTCTGCAATGCAATGTTGTCACTGTTTTTCATCACAGCCAGAATTCTCTGAACACAATTTGCGTCCAAAACTTACTGTGTTTTCCAGTAGAAAATGAACACAGTCTGTGGAATTTGAGTGCTTGGTAACAGTGTGCCTCACACATTTTCACTCAGTGTTGGCCTGTGGCATAATCTTCACTCATTCATTAATTCACATACTGTGTACGGTAAATCCCATCATAGTGCAGAGCCTGCAGCAATGCGGGCTGATATGAGTCATGGATCACCAGGCAGAAGCAGCCAGTCTAGGAAACATCCACAAAGCACACTCACTACCAATTGAGGCTCTATCGCAGAGAAGCAGAGGTCAAAAAACTACTTAGTCTATAGTGAGAATATTGAGTAAAGTGGAAAAACCAACATCAACAGATAAACATATGTTCACTCTTTTGTCTTATCTGAGGTAAATAATAATGAATTTAGGACAAACTGCCAAAATACTAGAAGTAAAAATGCTTTTCATGTAGACTATGAATCCTGACTGGGGTTTGGGACTGAGTTTTTTGTTCTGGTGAAAATGTTTTTGGAAGGTTGCCAACAGACATCAGGTAGAGAAATGGAAATCTCCAAATATTCAAAACTAAGGTGCAGTGGTACCATCACACTTACAGGTTATCAGAACAATGGAGTTTTAAATGCCCTAACACTGATAATTAGTCAGGTTTAACTACGGTCTAACACATACAGTCGTGACATTCCGACTCATTTATGTTATATATTGCAACAGCAGTGTTCCAAGCCAACAGAAAGGTACGTTTACAAATATGGTATCAGACTAGTGTAAACAGTACCATTTATGTTGATTTCTAACAGCTTTTACAATAGGGAACTTCATGTACTGCCGTAAAAATAAGCACTAACTAAGAAAGAAAAAGAAGGAAGGGTGGGCGAGACCACATTTGTCTTTCTTTAGTTTCCTAAGGGCCTTGGGAGGTATGAAACAGTCCGTTACAGAATAGTTTGTTTATGTTTCCCTTATAGCCTACAGATATTTGCTGAAGCATGTTTTTTTTAACCCTTAACCCAAACCAATGGTCTCTCAGACCCATCATTCATTTTAAACATTCATTCTAAAACATGTGGCAACATTCAACAATGAGCTTGACTTTGTCAGCCTAGCAATAAGACATATCATTTCGAAGTTAGTGCAAAATTGAGTGCCTTTGTGACCACGTTTCACATTATGTATAATAATTAGGTAGGTCCAACACACTGCATGTTTCTAGTCAGTACATATTTTGCTTTCAGTTGATATTTTGGATATTCTTACTTTATAGCATTTTATTGTATGTGTGAATTTATGCTATTTTTAGCTTCAGCATGCAGCAACTTTATAAGAAGACAAAGGGGTCTGCAGTTGAACCAAAGAAGAGGAAGCAGAAAATGGGAAAAACAATAACATTTTTGATGATTCTAGTATCGATTCTGACTTTGTAGTAGCTGATGGTCACCACAAAACAGGAGTGGTACAATAAAGACGTTGCTTTACTGGAAGGAGAGCCTGTTTGAATTGTACTACAGCTAATTACTCACAGCAAACACAGTAATTTTATGGCAAAGATAATTTCAAGTAGAAACATTCAGTCTGTTACAGCAAGAAAAACAGCTCAGCATAATATTTTGGAAAGAGGAATGGTTCTACTAAAAGCAAAAATCGAATTTTGGTGCAAATGTCTATTAAATCTCAAACACAGGAGAATTTATTTGATGACACCTTAGAGGCATACCAAATGATAGAATGGAAAAGAAGAAGATGTGTATAAAGTACCCAGCATAAAAAAAGGAACTGGTGGTCTCATAAGTGCATCAATCGTGCTCAGCCAACATTCATGGAATGCAATAGGAAGATGTGCATCGAGTGTGAAAAAGTTATCTGAATTGCTTTTGTTTGCATTTTCTGCAATCTTTCATTTATACTCATGTACATCGTGATTGATGTCACAATATTAAATCATTTCAAGATTCTTACTAAATGACTGCACATATGTTTTTTATTCATTTTGAATACTGTAAGTTCTCAATAGTATTGCATCTACTCGTAATATGAAACAGTTGACTATTCACTTAATTTTTGTCAGCTAATGTGGGGATATGTGATAACAATATTACAAACTTTAGGAGACATGTTTCTTGTTACATACTTGAGAGATGTTTTGGGTTAAGGTCTTAAGAACAAAAAGTACTAGTAAACAGCAGAAGAACTGACTTTTTGCAGAAAGACACCCATGTTGAGTATCTACTCAATTATGTTAACTCTTTTCATTACAGTTCCAATCAAATCAGAGAATATGTAATGTAGGAAAGCTATTTGAAACGCAATACCTGCATTATTTAATGTACTACATATGCCTCCACAGATGCAGCTGAAGGTGAAACCACACAGACATTACAATAAAATGCCAAAAGCAATAATCCTGCAGGATTTCTCGCTGCAACGTGCACTAGTGTTGTTCCAGCTTGCAGACAGTAACAGTTCCCACAGCAATGAATATCATGACCATATATGTTAAACTGTGCTTTAACTTTAATGTTCTGTAGACAGCTGACACTGTTCTGTGCAAATTTACTCAAAACTATTAGATAAAAACAGCAGCTAGTAGTATGATAAGAAGATCAGTAATTTCCTTTAAAAAATAATAATGTTGCTAATGTCCAACTACATTCTGCCAAACAAAATTCTAGAAACTAAATACAAAACAATTAAGTGATTCTTGAGTCAAATATTTGGATAAATTGTTCTAGGAACTAGTTTTGAAAACAGTATGGATGTAGCCCACTAACAAAGTATTTCAAATGGGCAAAGAGGCGCTGAGGAAATATAAAAGAAAAGAAAGTAATCACAAATTATTTTGTTAATAAAAGGATGGATGAAGGAGCAAACAAGGAGATTCTAAATTAGATCAATATTTCTTCACATGTAAAAATATGCACTAAACTTCTATGGGATATTACAAGAATAGAGTCAACCAGATTAACCAGGTAAGTTGTGGAGCTCTACAAAACCAGCAGTAAAGCTAGAATACAGACAATGGAACTTGTCATGACAGTAAAGACGACTTGAAAAAAGCAGGGATAACACAACAGCCAATGTTCGACAAATTTCATGTCTCTACGCACACCTTTTAATGAATACTTTAACTCACTCCATACCCCTAATGTGGAGCCAGAACAAAATGGGTGAATGAATGGATGAAAAACATGTTTACCACTAAATTCTTTTTACACTGTACAAGTTGAACCCACATTAGAAATACCATATTTGTTGATTTCTTTGCCATTTATGCAATATGTGTTTGTATAAGTTCAGCCGTGACGGAAGTGGTGCAGATAGCAATGCAGTGTGTTGTATTGAGTTCTATTTAAACTGATGCATTATTCAAAAGAGTGAAGTACAGATGCAGCTTGATTTCGAATTACTCAATTTAATACAGGTACCAAAAATCAGCTGACAGTGGGTGAGTGAATGATGAAATAAAGAAACATTTATATTTAAAAAAATTTTAAAGCTGAAATGGCAAAATGGTTTTAACCTTAAAAAAATTTACTTTGGCAAGGAACCCATACACACAAGACAAGACAGATTCTTCTAAAGTGCAACATGCTCTAGAAAAATAATTACAGTGCAGTAAATATGATGGAAAACGTACATGTGCAAATTTTTTGATTGGTTTGTATCTGTGACCTTTTATAGGCAACTAGTTTTATTTTGGAGGCATCTTTTCTATGCCATTCAACAATATTATTCAGCCATCTTTACACCATCCAATGCCTCCCCCCTTCTGTAGTATTGTTCTTCATCACACGATTATTGATTTCCTGGTCAGAACTTTTTCCAATATTGTAATAATTATTGTCATACTTTTGCTCACAGTTTACCAGGTAAGCAATTGCCCATATTTAATAAGTCCACTGAAATGTTACATTTGTGAAAGTTTCTACACTGCACAGTATTGCATCACCAGTTAACTTTAGCAACATTTTTCTGCCTCATATAATCTCTCCCACTCTCTTTGGCTGCTTCTGTCGAAGCTTCATGCACCTATAAAACTGATTTTGCAGTGCTTCATTATTTGCAGCAATTCAGCTGAACAGAAGAGAACTGACAATAAAAAGCACAGCTATTACAAACTGAGGAATACTGAGTGTTTACAATTTTTTCCTTTTTTACAAAACTAGAAAATAAATGGACCAAGTTGTTGCAGCCTCTGTAGAGAAGGCTGGAATGTCTCAGGCTGAGAACCCACAGATCAGCACCTGCAACACAGTAACAGGGAAAACAAACAGTCACACATACTGGATTTCAAACATCCAGTTTACGTGGTTGTGGGAAACATACAAGCTGTGTAAAGGGAAATTAAAGAAACCTTTGGAAAAGCTCAGAGGGCAAACTCATATTTAGCAAAGAAAGGAAGGCTGAAATGTGGAAGAAATATACAGAGGCAGTAGATGAACATGATATGGGAGATATGACATTGTGAGAAGAGTCTGACAGAGCATTGAAAGATGTAAGTGAAAACAAGGTACTTGGAAATAGATTAAATTCCCCCAGAAATACTGAGCTCCTTGGAAGAGTCAGCCATGACAAAACTATGCTGCCTGGTGTGCAAGACATATGATACAGGTGAAATACCCACAAACATAAAGAAAAATTTTATAACTGCTATTTAAAAAAAAAAAAAAAAAAAAAAAAAAAAAAAAAAAAAAAAAAAAAAAATTATTCTGATTGTGAAGCGAGACGAAAATTTAATAGTCATGGGTGACTGGAATTCGAGTGTAGGAAAAGGGAGAGAAGGAAACGTAGTAGGTGAATATGGATTGGGGGACAGAAATGAAAGAGGAAGCCGCCTGGTCGAATTTTGCACAGAGCACAACATAATCATAACTAACACTTGGTTTAAGAATCATGAAAGAAGGTTGTATACATGGAAGAACCCTGGAGATACTAAAAGGTATCAGATAGAATATATAATGGTAAGACAGAGATTTAGGAACCAGGTTCTAAATTGTAAGACATTTCCAGGGGCAGATGTGGACTCTGACCACAATCTATTGGTTATGACCTGTAGATTAAAACTGAAGAAACTGCAAAAAGGTGGGAATTTAAGGAGATGGGACCTGGATAAACTAAAAGAACCAGAGGTTGTACAGAGATTCAGGGAGAGCATAAGGGAGCAATTGACAGGAATGGGGGAAATAAATACAGTAGAAGAAGAATGGGTAGCTTTGAGGGATGAAGTAGTGAAGGCAGCAGAGGATCAAGTAGGTAAAAAGACTAGGGCTAGTAGAAATCCTTGGGTAACAGAAGAAATATTGAATTTAATTGATGAAAGGAGAAAATATAAAAATGCAGTAAGTGAAACAGGCAAAAAGGAATACAAACGTCTCAAAAATGAGATCGACAGGAAGTGCAAAATGGCTAAGCAGGGATGGCTAGAGGACAAATGTAAGGATGCAGAGGCCTATCTCACTAGGGGTAAGATAGATACCGCCTACAGGAAAATTAAAGAGACCTTTGGAGATAAGAGAACGACTTGTATGAATATCAAGAGCTCAGATGGAAACCCAGTTCTAAGCAAAGAAGGGAAAGCAGAAAGGTGGAAGGAGTATATAGAGGGTCTATACAAGGGCGATGTACTTGAGGACAATATTATGGAAATGGAAGAGGATGTAGATGAAGATGAAATGGGAGATACGATACTGCGTGAAGAGTTTGACAGAGCACTGAAAGACCTGAGTCGAAACAAGGCCCCCGGAGTAGACAATATTCCATTGGAACTACTGACGGCCGTGGGAGAGCCAGTCCTGACAAAACTCTACCATCTGGTGAGCAAGATGTATGAAACAGGGGAAATACACTCAGACTTCAAGAAGAATATAATAATTCCAATCCCAAAGAAAGCAGGTGTTGACAGATGTGAAAATTACCGAACTATCAGCTTAATAAGTCACAGCTGCAAAATACTAACACGAATTCTTTACAGACGAATGGAAAAACTAGTAGAAGCCAACCTCGGGGAAGATCAGTTTGGATTCCGTAGAAACACTGGAACACGTGAGGCAATACTGACCTTACGACTTATCTTAGAAGAAAGATTAAGGAAAGGCAAACCTACGTTTCTAGCATTTGTAGACTTAGAGAAAGCTTTTGACAATGTTGACTGGAATACTCTCTTTCAAATTCTAAAGGTGGCAGGGGTAAAATACAGGGAGCGAAAGGCTATTTACAATTTGTACAGAAACCAGATGGCAGTTATAAGAGTCGAGGGACATGAAAGGGAAGCAGTGGTTGGGAAGGGAGTAAGACAGGGTTGTAGCCTCTCCCCGATGTTGTTCAATCTGTATATTGAGCAAGCAGTAAAGGAAACAAAAGAAAAATTCGGAGTAGGTATTAAAATTCATGGAGAAGAAATAAAAACTTTGAGGTTCGCCGATGACATTGTAATTCTGTCAGAGACAGCAAAGGACTTGGAAGAGCAGTTGAATGGAATGGACAGTGTCTTGAAAGGAGGATATAAGATGAACATCAACAAAAGCAAAACAAGGATAATGGAATGTAGTCTAATTAAGTCGGGTGATGCTGAGGGAATTAGATTAGGAAATGAGGCACTTAAAGTAGTAAAGGAGTTTTGCTATTTGGGGAGCAAAATAACTGATGATGGTCGAAGTAGAGAGGATATAAAATGTAGGCTGGCAATGGCAAGGAAAGCGTTTCTGAAGAAGAGAAATTTGTTAACATCCAGTATTGATTTAAGTGTCAGGAAGTCATTTCTGAAAGTATTCGTATGGAGTGTAGCCATGTATGGAAGTGAAACATGGATGATAAATAGTTTGGACAAGAAGAGAATAGAAGCTTTCGAAATGTGGTGCTACAGAAGAATGTTGAAGATTAGATGGGTAGATCACATAACTAATGAGGAAGTATTGAATAGGATTGGGGAGAAGAGAAGTTTGTGGCACAACTTGACCAGAAGAAGGGATCGGTTGGTAGGACATGTTTTGAGGCATCAAGGGATCACCAATTTAGTATTGGAGGGCAGGGTGGAGGGTAAAAATCGTAGAGGGAGACCAAGAGATGAATACACTAAGCAGATTCAGAAGGATGTAGGTTGCAGTAGGTACTGGGAGATGAAAAAGCTTGCACAGGATAGAGTAGCATGGAGAGCTGCATCAAACCAGTCTCAGGACTGAAGACCACAACAACAACAACATTTCAAAAAAGGCAAGTGACAGGTTTGAAGGCAAATGACAGGTGTGATAATACTGAACCATAAATTTAATAATTCATGACTGCAAACTACTGGCAAATTATTTATAGAAGAATGGAAAGAATCATACAAGCCAATTTGGAGGAGAATATTCTCTTTGCAGTTGCTAAGACAGCAGGAATAAAATTCAGGATGCAAAAGCTTACAGTCAGTAAAGAAACCAGAGTATAGTTATAGGAATTAAAAGGTGTGAGAGGAATGAGTCAGGGTTGCAGCAAACCAGACTGCAGTTACAAGAACTGAAGGACACAAAAGGAATGAGACCAGGTTGTAGCCTATCTCCCAAGTCACTCAGTTTGTACATTGAGCAACAGAAAAGGAAACCAGACAATTTTGGACAGGGAATTAAAATTTAGGGAGCAGACAAAAAATTGTTGTTTATTGATAACATCATAATTGTCTCAGAGACAGCAGAGGACTAGGAGAATCAGACGAATGGAGTGGATAATGCCTTCAGAAGAGGCTACAAGGTGAACACCAACAAAAGTAAAGCAAGGCTAGTGCAATGTAGCCTAATTAAAAAAGGAGGGGTCAGGAATATTTTATTAGGAAATGAGACACTGAAAGCTACAGATGAGTTTTGCTATTTGGGCAGCAAAATAACCAAAGCAGACACGATGTCAAATGTAAATAGGATGATAAGTTTTCCCAAAAAAGAGAAATTTATTAACATCAAATACAAATTTAAGTGTTACGTCAGTCTGTTCTGAAAGTATCTCCCTTAAGTTCCACCCTGTATAGAAGTTTAATGTCAATGATATCGATTTCTGGGAAGAGACATGGTGCTATAGGAGAATTCTGAAGATTAGATGGATAGACTGGAAAACCAAATTATGGAAAAACCAAATTATGGAAAAAAAGGAAATTTATGGCACAACGTGACAGAAAGAGCAGTTTAATTGCGAGGGCTTAATCCTGAGGCAGCAATGAATTGTTGGAGGGGAGAATCTGCAGGGGAGGGAAGGAGAAATGGTAGAGCTTTGCTGCAGAAATAAGGCTGATACAAACCTAATCTCAATCTCTTTTACCATGAGAAGGCATGTTGCATATTTTATACTATTTTCATTATGTTCAGTCATGTATAACTGAAATTCATATCTACATCTACATCCATATTCTTCAATCCACTGTGAGGTG
The DNA here is from genome assembly GCF_023864345.2 of Schistocerca serialis cubense. Taxonomy (NCBI): domain Eukaryota; kingdom Metazoa; phylum Arthropoda; class Insecta; order Orthoptera; family Acrididae; genus Schistocerca; species Schistocerca serialis. The sequence goes on from NC_064648.1 coordinate 190,175,927, forward strand.
CACGGCAGAGGATACATAACATTGTACCAGTTATTAAACTTTCTTCCTGTTCCATTGATGTATGGAGTCCAGGAAGATTGATTGAATGCCTCTGTGCACGCAGTAATTATTCTAATCTTATCCTCACAGTCCCTGTGTGAGTTATACATTTGGGATTGTAATATATCCCTAGAGTAATCATTTAAAGCTGGTTCTCGAAACTCTGTCAGTAGACATTCTGGGGATACTTTACACATATCTTTGAGAGTCTTCCAGTTCAGGTCCTTCAGTATCTCTCTGACAATCTTCCATGGATTAAACAAACCTGTGATTATTCAAGCTGCCCTGCTCTGTATACAAGGTGACAACTATTGAACTATATGAAAAAAAGTTAAATTAATTACAAATTATGGCATGCATACACTCTATTCAACATGTAAATGTCACTGCAGATATTTGGGTTTAGGTTATGACATGTTTGATATGTCTGCCAACATTGGCGATGATGTGACGCAGATGAATAGCAAAATTGTACATGATTTGCTGAATTGTCTGAACTTTGATGCTGTTGATGACCTCCGAAATGGCATTTTCCAGCTCGGCAATGGTTTTGGGGTTATTGTGTACACCTTGTCTTTAATATAGCCCCACAAAAAGCAGTCACATGTTTTCAGATCCAGAGAACCTGAATGAGAGGAATGAGGCCCATGCCAGTGGCCTATGGGTACTCCAGAGCCAGGATGGGGTCCCCAAAGTGCTCCTCCAGGGCATCAAACACTCTCCTGCTTCCATGAGGTTAAACTCTGTTTTGCATGAACCACCTCCTGACAAAATAAGGATCATTTTAGATAATGGGGACAAAATCGTTTTACAAAACATTCACATACTGTTAGGTAGTTACTGTGCCAGCAAGAGATACGGCACCGATTATTCCACGACTGGGCATTGCACACCAAACAGACACCCACTGAAGGTGAAGAAACTTCTCGATATTGAAATGCAGATTCTCAGTCCTCCCAAATGCACCAATTTTGCTTATTGACGGACACATCTAAATGAAAATACGCTTTTCCGTTAAACCGAACAATATTCAGATTGAAGTCCTGTTTGTCAGTTCTGTGGATAATAGTGCTGGTGAAACACAACCACTGTTCCATACCCTTGGGGCTTAATGGCTGACGGGTTTGAATTTTGTATGGGAAGAGACGCATGTTTCAACAACAATTCTCTCCGGTTGGTCCCCACCTGTTGTGCAGCTCATCTGATCAATTTCCTGTGGCCGGTTTGAAACACAACACACGTATCCTCGATGTTTTCAGCCTCTTTCGATGACCGATATTGCCGGCGCTGTCTTCACGACACTACCCATTCTCTCAAATTTGTGAATCAAATTCTTGATTGTTAGCACACTTGGACTAGTTGTCTTCAGCTTGAACTCGGTTGCAAATTTCCTTCGGACCACAGCTGGGGTGTTATTGCTCGTATGGTAGGCCTTTACAAGTGCTATACACTCAGGCACGCTGTACTGTGACATTTTCATGTGCAAATGGTGAAAGACCTGTGTGTATCCACATACTAATTCCCATCATGCCCTGCAGCCAACCATGTAAATAGCTGTCAGAATGTATGTTCAATATCTCCTGTTAGTCCTGTCTGGTATGGGTCCCACACATGAGCAATATTCTTGAACCAGCCACACAAGTGATTTGTAAGCTATCTCCCGTGTAGACTGAATGCATTTCAACAGTATTTTACCAATGAATCAAAGTCTAACAGCTGTTTTACCCACAAATGAGCCTGTATGAACATTCCATTACATATCCCTACAAATCGTTACAACCAGGTATTTGTATGAGCTGGCCAATCTGAACTGTGGCTCATTGATATTATAGTAATAGGATAATGAGTTTTTTCATTTTGTCGAGTGCAAAATTTTACATTTTTGAACATGTAGAGAAAATTGCCAATCATCTCTGCATCACACTGAAATCTTATTAAGATCTAACTGAATATTTATCCCACTTTGTTTCAGATAGTACTTCATTATAGATAACTGCATCATCTGCAAAAATCCTGATTTTTACTATTAATATTGTCTGCAAGGTCATTAACATACAACAACAGCGTGGGTCCAACACACTTCCTTGGGGCACAACCAAAATTACTTCTGCATCTGACAACAACTCCCCATCCGAGATAGCATGCTGTGTCCTTCTTACCAAAAAGTCCTCAATCCAGTCACAAATTTCACTTGATACCTCATATGATCATACTTTTTACAATAAGCAAAGCTGCAGTACTAAGTCAAATGCTTTTCAAAAATCAAGAAATATCACTTCCACCTGGTTTCCTTGATCCAAAGCTTTCAATATGTCATGTGAGAAAAGTGAAAGTTTGGTTTGAAAACCATGCTGTCTGGCATTGAGGAGGTCATTCTATTCAATGTACATCATTTTGTTTGAGCTCAGAATATGTTCTAAGATTCTACAACAAATTGATGTGAAGGATATTAGATGACATTTTTGTGGATCACTTCTACTACCTTTCTTGTAGATAGGTGTGACCTATACCTTTTTCCATGAACTGGACACAGTTTTTTGTTTGAGGGATCTACAATAGATTATACTTAGAAGATGGGCTGACTCAGCCAAATTCAGTATAGAATCTGACAGGGATACCATCGGGCCTGAAGCTTTGATCAGCTTTAACAATCTCAGCCATTTCTTAACACCACTGGCACCAATACTTCTTTCATTCATCTTTTCAGTGGTACAAGGACTGAATTGGAGAAATTCTCCTGGGTTTTACTTTGCAAAGGAAATTTGAAAATGTAGTTAAGCATTTCAGCTTTTGCTCTGCTACCCTCAATTTCAGTTCCTGTCTCATTCACTAGGGCTGGACGCTAACTTTGTGCATTAACAGCCTTTACACAGGAACAGAATCTCTTTGGTTTTTGTGAAATGTCATTTTCACAATATTCTGCTATGGTAGTCACTGAAGGCATCACTAGTTGATATCTTGACAGCCAAATGCATTTCATTCAGTATCTATCTATAGCCCTACTATTTGTTTTGCACCTATTATGCAGTAATCTTTGTTTGTTTAGAAGTTTCTTTGCAGTGACTGTATATCATAGAGTTTCCCTAATGGCAGTAAATAGACAACCTTGACATAATTTACTTTTAGATATGCACTGTGAAGTGTTGGATGAAAGTTCAGCCTATTCCCCTGGCATGTTTCACTCAGACTTGCATTTCTTCTTAAAATTCAAAGTTGCTCTTGTTCATCAGCATTTTTCACCTAACACAGAAACAACTCCAGCTGTGGAAGAGAACCCTTCCAATGGTACACTACAAAGATGAAATTTCACTGGATGAAATATGTTAATGTTAAAGAAGATTATGTTGAAAAACATTCTGTAAACATAAATGCACGTTTTTCAGTATGAGGCAGAGAACTTTCGAGACCTCCCTCCTATCTTCACTGATTTCATCTCTACTGGTTACACTTATTACACATTTCAGTTAATTCTGAAGTCCATTATGAAGTGCACAGCAGAAGACACAGCCCACTGTACCACATATTTACATTTCATCCTTCTCCATTACCTCATACAATTCTGTCTGTATTATGTCTGAAATGCAAAGTCTTTTTTGTGAGGTAAGGGAGATTGTTACACACAGAGAAATAATCCATTTTAAAAATGACATTCCTACAGCGTGACTATATCAAAACTATGGAAATGCTGGAAAGGCATTATTTCAGTGGATAAAAAGTGGTATTATTGGTTTGTCCCATGCATGATATCTTTATGTAATTACTGATGCAAGGGGATGGGAGATTGTCACCCCCAAGGAAGTTGCATCACAGGAATGCCATTTTTGAAAATACTGCAGTGAATGGAAAGAGTAATGACTCAAGAAATAAACTCTGGAATTTTGGTGTATGGAGTTATTACTCCTTCTATGAAAACAGGCAACAAATGTTCATTATATTGAGGTATTAAGTGGTGTGATTCATTACCATTTGGAAAGCAAGTATTCATTTATTTGCATACCATTTATATATATATATATATATATATATATATATATATATATATATATATATATATATATATATATATATATATATATTTATTTATTTCTTTTCACACATTTTGTAATTCTTCCATGAGGTCTTCCATGAGATCCTATAGCTCTGATATTTTGCTTTCATGGACTTTTACATGCTTGTAGTATTGTGATTCTTCACTGAATAACTGTCTATTAAAGTTGGAAATCTGCTGCTTGCTTTAGAAAATATGTTGCTCTGACATCCACAAATCCACAAAAATATTTATATAATAGGGCACCAGGTGGTGGTGATGAAAGGACTAATGCACATATAGCTGAGCACGACCTCACAAATTAAGTTCTGACACAGGTAAACAAGAAAAATTATCCAGTCAGTATACTCTGTGACCTTGCTACAGTCTGTGACATCATGCCTTCTACAAATGGCATCTAACCTTCAGAATAGAAAGTAGAGGGTCACACTGGTGCACTTAGACACAAGAACGAAACAAACTTGACAATTGTATAACATCAAATGTGGGTCCCATAAGTGACAGTACCAGGTCTGTTGTTTATCTTAGGTCAAATTATGATGATCCCTCAAGTACAGGGAACAAAAATTTATGGTCACATGCCATGTGGATTCACCTTTCAGCTCACAGCAGTCCCCACTGTACTCTGTCGACATCACATTGGGGCGACATGGTGGCCATCTATGCCATTGAGCGGCTCCTCCTGGGTCTTGGTGTCTGCAGCTGGTCCCACACCATTGGACAGGTCACCGGCCACACGTGTCAGCTGCAGTGAGTTGGAGCCCTGCACACAGATATATACTGGCTGTAGCCACTGACTGTACTAGAGCCAAATATGAGAAACTTTAAACTGTCAATATTTTATGGAACTTTTCCAAGGCCTTCAGATGCACAGATCATTTAATTCTACAAGAGAAACTATAAAATGTTGCATTGTGAATAGAGTCTTGTCTCAAGGACAGAAAACAGACCACATTAACAAATTGTAATACAGGAACAAAACCAAATTCACAGTGAGAGAAACACTAAGTATGGAGATCCACAAGGTTCAGTATTTGGCCCACTACTGTTTTGACCTAAATAAAACGTGATATATTGTTGAGCAATATTTCTGAGCGTTTTGTTATGAGAAATCCATGCTATCCAGTGGCTTGTTACAGAATAACTGCATCTAGTTTGACACTTTACACAAATTTTTTTCATATCTGGATTGGGCTGTGCACTAAGCTTTTATTTGATTCAGCTGCTATATTCGGGACCTAATTGTTAAATATTGTATATTGTACTGTCATGGTAAGCTATTTGGACGTCACTTATAACTCCCTGCAACTGACTTTACGAGAATATAATGATTTCAAAGCAATCTAATAAACAGGACATTGAACTTACAGAGACACAGAACTACACTGTCCACTGGTTGTAGCTTTTCTGATCTGGTATGAAGATATTATGATATGGTTTGCCATCCATGTGAGAATATTTCATTATAGCATCACTGTATTGTTCCTTCCACTGCATTCAGTGAACCTTCACACTAGATGTATTGGCCAACTCGATCCATACTACTCTGCACTACTGTTAACATACAGCTAACACTGCCAGAAAAGAAACCTGAGAAAGTACTGAGCTGTTTGAAAAGCCAGCTTGAGGGCTAGGACTAAAGTGGACATTATTGACATTGGCAGCAAGAACTGTGAGCAAATTGAACAAATTTGTTTCCAAACAAGACACACAGTGCATAAAATAAATGTTGGGTTGCAAATGTCTATGATATGCAGACATTTGCAGCACAACCACATCACAATACCTTCACAGCAGGCCAGAAAAGCTACACCCAGGCCTATCACTGAAGCCTGTTTGTGTACAGTGTAGTTTTGCCTTTCTTTAAGGTTACAGTTCTGTTAGTTTGGTTACTCTGAAATCTTCTTCTTCTTCTTCTTCTTCTTCTTCTTCTTCTACTACTACTACTACTACATAAGCCAGTTGCTGGAAGTTATAAGTGAACTTTAAGTAACTTTCAACAATAAGTACAATGTAGAGTAGTTAACAGTAACTTTCTGAATATAGTGGGTAAGTTAAATAAAAACTTAGTTTCTCCAGGGAATTATCTAATTCTCTTAGGAAATGGCTTTCAAAGACTGCTATCTGAAATACACCTCTATGATACTGGAAAGGTGGAGATTCAGTCACTGAGTAAATAAGTGAAGACTAAGAACTCTCAGGTACATGATGGATTATCTAGCGGAATACTAAAGCAATGTGCTGCCTATGTTGGTCCAGTACATGGCCAAATTTGTAATTCTTCTTTTAGGAATGTTTAGTTTCCTGAATGATTAAAGAACATAACAGTGAAACCACTTTATAAAAAAAAGAGAGAAAAGGATAATGGAGACAAATTCACATTTCAGTGCCAATGGCTTTTCAGAAGAAGTTTAAAAAAATTAATAAGTAGCAATAATATTTTGTCTAATTCAAGTAATTGTGCAACTGGGAATTTGCAGAAGTGACTTTATACTGGCTGACAAACCCAGTGACTGTACATGGTTGTGCACGAACTGACCTCTGCTCTGTAGCAGCAGCTATTTACAGATGCATATAAATCTGTCTTTACAGAACAATAAATTATGTATAAGATTTTTGAAAACATAGTCAGTGATCTTAAAAGTAGTTAAAATCAGGACTCTTTTAAATTTTAATTTTAATAAACTATGCAGTTGTTGAATTTCAACAGTAACATAAAAGACAGAAAAGTAGAGAAAACATATATACATTAAGCAATTAAGTTATTTTGATTAACAACTAGCTGGATGCACAAAAAACAGCACATGTAGCTGGTTCTGGTTTTATCAGCAAAATTTTAAGTGTGTACTAGGATTGTGTGGAAGAAAACATTGAGATTTGAGGGGTCTCACTAAAATCCATCATCCTGGTGCTGTAGGGAACAGAACACCATGTTATAGTAAAAGTAGCTTCTTTTCCACATTTTCAAAGGTCTAAACGAAAAAATTTTACTGTGCAATCAAGTTTTGAACACAACACAACTGTTCAGAAGAGGAAAGTTTACACTTTTATCACAAATGCAATGTAGAATGAAATGAGTCAGTTCTTAATTGCAAAAGCCAGAGAATCTGAAATCTGTTCAATACTGCCCCACCTACCACAAATGAAAAGAAAGTTTCAGGTAAACCCTAGGTATTTTTTGGCATAGACTCCAAATCTGCGATGAAATGAAGATTTCCATTTGAAAATAAAAAATTGACCACTGCATTGTGGGAATGGAAGTTAGTGGGTAGCACATATATATACAATCCAAATGGTGCTCCGTATATCTGAAAGAATGCCTATTCACTGTGAAGTAGCACTGAAGGATGCATCAGAATGCATGGTAAGCGCATGCCTGTAGCATATACTTCTATGTAACACACAGATGGGAAAGAGAGGACACATTGGGCCATATCTCAACAGATACTGGTTTCCGAACACATCTTTTATTCCATTTTTGACCAATATTAGCTCCTATAGGTATATGTAACAATTTTCTATAATACCCTGTATATGCAATGGGTGACATCACAGTAAGTGGAGGAACTGTACCTCACTACATTCTGCCATGTCTAAATATAATATGTCAGGCTCTTACTTTCTCCCCATTTTATTATCAGTTTCTTGGTAGTTCTCCTTTTACCTTAAGTTGCTTTGTTTGCAGAAATATTGAGCTTTTCGGTCACCCCGACACCGCTATATGTGATCCAACATGACACACGGCATTTCCTGTAAGCTCAATCTCTCTGGTGAGCGAGATGACCTTCGACAAATGATCGGCATATATAGTGGAGCCATTCTTCTGACTCTCAGCATCCATTAAGTCACAGAGCATGTTGTGTAGCTACATCATAGAAGCTGAGTTGTCAGATCGGCCCCAGTGGGGTCACAGCAGAATGGCTCATGTGACTTTTTTTAAAACTAAGTGCCAAGATTAGTCTCTTGAGAGCCATTTAGGCCACTAGACTAAATACATTCTGCAGTTGAGAAAGACACTTTATAATTTAATAATAAAATTAAATAAATTAAGTTTAATAATAAAGTTAAGGACAAAAGAGATAAAGCTAGTGTTCTTTATGCCACAGAATCTTGGTCAAACACATGTAAATAAATAGTATGTGGCCTGTGAAAAGTACGACACTGCTGGTATATATCGCATCAGTTGTGACAATTGTCCTGCCAGGTATGTGTGGCAGACTGGCAGAGGGTCTGCTATTACGTTTCGAGAACATGATAGTCTGAGAAATTTGAGGTCTACTTTAAGTAGCCACTTATGTGATTCTGGCCACTCCATAACAGGTGTAGTCAATAATTTAAAGGTCTTACACAGAGAAGTGAAGGACTAGATCTTTAAAGGATGAGATTGAAATTATGTGGAGTCTAAAGCTATACCCCAAACACATCCTTAACAATCAGCTGGAGTTAAGACGTTAAAATATACTGTCTAACTTTGATTACCTTTCAAAGATGTAGTGTCATATTTGCTTGGTTATTGATCCTGGGCTTGTTGTTACATGTTCTTACATCTGGTCTATTTGGTTTTACAATTTTTTTGCCGACATATTTTATAATTTATATGATTATGCTGTGTAACAGAGGCCTCAAACATTCCCAAGATATTTTGATTGAATAAAAGTGTTTGTAGCTTTCCCTGCTATGTGCACGGTGATGCTAGTGCCCTCCATGATACACATGAACACACTGGCACACTGAGCAGGCTGAAGCATTGCTGTCTGCAGCTTCCCAGTATGAAGTGAGGATTCATAACCAGGGGCGTTCAATGTATCTAGCTGGGGCTTTTACTTTTCTTGTTTTTTTATTTTGCTCTTTTCACTGTAGGTAGGTGCACATTTAATATTTCAGTTTTCAACCTGTCAATTTGAATTACGACATCCCGCTTGTTGTGGGTAACAGTACTTTACTTTGAGATGTCGTCCCCCACTCCTTTTTGTATCAGGGGTTAAACATTTCACTGATGTGTATTTCATATTGGTTGTCATCAGCATAGGTTATTAGGATAGCTATCTGTTTATCATAATGTTCATTGTACATTTCCTATCTTGTACACCTGAAGATGTGATTTTAAATCACGAAAGTTTTTGTGTTCCCATAATAGTTCATATACAAGTGAAAGAGGTTTATTTCAGAAACACTTCATAATTAACTCCACCACTAAAACAGTTTTTAATTCAACAGTAAATGTGTCTCCAAAGAGATTATATCTGAAATTGACTGCCTAATCACTTGTCAGGGCATCGCTCAGGTGGAGACAGTGCTGCCACTGTTACCACTGCCACTCACCCTGCCCCTCTCCTCACGAGCAGCGCCCTCCGGACTGGCGGCACGAAGAGGTCGGGGTCTGGTGGCGGCACGCTGCGGTCCCCCTCGCAGGCGATGCCCGCCACCCACGACGCAACGGCGCCCACGACGAGTGTCAGCAGGAATCCCAGCACGACGACCCACAGGTACGACACGCGGTACAGGTGGAAGTACTCGCTGCAATGTGGGGGATAATACGTATTGTACATACGTGTAACATGTGGATCCCAGGAGTGGGGTGCATGTGACATCACGATATAACTGCCGATGTTCTTGTTGTGGTCTTCAGTCCAGAGACTGGTTTGATGCAGCTCTCCGTGCTACTCTAACCTGTGCAAGCTTCTTCATCTCCCAGTACTTACTGCATCCTACATCCTTCTGAATCTGTTTAGTGTATTCATCTCTTGGTCTCCCTCTACGATTTTTACCCTCCACGCTGCCCTCCAATACTAAATTGGTGATCCCTTGATGCCTCAGAATATGTCCTACCAACCAATCCCTTCTTCTAGTCAAGTTGTGCCACAAACTCCTCTTCTCCCCTTTTCTGTTCAATAGCTCCTCATTAGTTATGTGATCTACCCATTTAATCTTGAGCATTCTTCTGTAGCACCACATTTTGAAAACTTCTATTCTCTTCTTGTCTAAACTACTTATCATCCACATTTCACTTCCATACGTTTCTACACTCCATACAAATACTTTCAGAAACGACTTCCTGACACTTAAATCTATACTCAATGTTAACAAATTTCTCTCCTTCAGAAATGCTTTTCTAGCCATTGCCAGTCTACATTTTATATCCTCTCTACTTTGACCATTGTGAGTTATTTTGCGCCCCAAATAGCAAAACTCATTTACTACTTTAAGCGTCTCATTTCTTAATATAATTCCCTCAGCATCACCCAATTTAATTCGAGTACATTCCATTATCCTCGTTTTGCTTTTGTTGATGTTCATCTCATATCATCCTTTTAAGACACTGTCCATTCCGTTCAGCTGCTCTTCCAGGTCCTTAGGTGTCTCTGACAGAATTACAATGTCATCGGCAAACCACAAAGTTTTTATTTCTCCTCCATGGATTTTAATTCCTACTCCAAATTTTTCTTTTGCTTCCTTTACTGCTTGCTCAATATACGGATTGAATAACATTGGGGATAGGCTACAACCCTGTCACAGTCCCTTCCCAACCACTGCTTCCCTTTCATGCCCCTTAAGTCTGCAATCTGGTTTCTGTACAAATTGTAAATAGCCTTTCTCTCCCTGTATTTTACTCCTGCCATCTTCAGAATTTGAAAGAGAGTATTCCAATCAACTTTGTCAAACACAGGCTTGCCTTTCCTTAATCTATTCTCTAAGATAAGTCATAGGGTCAGTATAGCCTCACATGTTCCAACATTTCTACTGCCAATACGGAATTTTAATTGAACGCTACTCTTTCCGTTTACTAAACTACCCCATACACTGTGCATTTTTTCATATTTCCATCCTTTTATTCTCAGGTGATGCTTCATTCCACTATTATGAGTCACATTTGAATGTTTTCTGCATATTCTTTACTGATTTTATGTTAATCTCGTTTTATGAGACATTGTATTTCATTAATAGTTGCTTGTAGGTGGAAGGTACACAGTGTTTCAATAGCTTTTCAATAAATTATTAGGAACAGTATAAATGTATTGAAGTACTCATATATGCAGAAATGTTAAGAATAATCAAGAAGTTAGTATTGATTAGAATGAAAGCAGTTGCTGACGTGTGTGAATATTACCAGACTATCAGTTTAGTAAGTCATGGTTGTAAAATACTAAAACAAGTTCTTTACAGAAGAATGGAAGAACTGGTAGAAGCTGACCTGGTGGAAAGTTTGTATAGATTCTGGAGAAATGCAGCAAAATATGAGGCAATAGTGATCCTACAACTTATCTTAGAAGATACATTAAGGAAAGGCAACACTACATTTACAGTATTTGTAGACTTAAGAAAGCTTTTGACAGCCTTGACTGGAATGCTCTCTTTTAAATCCTGAAGATAGTAGGGGTAAAATACAGGGAGCAAGAGGCTATTTACACCATGTGGAAGTTATAACAGTTGGGGGAATAGAGGAAAGCAGTCATTGAGTGAGTGAGGCAGGATTGTAGGTCTATCACTAATGTTATTCAATCTGTACATTGAGCAAGAAGAAAAGGAAACCTAAGAAATATTTGGAGTAGGCATTAAAGTTCAAGGAGAAGAAATAAAACTTCTGAGGTCTGTCAATGACAGTGTAATTCCCTCAGAGGCAGCAAAGGCCTTGGAAGTGCAGTTGAAAATTATGGACAGTGTCTTGAGAGGAGGATATAAGGTAAACATCAACTAAAGCAAAACAAGGATAATTGGATATAGTTTAATTAAACCAAGTTATGCTATGGGGATTAAATTAGGAAATGACACACTTGAAACAGTAGACGAGTTTTGTTATTTGGGCATCAAAATAACTTAGGATGACTGAAGTAGAGAGGACATAAAATTTAGACTGGCAATGGCAAGTAAGGCGTTTCTGAAGAAGAGAAATTATGTTAAAATTGAGTATCAATTTAAGCTTTAGGAAGTCACTTCTGAAGCTATTTTTATCAGTGTATGTAGCCATGTTCGGAAGATAGAGTTCACACATGAAGAGACTAGAAGCCTCTGAAATGGGGTGCTATAGAAGAGTGTTGTAAATTTAATGCCTAGATTGTGTAACTAATGAGGAGGTACTAAATACAGTTGGGGGGCACAACCGCACTAGAGGAAGTAATCGGTTGATAGGAGACATTCTGAGATACCAGGTGATCAATTCTGTACTGGAGGGAAGTGGGGGTGGGAGGGAAGGGGGCTGTAAAAATCATACAGGGAGACCAAGACATGAACAGAGTAAGCAGATTCAGTAGGATGTACGTTGCAGTAGTTACTCAGAGATGGAGAGTCTTGCACAGGCTAGAGTAGCATGGAGAGCTGCATCAAACCAGTCTCTGGACTGAAGGCCACAACAACAGCAATAACAAATAATAATAATAATAATAATAAATAACAAAATATATGTTCACATTTTGTGCATGTCCAGGTGTGCAATGGGAACATGTGGTGATAAACACTGGAACCAATCCTTATATCGTTCAGTGTAATAGCATCGGTGCTCTTTTTACACACTCGTGATCTACAGCCTTAACTAAGACAGGTAGTGCAAAGCTGATCTTCACTAATTTTCTCTTTTAGTTCCAGGTGAGAACATAGGAAGGCAGGTTGTGGTGTCGACACTGCATTATCTGTGGCTAACATTATCCCAGGCTGAAGTTATCGCTGAATTGTTACTCGATATTTTATTAAAAAGATTTATGAATGTAAGTCCTATATGCTATGGAAGGTAGAAAGTGTACGAGATGTGGCAGTAGCTGCTCCATGCCTGCTCGGGTGACTTTTGGCACCCACTGTCCACAACCTCCTCACTGCCCCACTACTACTGCAGGCCGACACCACCGTGGACAGTGAAGCTCTTGACACTGTGCTTCCAGGTGACCAGCTGAGTTGCGAAATGCACGTTCCTGTATGATATTTCAACAACAGACACAGTTGTCACCTTTGGGAGCTGCTAGCTGGGTCACTATGCATACTTGCTGCCTGGCCTACAACTGGACCGAAACACTGTCTACGTCACACAGTTATTCGTAGCTGAGACTGATTCCTAGTGCCAGTTACACACTGTGATCCTCTTTTGTTTTTCAGAGACCGCACTGATATTCCGTGAAATGCAAATGCCTTCAGTGTTTACCACCCCTGGTGGGCAAGGTGCCCAGCCTTATTTAAACTGCTATCTCCATCCCAGTTTACTAAACTTTTTGGACTTCTTTGTATTGCTAGAATCCTTAATTACAGCGTCCCAGAAATTTTGTGTTTACACGAGGACACTGGCCTTAGAGCATTTCATCTTGAGATTATATCAGAGGCAGTGCTCAGCAACAACTGATTTGCCAAGCTGTTTTAGTTGGGTGTGCCAGTGAACCTGTTCTCAATTGTTCTACTAGTCTGCCCGATGTAAGATATGCTACATACACTTGACCTTCTGAGAAGAACATCATCTCTAATATTGCAAGCCACATTGCTTATCTTTGTTGACGTGAGTGAAAGACTGTGGATGCCATTTTCCATACAGGCATACTAATTTCAGTAGATATTGAGTAATTATTTGTATGTAACCTCGCCCCCCCCCCACCCCACCCCCACCCCCCTGTATCTCAGGAGTTGATTACAAAGCCCACTCAGTGTACCAATCCAACTAACCTCTATTTCAATACACTTCTTGTAGATGATATAATTCTGCAGCAGTGCTCTCATGATATGACACTACACGAGGAAGGCTTTGTTGCAATGCCCATAGTTCGTAATAATGGCACAGTACAATGAGCCTACACCTGTGTAGTTCTGGAGTACATCGGATAGTGATTCAGCTGGAACTAATGTATAAAGTAATATATCTTTTGTTATTATAATATTTTGTAACAATAGCAAAATGTATTTCCTTAGTTTTAATTTATTGATTTATTTTGATGTTTGGGGACCCATGTTTCTTATGTCACATTTAACTATATTCCTTTATTTCTGAAAGCCTATGCCTTTGTATTTTGAGTTTCCAGGATGAAATACTGATAACCATATGTGAAAAATTATGTTCCCACTTATCAATTATCAGCAGAGAATTTTGGTCTTATCAATATTTAAAACTGTTAAAACCCCATTTTAAATTTATTGCATCTGACACTAATTGATTATTCAAGCTTAACAAAACTTAAATCACTATTTGGTTAAAGTATTATACACATTCCATTTGTGAACAAATATTGATATGAGTGATACTCTACAATCCATCTTATATCTTTGGTTTATGTTTCTCTAGCTGGAGGTAGTTGGCAGTGAGCTGTGGAGAAAGGAACCCGTTTTGTAACTGTGTTGATGATCAGACATGTGGAGGCAAAACTGCAACTTCTCTCCATTGCACCCATGTGAAACACATTGTTTATGTGTGAACAAATCTGAAAAACTGAAATTTATTATTTTATTTATTTCTTTATTTTTTTTTTTAAGAATTTTATTTTATACCTGATTAGATAATTCTGAGAACATGACAGAAATGCATTGTTTACTATTTTATTGCATGAATGAATTGTGCTAGTATACTGAGACCAAGAAGGAGAAGGATATATTGTTCTGAAACGTTGTCAAGATCCAGACACCCTTTTGATAAAATCATACCCCATTTTTTTTCCAGACAGCAAGCAAGAACAACAAGTACAACAATGTACTTATGATTAGTGTTATTCTTAACTATTTATTGTTCACTATGTTAATGAAATATTTCTAGCACCTGAGCCCTGCAATTTCTTTTAGTCAACTCTACATATCGTGTCCACAGACAGACGTGTGACTTTTTATTGCAACAATTATTCAAACATATTTTAATCATACAGCAGGACACGGTGGCTTTAGAAGACCCACTACATACCAGCTAGCAAAATATCTGGAACACCAAGAGAATGTGTATTTCAGAAAAAATTGTGTCATCTCAGTAAAACAAACATGTGAAGCAGTGCAGCAGGAGCTAGGAGTCAAACTCAGCTATAAATAGTGGTGTAATACAAATTTTAACATCATTCTTTACAAAAAGATATCTCCAAGTCAAAAACAAAGTCATATTCTATGCGAAAATGGGAACATGTCTTTCAGCACCCATGTAAGGAACTATAATCTGGGAACTTCCCTCCATTACTCAACAAAATAGACCAATTAGTACAAAATAAGTCATTAGGTGGAATCCTTGGGAATCTCTGTGCACCCCCCCCCCCTTCCTTCCCTTCCAAATTGGGGCATCTTTACATTCTCACTGTGCACTCAGAGCTGTGAGGAGCGATGTGACGTGCGGTCGACAGGTGTATTACAGACACTGTCCTACAGATCTGTGCAAAACTTCATCAGGGTTTCACTGTGGTTTCCTTTTTTGCAACTGATTGGACCTTACTTTCTGAATAGCCCTCGTATGACTTTCTTAAAAAAAAAAAAAAAAAAAAGGTAAATCAAGTGTGGAATGTAACAACATTATGAAAAAGATAATTGCAGTCTCTGGCTACTGAGACCTGACTTGGTTTGTGGCCTCATCAGACAGAGACTGCTGTCATGTGGGAGTGAGCCCCATTTGAATGTCTCTGTGTGGGGGGGGGGACGTGCGCCCAATGAGGTCTTGTTGGCCAAACCCTCATTTTCTGGTGCCTGTCTGCAACTCAGTATATCTGCTATATGGTGAGTAGCAACTATACTTTTCACAATACTGTTACTAAGAAATGAGATTTATGAAGAAGAATCTAGACCCCAAAACAGGTTCTATGTGCTATTAAAAATTACATATCAATAAGCAAAGTTTTTCCTCTGTAGCATGGAACCCGTGAGGTGTGGAACTAACAACTTATGACCCAAACCTTCCCCCAAGGGGATCAAAAGAATGTGTGCCTTCAAGGTTATAAACTAAATATTTTAATGTCATGCAGGTGATAGCAAAGGTGATATAATGTGTGAAAAAAGGGAAAAAAATTGAATTTTGTGAGAGTCCAGGCAGCAGGTACACTTATCAATACATCTCACGTCAACTGAAGAAGATGACTGCATCAGTCATTGAAGTATCGTGTGGAATAATGGAACTGACAACTCTGCTGAGCACCCAAAAGTACAGTGTTAATTTATGACGCTACGGAAATGTTTGAGGAGATGCTGCGGCCAACCTTGGGTCCTGGGTGGGCGGCAGCGGTGTGGCCGTTATGTTGAAGTCGCAGCCATCCGTCCTCGTGGGCAGCCTTACTGCGTCCGGCCGGGGGACGCCGAAGCCGACCCACATGGAGAAGGTGAGCCACGTGGCAAGGCCCGTTATGGCTCCCTGCAACACCGTCACATAGCAGTAGGCCTCAGTGGGAAGAGGTGATGAAAAATAGTCAAAAGAGTCTGCAGGCATCTGAGAAAAGTTCACGTCGCTCTTTCAGTTGACGGTGAGCAGAAAGAACTGAAGGATGAGAAAGCCTCGTGGGCATCTGTAGATATTTATGCAATCTGGGCAAGACTAATACTGCCATTTCTGATACCAAAGTATTTGGGAAATTCGTGTCGATTGTTAAGAAAAGTAACGAGGAAAAATGTCACTGATTACTACCCTTAAAAGTGAAGCAATGGGAAACGAACTTAACCATCCAGTGGGTTCACCATTTTTCATAACACAAGCCGGCATACGGTATACTTTGTACACTTGTAAAGAGTAGTGGTCTTTATGATACCGAGATTAAGATGTGTGAGCAAAATCATTGTTTAATCTTAGTTAGATTACACAACCGTATAATAAACTTACATACCCTTGCTAAAGCATTGCTTAACTAAACTATAATGAAATAAACTTTCATTACGTCGCTCTGTTGCCAAGGATAGGTGTTACTTGTCGGTAATGACCCACGGTATACAGCTGCATCAGACCCCAACTAACCTATTATTTCATTACTAATTAACTCGTAGAGAACAGCTTCATTAGGGGGTTTTGCTGCTAGCTCACCATCTGTGTCACTTTCGTGCGTGACCCATGAATTTTTTTTGTTTCCTAACACGCTGTTTATTTTATGTTACTGCTAATCACTTGGACATATGTCAACCACCAACCTAGCTGATGCAAAAACGAAGGAATTGGTATAGCCCCACAACTGTGAAACAACAATGGAATAGTGCAAAACAGTGTCATTTGTGTTGGCGGACTTTTTACTGATTGTTGCCGCTTAATGATGTCGGCAAAGATACGGACATTCTATAGTTCACAAAGCTGACCATCAACTGAGCTGTGTGTTAATAAATGTGAAGAGAAACGAACACATTGTTCCACAGTGTTGGGATATCATTTAATAACAGTGCACCACATTCAACTATCAAGCAGCAGAAGGTGCAGATGTTTATGTGCAAGTTCGGTAAGCTAAAACTGTTATATGACATATACTGAGCTGTTACAATTCTCGCAATGTCTGTCTCAGTTTCACGGATGGCTGCCATCAGGTCAGTAAGTTGACCTTAACACTGGAATAGCAGTCTTGCATGGCTAAAACTGGTGTCTCATGTGTCAATTCCTTTACAGATACAAAGCGAGCTGGTGCATTGGTTAGCACGCTGGACTCCTACCTGGGAGGGCCACAGTTCAAATCTGTGTCTGGTCATCCACATTTAGGTTTTCCATGATTTCTCAAAATGAATCCAGCCAAACTCCAGGATGATGCCTTTGGAAGGGCATAGCAAATTTTTTTCCACATCCTTGAACATCCTGAGCTTCTGCTCCGTCTATTGATCTCAATGTTGACTGGATTAAATACTAATTTTTCCTTCCTTTCTTTCTTTCTTCCTTCCTTCCCTTCACACATGTATTGCATATTCTCAGGACCCTCCCAAATCCTGGTTTTTCAGAACTTTTGCTACAACTGGTTTCGAGATTTCATTTTATAATCATTCTTAGTATTATCTTCGGACAGGTGATATGAAAGCCTACACAAGCTATCATCCATTTTTTAACTGAGTGCTATCAGGTTCCCTCCTTTTATAATACCTTTTATCTTTCATTTATTCACACTTCTATCAGAGTACTGCTCATCCTAATTGACAATTATTTTATAGACCGATCTAAAGCAAAAGGGCTAATCATTGCAGTTGGCACTATGGCACTATTAGTTCCTTTCTCAGGGAACAGAGATGGATAGATTGGGGAATGTTAGAAGGAGGGGTAGCTCACCTGGACACCAGAATGAAAAGGAGCCACTGATTGTGACAATGAGGGCAGAGAGGATGAAGGAGGGAAAGGGAAACTTTTCTGAAAAAGAGAAATACCTTAATTTCTAACACATATTTAAGTAAGTTTTTTCTGGAAGAATTTGTTTGGAATGTGTCATTATATGGAAGTTAGACAAAAACAATAAACACTACAGACAAAAAGAAAATAGAACGTTTTCAAAATGGGTGCTACAGAAGAATGCTAAGAGACATGTGGGTTGTTTGGATAATTACGGAAGAGGTACCAAATCAAAATGGAGAGAAAATAATTGTGGCACACCTGAAAAAAGATCAGATGAGTGGTACACATCTGGAGGCATCAAAGAATCATCAGTTTGGTAACAGACGGTAAGTATGGGGGACAGAAATTGCAGAGGGAGACCGAGGCTCAAACACAGCAAGCAGGTTCAAGTGATGAAGGTTGCAGTCATTAAGCAGCTTAGACATGATGTGTTTGGGGAGAGCTGTATGTAACCAGTTTGTTGGTGATGTTCAGTATGTAATGGAACAGCTCAATTGTATCAGTGAAGTATGTGATAGACTCCTAATTTCCTTTATGGTACAACAAGATATCTTCCACAATTTTTTTGGATTACAACATTAAAAAATTAGTGTAACATTCACACACAAACTAACAAAAATTCATATAAGGAAAAATATTCTCACACAAATAATGTAATTTTAAAACTGTCATGCATATTTTGTGCATTCATGTAACTAGAAACATTCTCCCCCTCCTCCTCCTCACCATCACCACAATTACTACTACTGTTGGCATTAATATTGGATACTGAACTACAAAAATTAAAAATTAATTATAAATGAAATATGCAAGAAGTTGCTTATATTTACGATGTGATTGATACTTACAGCAAGCAATATCTTTGGATGTTTTGGACCCACTGAACCTTGGCGAGCAGCACCAGTTACAGTCTGACATGTTTTGGAAGTAAGTTTCCGTGTAGCATAAAGGCAAGGTGCATTGTGTCGTACAGGATGCGACAATTCAGATAGGGATTGTGAGGGTAAGATTAGAATAATTACTGCATGAACAGAGGCATTCAAAAATCATTCTTCCTGCACTCCGTACATGAATGCAATGGGAAGAAATCCTAATAACTGGTACAGTGGGACATACCATCTGTTATGCACTTCACAGTGACGTGTATGGTAGAAATATAGATGTAAATTATCAGTAAAGATTGAATGAAATGTGGAGAAAAGAAGTAACCTGCCTGTTACAGATCCTTTAATATAGTACACACAACGAAATTTGAACCCTAAAATCTCTTCCGCATCTGTAGATGCCTTGTGCATGGCACAACAAACCCTGATAATGAATTAACACTGAATGGCAGATAAAACAAAATCATTTATTTCAACACTGACAGAAAAACAGGTCTCATGTCGTCTCTTGTATTTACTTCTGAGAACACTGAGGGGTAATGGTACAAACAGATCACTGTGGGAGTTTGTCAGGCTTGCTATGTCTCATCTGCTTTACTTCAGTTATTTCATCACAGTGCCAATAACAATAGATAAGTGAGTTCACTACCGGTATATCTCGGCATCCCAGTTCTACACACCAGACCTCTCTAGCAGAGTCTCTGGCGAGGCAGCAGAACGAGGAGTACGTACCAGCTCGTTGGCGTGGGGCAGGAACATGCCGAGCGAGAAGAAGCCGAGCACGGGTCCGCCAACGGCGCCGAATATCGTGAGGCTGGCCTGCAGCATGCCACCCAGGAACTGCGCCATGAATGCCAGTCCCAGGAACAGCAGTCCGAACACCAGTGCCAGCAGCTTCCCCACAAGCGGCGACCGCGACTCCGCCAGTGGGTGGCCCCGGTACCGCACGTACACCGCAAAACTGCGTCACCGTTTCGTCATGAACGGCAATCGCACAGCTGGCTAGCGACCATGTACGCAGAGCCCCTGCACTAACACAGTAACTGATACCTGTCTCTGCAATGTTCCGGCGGTGGTCTCTCGGCAGTCTGTTCACGGTATCGTGACAGTAATCCGTGTTTACACCGATAGGACAAAATTGTGAGGCCGCTGCCTATTGCCAGATTCAGTGCAGCCTGGTGCACTGTAGGTATGTGATGTGAGAACAAGTGGCTATGAGCACTGTGGAAACTGCACAGTTCATTGGATTTTGGCGTACTACCGTCATTAGCATCTACGGACAGTGGTCGAAGGGTGGTGGAATCGCAAGTCGGTGACAAGGTGTTTAATGTCTGTGCCAGTTAACAGAGTGTGGAGGTCTGTGGCTCGCCTGCTCTGTGAAGAAGCACGGATGGCAGTCTTAGCGATATCTGAACGAATTCACCATACGCAGCGAGAACTAGCGGAAACTAGCAGTAAGCTCTTACATCTCCATTTATACATCAGTAACATAATGCAGTGTTATGACTGGAATGAGGTGGACTGTAACATTCAGGACCGTGGAGATCAGTGCAGAAATGGCAACTAATAGGCAATAAGAGGAAATTCCATGGCCTACAGAAAGGCAGAGGTGAAACATCAGTCGCTGGCAACTCTCAAACTGTGATTAACATGTCTGGGAGAGAATTAACAAAATAGGAACATTCAGTTCTGTCGAAAGGAGGCAACTTTCCAGTCACGCCACTAAAGGTTCCTACGGAGGACATTATAGCGAATGTGGAGGCAGGAATCCGTTTGTTACCATCGCACTCCGTGGATGCAGTTGGGACTGAAACAGTCAGAATATTACGCCAAGCGAAACCATCTACCAGCAATTTGTCTCAATCGGAAAGGAGGGCACTGAGGGAGATCAATGCGCGTAAGAGCATTATTGTACTTGCAGCTGATAAAGGAAATGCTACGGTTTTCCTGAATACTGAAGATTATCACAAGATTAGTGACCTTTTGGATCCCACTATGTACAAAAAGCTTCAGAAGGATCCTACAACCAAAATATTGAGAAATACCAATCAACTGGTGAAACAATCTTCTCTTTCTTTGGATGATAAAAAACAACTCTGCAAAACGAAGCTTATCCACAAAGACTTTTTGGACTCCCAAAGGTGCATAAACCACAGGTCCCGTTGAGACCAATTGTGAGTGCCATAGGATCTCCGACACAAGAGGTGGCCAGATACCTCACCTGCTTGCTGCAACCACACATCGGCAGAACGGACAGTTACATTAACAACTTGGCGCATTTTATTGAAAATCTGAGGGAGCTTAACATCAGCCCAAGTGATATTCTTGTGAGCTTCGATGTAGTGTTTACCATTGTGCCTGTAAACGAAGCTATTTCATATATAGCAGATATTTTTACGACTGACATAGTGGCTTTATTTAAACACTGCCTGACAACAACTTATTTCCAGTATAACTAGTTTTACGAACAGATCGACAGGGTGGCTATGGGAAGCCCTCTCAGCCCAGCTGTTGCCAATTTATTTATGGAGATCTTCGAACAGCCAGCACTGCAGACTGCCAGTAAAAAGCCTGCTAAATGGTACCGCTATGTTGATGACACATTTGTAGTGTGGACTCATGGTGAAGAAGAGTTGGATGTCTTCTTGGTGCACCTGAACAGCATTAATCCGAAGATACAGTTTACGATGGAGAAAAAGAGCAATGGTCAACTCAATTTCCTGGATGTGTTGGTAATTAAACGGGTGGATGGGACGCTGGGCCACAAGGTATATAGAAAGAACACTCACATGGACTGATACCTCCACAAGGAATCTAACCCTCATCCTAGGCAAAAAAGAGGTGTCATTAAAACCTTGGTGGCCAGAGCCAACAAAATCTGCTATGTCCAGAGCAACAATGGTCACCTACTGGAAAAGTTTTCCTACCATTTACTAATAAGGTTACGGACCGTGTCGGGAAAGTTCTGGCCAAGTATGGGATCAAAACAATCTTCAGACCCACCAAGAAGATTAAGGAATATTTAAGAATTGCAAAAGACGCCCGACATCCCGTAGCAACACCTGGGTATACAAAATTCCATGCAGTTGCGGACAAGTATATATTGGAACAACGAAAATAAGTGTAAATACCCGCTTAGCTGAACATAAAAGAAACTGTCGCTTAGGACACATCAAAAAATCGGCCGTAGCTGAGCATGTTTTTCGAGATGGGAATCATGAAATTAAATTTAATGAGACAAGTGTTCTAGCACGAACATCCCATTATCATGCGCGCTACTATTTATAATGATTATAATGTGAAAGTATGATTAATGAAGCATCAAATGTATGTAAACGTGTCAAATGAGTTAGAAGAGAGATTGCATAATCAATGAAAAAGATTTTTATTTATTCAGGTCTAACATTAAAAACCTCTAAAATGACAGGCATCATCAATTTAATTACAGCTACCATGCTCTTAAGCAGAGAGAATGATAAAATATTTTGTACATTTTTAGTTTAGTCAGCACAATAGACACACATTCATACTTGTTTACTTTTGCAGAATTATGTTATGCTTTACCCTTTTAACAAGAAGAAACAAGAAAGCTTGTACTTATTGGCTCCATTCTCACCTGATGATGCATGTAATGGATTTATCATCATTCTCACATCCCCAGCTGGACCTGTAAGAGCTTTGGCAACTATCTACTTATCATATTTCTTTTTGTTTCGCACTTGTTGTGTGGATCGCTTGGCTCCCAGAAGCATATATGATACATATAGTGCTGTATCACCAACATTACTCGTTTTTTTTTTTTTTTCAGACCACTCTATCACTCACTCCAGTTCAACCAGTGGAACAAGTGTGAGTGTAAGTAACTGTGAACCAAATGTGATCAAAGGCTGTTCACTTACGTACCATTTACAAAAGACAGAACATTTCTTGGCAGATGCTCATTCTCCTGTATCTTCTCCTGTGCAGACCAGGCTCCAGACAACAAAAATGATCTACAATTCAAAACAAATAATAAAGTAGGCCCATCCAGTTAATGCATTTAAAAACAAACACACACACACACACACACACACACACACACACACACACACACACACACACACACACACACACACACACACATTGGTGCACAAACACCATACATCAACTGTTTTTAATACAGGGACATATGACATCCATCCACACATAGCCCACATATTCCTCTCATCGCAGCTGCAGTAGGCCTCACCTTAAAGTAATCCTCCAATGTGACGGCAGCCAGCGAGTTGACAGCTGACGAGACGGTGCTGAGGGAACCACTGAAGATGCCAGCGACGAAGAGGCCCGGCATGCCGCTCATTGTGTCCACCACATACAACGGCATCAGCTGCAAATGAAGTGCTCGTGTCATTCCGAGGGCAGCTGCATTACATCCGGCACAGGAGACCGTGACAGCGCTGACTCGGGTAAACACAGGATGGACCGACATCTGCCAGATTTCTTGTCAAATACCTCTCAGTTCAGTTACCACAACTGCATTGTAATTTGGAACTTCCTAGCAGACTAAAACTTGGTGCAGACCACGATTCAAACCTGAAATGTCACCATTCAGTGGAATGCTCTTCCTGGCTGAACTACCCTGGTACAGTTGGCACCCCATCCTCACAGTCTGACTATTGCCAGTGCCTCTCCAGTACTTTTCAAACTTCACACAAGACTACCAGTACTCCTTGCTCTATCACAAAATTATCTCAAATTACCTTATAAATTATGTAACAAGAACCAAATTTGTTACTGAAATAAAGCATCTAATTTAATTAGATATTTAGATACCTATTTACTGTGAAAAAATTGGAAAGAAAGTTTATGATAGTGCTATAAGCTTTACTGGAGTCAAGAGCAATAATTACAAGTATACACACACACACACACACACACACACACACACACACACACACACACACACACACACACACACACACACACACAACGGGTAGAATGGCCATAAGAGTGCATTACTGTTTTTTATGTTTTGTGTTGTTACCAGGTCTGGTACAATATAAAAAAGGCATGAACATATTAGGACATTAAGTGGTCATTGTGAAGGAGACAGAGAAGCTGCATAATCATATGAGAAGCGTTATCAGCACCTGCAGAGGCCTCATATTGAATTTCCATTTGGGCAGATTTTCTAATTATGCAATATCCAAATTAAATTTTTGAAAACAGCTAAAAGTCACACTTTTTTTGTTGTATTGACTGGTTTCACTCTACAGATTAACAAGAGCATCATCAGAATATACACTGTAAAAGATACAAATTGAGGCAATACAGGAAACTTACACTGACATCACATGAAGTACATATTCTCCTTTCAGTATGGTGACTTACGTTTAAAGTTGGCTGACAGGCCTAATGATTAATGTGGCTCTACTATAGTACTTAAACTTGTGTTTAAAGTGTGTTTAAAGTACAGCAGTAAACGATGACATAGATATGACAGCATGAGAGGAACATACAAGTAAATCTGTAAAAATCAAAATATCTTTCAAAATACATGATAAAAATACATATCTAAAATATCCATTCAAAAATGCATTCAAAACTACTGCATTTAAAGATATTTCTAATAGGATGATAGGGCAGGTAATATATGTTTCCAGAATGAGATTTTCTCTCTGCAGAGGAGTGTGCGCTGATATGAAACTTCCTGGCAGATTAAAACTGTATGCAGGACTGAGACTCGAACTCAGGATCTTTGCCTTTTGTGGGCAAGTGCTCTACCAAGCTCTACCAACTGGGCTACCCAAGCATGACTCACGCCCCGTTCTCAAAGCTTTACTTCTGCCAGTACCTCATCTCCTAACTTCCAAACTGTATATTAAATCATATACACACATCCAAAAAAGCTTTGCATCACCCCGGTTCCCAGAACTCCTGAAGACAGATGTTGTCTGTGGATATTGAATCACAGACACGGTCCCTTTGACTGTTCAGAGCTCCATTAAAAGTGCCCAAAGATGTAAACAACCATGCATGAGCAGCACCTATTAGATGGAGGGGACTGACAGCCAATCAGTTCCAGTGATTCCACCACGAAGGAGGTACACGGCTCATGTTGTCTATAGTTCAACCGTGCCTAGACAGTTAATACTGCAGTTTGATCATGTCTGCATTGTAACTTTGTGCCAGGAAGGCTCTCAACAAAGGAAGTGTCCAGGCGTCTCAGTGTGAACCAAAGCGATGTTGTTCGGACATGGAGGAGATACAGAGAGACAGAAACTGTTGATGAAATGCCTCAATCAGGCCGTAATACTACTGCAGTGGATGACCGCGACCTATAGACTATGGCTCAGAGGAACTCTGTCAGCAATGCCACGATGTTGAATAATGCTTTTTGTGCAACCACAGGATGTCATGACTTGACTCAAACTGTGCCCAATAGGCTGCACGGTCTGAAACTTCCCTCCCAACATCCGGGGCAAGGTCCATCTGTGCAACCATGACACCGTGCAGCGTCGTACAGTTGGGCCCCTACAACAGGCCGAATAGATCACATCAGTGTATCAAGCGTTCATGACTATGACATCATGAGTGAACTGCTTAATCTTCTTCAACTCTTGCAATCATACTCTTAATACATAGTACATGGAACAGAAAATACATTGGATTAATTAATCATCATCATCATTTAAGACTGATTATACCTTTCAGCATTCAGTCTGGAGCATAGCCCCCCTTATAAAACTCCTCCATGAGCCCCTATTCAGTGCTAACATTGGTGCCACTTCTGATGTTAAACCTATTACTTCAAAATCATTCTTAACCGAATCCAGGTACCTTCTCCTTGGTCTGCCCCAACTCCTCCTACCCTCTACTGCTGAATCCATGAGTCACTTGGGTAACCTTGCTTCTCCCATGCGTGTAAGATGAACCATCTAAGCCTGTTCGCCCTGACTGCTACATCTATAGAGTTCATTCCCAGTTTTTCTTTGATTTCCTCATTGTGGACACCCTCCTGCCATTGTTCCCATCTTCTAGTACCTGCAATCATCCTAGCTACAGTCCTATCCGCAACCTCAACCTTGTTGATAAAGTAACCTGAATCCACCGAGCTTTCGCTTCCATACAACAAAGTTGGTCGGAAGATTGAACGGTGCACAGATATCAAAGTCTCTGTACTGACTTCCTTCTTGCAGAAGAGAGTAGATCATAGCTGAGCACTCACTGCATTAGCTTTGCTACACCTCGCTTCCAGTTCTTTCACTATGTTGCCATCCTGTGAGAATATGCATCCTAAGTACTTGAAACCTGTTCTAACTCTGTTCCTCCTATTTGGAACTCAATCCATTTATATTTCTTTCCCACTGCCATTACTTTCGTTTTGGAGATGCTAATCTTCATACCATAGTCCTTACATTTCTGATCTAGCTCTGAAATATTACTTTGCAAACTATCAATCGAATCTGCCATCACAACTAAGTCATCCGCATTGCTTATTTTGTGTTCACATATCTTAATCTCACCCAGCCAGTCTATTGTTTTCAACATATGATCCATAAATAACATGAACAACAGTGGAGACAGGTTGCAGCCTTGTCTTACCCCTGAAACTAGTCTGAACCATGAACTCAATTTACCGTCAACTCTAACTGCTGCCTGATTATCCATGTAAAGACCTTTAATTGCTTGCAAAAGTTTGCCTCCTATTCCATAATCTCATAGAACAGACAATAACTTCCTACTAGGAACCCAGTCATATGCCTTTCCTAGATCTATAAAGCACAGATACAATTCCCTGTTCCACTCATAACACTTCTCCATTATTTGCTGTAAGGTAAAGATATGGTCCTGACAACCTCTAAGAGGACTAAACCCACACTGATTTTCATCCAATTGATCCTCAACTAATACTCGCACTTTCCTTTCAACAATACCTGAGAAGATTTTACCCACAACGCTGATTAAAGAGATACCTCTGTAGTTGTTACCATCTTTTCTGTTTCCATGTTTAAAGATTGGTGTGATTACTGCTTTTGTCCAGTCTGATGGAACCTGTCCCGACCCCAAGCCATTTCAGTTATCCTGTGTAGCCATTTAAGACCTGACATTCCACTGTATTTGATGAGTTCTGACTTAATTTCATCCACCCCAGCTGCTTTATTGCACTGCAATCTATTGACCATTTTCTCCACTTCCTCAAATGTGATCCTATTTCCATCATCATTCCTATCCCATTCTACCACGAAATCTGAAACATTACTGATCGCATTTTCACCTACATTGAGCAACTCTTCAAAATATTCCCTCCATCTGCCCAAGGTATCCACAGGATTCACCAGCAGTTTTCCTGACCTGTCCAAAATACTTGTCATTTCCTTCTTACCTCCCTAATTACATTCCAGAATGGTTTTCCAGCAGCTTGACCCATAGTCTCCAACCTGTTTTCAAAGTCTTCCCAAGATTTCTTCTTGGATGCTGCAATTATCTGTTTGACTTTGTTTCTTTCTTCAACATAACTTTCTCTGTCTACTTGAGTTCTAGTATGTAGCCATTTCTGATACGCCTTCTTTTTCCTTTTACAGGCTGCCTTGACTGTGTCATTCCACCAAGCTGTTTGCTTCATCCTACTTTTACACACTACTGTTCCAAGACATTCTTTAGCCACTTCTAGTACTTGTAATGGTACTTTGACTACCGCGCCTCCGCCAATACAAAGATATAATTTACGATCGTGCACGCAGAAGAGCGCTGCGCCAGCGACCGATTTTCATAAATAATTTTGTTCGTCTTTTTACTTTTTGTGTCGGTTTTTGTTTTTAACAACTAATTGATGACACTCTCTCTCTTGTCTTCATATGAAACACGTGTATTTTTCGGCGATGTGTTGAATGTGCTTTTGGGTGGAAATGAAAATTATATTACAAAGTGAGGTTGTTTCAATAGTGATTCGAGGTGGTTATCGACAAATTTGTAAATTGATCATGACAGTGACAACTTGACGTTTTCAACAGACGGAGAAAATTGAAAGACGGGTCGTCCTACAAAAGAAATTAGGACAGCCATGAAGACTATATTGTAATTAATACTGCGTATCTAACAAGATTATAAGGTAAATTTCAATTAGTTTCTGATGCTATTTCCGTACAGTCGCTTTTTGTAGTGTTGCCAGCCCGGTCTGCCATGCACGGTCAAATTACAGCATGATCTCAATCAATAATACGAAGTCCACCTTATCCATAACTGAAACCACCAAAATTCAAAACCCAATCAGAGTTTCTATTTTATATTTTTCACGGCAGAACCCTGAGAAAAAGGAAACACTACAATTGGCGTCCTGGTGACAGGACTTACAATCTCCGGATTTGATACAGGTGCAATTATTATAAATTTTGGACATTTGATCTCATTTTAACCACTTTATAGCATCAGAAAATTAATTTGGACTAAGTCTCATTCATTTCAATTGTAATGTTACGTGCATGAAATTTACAACAATAATTTTTCCCTGTTATTAATTCGTGTTAATTTTCATTTTCATGCTGAGGAAATTAATTTGGTAAAAAATAAAAAAAATAAAAATAAGGAAAAAGAATAACGTTCCATAAAATAATTTGCACGGACACGAAAGAAAAATTTTGGATTGAAAACTGTATATTTGACGCTACATTTGCAACATAAGACTGAAGAACAAAAAAAAAATTGATGAGTACCGAAATTTACATTTTTTCCAGTTCAAGCAGCCACCTGTACTTCCTTTATTCCGATCCATTTATTTCGCAATTATTTTTTCAAATTGTAGTTAAAATTGATTTACTATTATTGCAAATGATAGGTGAAGAGCATATTCACAGTCATTTATTTGTGAGAGGGAAATTTCAGTACCAGTTTAATAATAATTCAATTTCTAATTAAAAATCATATCGAAATATCCATTTCCATAAGAGAACTTTCAGATTTCAACACATCATATTTTAAATATATTTTTTTTTTTTGCCATTGGAAAATTTTATTTGCAATTAATTACGAAAACCACAAGATGGACGCTAGACGCGTAGAAATTGTTTCCGCGGACGAGCTTAGTGAAAGTGACACATTGCAAAACATGTCCGACAGTCAAATGAATACTGAACTTAATTGTGAGGATGTTCAAGACATAATTTTACCGGATCGATTAAGACAGCAACCCCTATTATTTAAACAGATATACAGGCGAATGGAGAGTGAGTACTACGCGACAAAACGCGACATTGACAACGTCAACTTCAGAACCAGACATCAATCAGACACGAAAAAATGACGAAACTAAGACACAGGACTCTGACATGCTCAACCAGATTCTGAAGTTACTTGGTGACCGAAACAGAAAATTTTACGAAAGATTTGACGCTTTAGAAGAGAAAAATGACAATTTAAAACGTGACATTGGGAAATTTGACACTAAATTCGATGAACTGACACGGGACATAAAACAAAATTTTGAAAAACAATCGAGACAAATTGCCGACTTGACAGAAACCACCAGTAGTCTTGAAAGGAAATTTACTGACTTATCAGACAAGGTTACGAGACAAGAAAAGGTATTTGTGGAATTCAGTGACGAGACAAAAACTGACTTACAACGATGTAATGAGAAATTTTTAACAGTAGTTTTTGAACAACAGAAAACCAGTATCCAAGTTGACGAATTACGACAGTCACACAATTCCGTAAAAACAAACCAAGAACACTTAGACCTGACAATTACAGACCTTTCAGACAGATTAAATGATGTAATATTGGAGCAGAAATGCTTACAGGAAAAGTTAGAAAAACTTGAAGACAGAGCAGATGTAGCATCTCTGAAGAATGACACAACTCTAGCAGAGAAACTTGTACGTGAATGCAAATTATGTGATGATTATTTAGATGAGAAGTTTGAGACAATGACACAGATCATTTTAGATAAGACAAAGGAACAAGTAAAGGGAGAAACAGATAATATTCAGAAAGAGGTACATAAACTTAAAGAAAATGTAATACCAAGTTTGTCAGTGATACCAAAACTCATAACAGGCAACCAAAACACAAATGAGAATCCGAATAATGCTAGACCCAGCACACAGCCGAAAATATAATTACCAATGAGTGATACAAATCCCAATGAACCATTTTCAATGCTACCACAAGATCAAAATTGCTATCAGACATCACCACATACTATGCACAGTTTGACACAAAATGTAGGACCCATAATACCATCGGGAGCAGCTGATGAAACATTAGTACGACATGGATACTTTCAGACATTTTCATGTGATGAGAAAGACAAAGTGGATCTAATTGTTTTCATCCGCTCTTTTGATGGTATTTTCCCGAGACATTGGTTAGAAGCTGATAAAATTCGATATGTTACAAATTTGTTACGTGGAAGAGCAACTAAGTGGCGAGCAGCAATGAAAAGACGATGTTTAACATTTGAACAGTTTGAACAAGCATTTCTTGAGGAATTCTGGTCGATCACAGAACAGCAAAGTTTAAAACGAGAAGTGTACAATCCAGAAATTTACAACCCAAGGAAAGAGACTTTACGTCAATACTTTGAACGCTACCTAGACAAAACATTATATTGGACAAAACCAGCAGATTTACCAGACGTAATTAGAACACTTAAAAGCCACTTACCATTTCCTTATCGTGATAAATTAATAGGAGTGTCCGGAGACAACATAAAGAATTTTTTCAGTTATGTTGATGAGACAGATGTTGTTTACAGAGATGAGATCAGGAATTTCAATCAATTGTATCCGAACCATCCAAGCAATTCACGTACGCACAACAGAAATGACAGAGGCTATTGGAATCCGCCTCCGACACCACAACAAAACACTCAAAGAAACAATTCGCACTGCACTGGGACAAATCCATTCAATATTAGGAGAAACAACTCGCAGCATTGGCAAGGAAACAGTAATTATTACTATAATTGTTATCCGAACAGTAATTACAATCAGAACAATAACAGTTATATTCAAAATAACAACAACAGAAGAAGGAATCGAAATCAGAGATCAAAGAAGAGAGGATAACAGGTAGCATCCATGATATTTTCAGAGAAACAACGTACAACAACATCCAAACATGTTTTGCAGGAATAACAGTAATGACAATACCAGTTACAGTCGTGGACGAAATAATGTATGTGGAAATCACAATGGACCACCGCCACGACACATGCAATACAGCAACCCTCAATTCCTACCTAACGGAACTCCCAATGCGACGCGAGTTAATGTCAACAACCAAACAGCTGATACTTGGGTGACGCGCGACAGAAATGTAAATATTATTGAGTTGGGCAATGAACCCAACCCGCAGCAACAACCGAATTTACCAGAAAACGAACGACGACCAAGCTAAGCGCTCGAGTTACGGTCGATAGGGAGCAGGGCGCAACGGAACCGACGATTTGTTTTCTCGGATATGATGACAGTAAGAAAATAGAAAATGAATTATATCAGGATGTAGATTTTAATAGTACCAGTAAAACAAAGAAGATTATTCAGGCTATAACACGAGTTACGATTGGTAGTTATGCAGTGGAAGTAATGTTAGATACAGGAGCAGCAGCAAGTGTCATTTCAATGTCCTTATATAATGAACTCAAACAAATAATGAACATACAAACATTGCCAGTACAGAATTGTCACTTTATAAGTACCACCGGTAACAAATCGAAGAATGTGAAATTTCAAGCGCTAATTAACTTCAAATTTTCAAATATACCACTCAATTACAATTTTCTGGTAGTAGACAAATTAGTTATGTATTGCATATTAGGGATCGACAGAAGCGTCCGATACCACGCGTCGGCTTTGACCCGTGACGTAAGGGTGTTGTCGTGTGTGACGTCATGACGGCGAGGAGTTTGGTTTGAGTGTGGCTGCCTACAGTTCTGTTTTATCTTATCTTATTTACTTTTGTGATCTGTTCTTTCTATCTCGTGAGATTTTTTTTTTTTAATTTAAAAACACTTATTACTTATTTTAATTATCTGTTTCCTCCAATTTCTGTTTTAGTTTATTATATTTATCTTTCTGATATGTTCGTTCTAACCCGTGAGATTTTTTTTTTTAAAGACAAAAAGCACTAATCAGCTACAGAAGCATCTTTATCTTCTACGGGTTGCAGGGGTTACGACCCCTGGGGAGGTGGGTGGGTATTCATGCATGGCTGTCTTCACTTACACGTTGTAGCTACGCAAGGCATCTAAATTTGTTTATATTTAGTTTGCCCCCCACCCAAAACACTCCATTTCCAGCGCTTGTCCCGTTAGTGTCATTAGGTTTCTTGTGGAAAGTGTGTATGTTTGTTTTAGTTTCCGCCATATTTGTGACGTCATGGGTCAAAGCAGACGGGCGGGATCGGACGCTTCCGTATTTCCCATATTAGGAATTGACTTTTTGAACCAATATCAAGCAATCATAGATTTAGGAAAAGGGAAATGTCATTTAACCGTAAACCAACAACAACTGACAATAGAGTTAACACAGGGTACAAACTTAAACAGTAAACAAGGTAAGTTCGAACAGTTACATTTTGTGTATCCACCAGCAACAAACATATGTGATTTAACTTTTAATGAAGCTGTAGCTCAGGAATTATACCTAATGATTTATATGAAAAATGCACAGAATCTGAATATCTGACAAAGGTTCAAAATGGCTCTGAGCACTATGGGACTCAACATCTTAGGTCATAAGTCCCCTAGAACTTAGAAGTACTTAAACCTAACTAACCTAAGGACATCACACACACCCATGCCCGAGGCAGGATTCGAACCTGCGACCGTAGCAGTCCCGCGGTTCCGGACTGCAGCGCCAGAACCGCTAGACCACCGCGGCTGGCTCTGACAAAGGAACAACAACTTGAATTACTTGAAGTTTTGCAGCAATTTGCTGAGGTATTTGTGGAGAAACCTCGAATTATTAGAGGCTATACTTATGAGATGGATGTTAAACCACACAAAACATACTGTAGAACATATTATAATATTCCTTAGTCAAAGAAACCCGCAGTTTTGAAAGAGATTGAAAAAATGCAAGCTTGGGGTATCATTGAAAAGGTCACATTCACCATATTGCAGTCCGATCCTAGCAGTTAATAAAGAGGATGGTAGTGTAAGGTTAGTGCTGGACGCACGAGAAATTAACAAAGTTATAATCCCAGTCAACACACGACCGACAAATTTGGAAGAACAACTTTTAAAATTTCATAATGTACAGTATTTAACCAATATCGACCTCCGCTCATCGTTTTGGCAGGTGAACCTCCATAAAAACAGTCGTAAATACACTGCATTTCTATGTGAGGGACGTAATTATCAATTTTGTGTTCTACCCTTTGGTCTACGAGTGAATGCTGGAGTATTTATTGAAGCCTTAGATGCTGTTCTTGGACCACAATTGTTATCGCAAATCACAGTTTATGTTGACGACATTGTCATTGCCACCACTACTTGGGAAGAACTTGTTAATCTTTTGAAGCAACTTCTGACTAAATTTTCTGACGCAGGTGTCACTATCAATTTATCAAAGACGAAATTAGGGAGGGGAGACATCAAATTCCTTGGTCACATCATATCAACTGAAGGCATCTATCCAGACTCAAGAAAAATTGATGCAATAAAGAATTTTCCATCCCCACAGAATCGTAAACAACTCAAAGCCTTTCTTGGTCTATCTTCATTCTTTAGGAAATTTGTACCCTACCACCTTCTTAACAGTCCACATCTTCTATCTTTACTCAAAAGAAATAATATTTGGAAATGGACAGAGTTCTGTCAGACAGACTTTGAAGCGATTAAGAATGCTTTAGTTAATGCACCGTTGTTATGTCATCCTGACATGACATCAGACTTTTGCCTAGTAATAGATGCTAGTTCCTATAGGCTCGGAGGATTTTTATTCCAAATTCATGTAGAAAATGAACAAACAATCATCAAACCTATAAGTTTTGCTAGCCGCACGCTCACTGAATGCGAAAAGTCATATTCAGTGACCGAGCGCGAAACACTTGGCATAGTATGGGCATTTTGCAAGTTTCGCTACTTTCTATGGGGAAAACGTACTAAGCTTTATACTGATCATCAAGCTCTTTCTTTCCTGCTATCATGCAAGTTATTACATTCACGTCTTGCACGCTGGTGTGCATCACTACAAGAATATGATTTTGATATTATATATATAAAAGGAGAATCCAACATTATAGCCGATGCTCTATCTCGTTTGCCACAAGGCCTACAAAAATTTTCAGATGTGACAGAACAAACATCAGATTTCAAAATTTTACTCATGTATGACGGTACATTTGCACCTTACTACAAAAACATGTGCAGGAAGCTAGCCATATTGCATGACAATGATCCCAGGTGGATCCAGAAAAAGAATAAATTACGTGCAGGAACAGACCCACATCTTGAAAAATATTACACATTACACAAAGAAGTATTATTTCACCGACGAAACCCGGAATCACAGCATTCGTGTGTTTGCTTACCTGAAGCTCATGTCGATGATTTTATTTTATTTACACACAGAACTTGGGGACACTATGGTGTAACCAAATGTACAGATAAGATTATACAATATTGCTATTTTCCAAATTTAAGGCGAAGAGTATTGAGTAATATTAGGAAATGCATCATATGTCAGAAAGCCAAATATTCTAATCGCACAAGCATGAATGAATTGCATCCAATCATACCTAAGAGGCCATTACAGCTAATTTCTTTAGATATTGCAGGACATTATCCACAAGCACATGGAGGAATGAAATACATCCCTGCTGTGTTAGATGTTTCCACAAAGTATTTAAAATTATATGCTTTATGTTCAGTTTATACCACTGCTATTACCAGACGTCTATTAACAGATTATTTTGTAAGAATAGGAAAACCTGAAGTTATGATCACGGATAATGCAGCATATTTTACCAGTTTAAAATGGAAGTCTTTTATTGAAGAACAGAATGTTAAACATATTTTAATTTCAAGATTTCACGCGGCAGGAAACCCAGTAGAAAGAACATTTCGGGAATTTGGACAGTTTATGAGAACACACACACCAGAGCAGCACACAAAATGGGTAGAATACCTGGCACCATTTGAACAAATAGTGAACAATTTAACTCACATTTCTACTGGATACACACCAACTGAATTAATTATGGATAAAACAGAAAGAAATGAATGGACAGACCCTCTACCTAAATTTACAGCAACAACAAATCATGTTAGTTTAGAAGAAAAGGTAAGACAAGCTTACACAACATTATGTGACAAAGCTAAGGAAAGAAAGCAGAAATATGACAGAGGTGTCAGGAAAGCACAAACATTTCAAGTTGATGAGTTAGTTTTACTAAGAACACATCCTTAAACCCACAAAACTGAAACATTTAAACAGGAAATGGCAGATCTTATACTCTGGACAATACCGAATTGAAAATATTCCACACCCTGGCTGTTATTCATTAGAATATCCATTAACACATAAACCCAGAGGTCTACATCCACACAGACATTTGAAAAAATACATACAGTAAAATGTTAGCCAATGAGAAGAAGATAATTAATATGATATACAGTTATGATGAGCCCACATTTAAGTTATACAGATACTTACAATCTAATGAATGCAGGTAAGTCTAGAAAGCAATGTGAACCATGCAATAGCTAATTAGATATTTGGTTATAAGAGGAGTTGCTATTGAGGCATATACACATTAGAGGAGGCAGAAAACTGAATACAATTATTTTCTTTAGGAGGCATGTGATAATAGTAATGTTGATATGAGAGATGTGAGTGACTGAATGGGATGAGTGAATGTAATTTTAGTTTAATAAGAGGATAAATAGTAATAAAACATGCTGAGAAATAAGTATGTTATTTCGTGAAGAATGAATAATGGTTGAGTAATTGAGAATATGTTGAGAGGAGAGAAACTAGATTTGAATGCTATATCACATGTACTCATGGAATACAGAATGAAAGTAGTGGAAAGAATATTATTTATTGAAAGATTGGTATGCCTGAGATAGTAACATATGTGATGTCTTCTATATTCTTATAACTACAGGTGAAAGTACAGATTTATGTGGAAAGAATTATTTACAGCAGCCACTGTTGGAAATATACCAGAAGATTTAAATCTATAACACTTTAACACTAAACTAATGGGAACTTGTAATGAAATTTTTGGAGTTATGTAGGCTTGACACTTCAGATTGGAAGAATTATTTAAGAGAACATATTTAGCAGTCATCTAATGATATAATTAAAGCTCATCTACTGTACTGAACTAATGCACTATTAAATAGAAAGGAGTACACAAAACATCAGTCCTCTGTTGTGGCTCATACTCTCATCCCTCCCTTAGAAAAATTTATACATGATGATGAAATATTTGACATTATATAATTCGTAATTATCTGACAGTATGGAGAGACATACACACATATTTATTTATGAATAGAATTTTACAGGTACCACAAGGTAAATACAGAATAGATATACAGCATGGAACACAGCAGCAATTATCTAAGAAGATTTATTTATTTATTAAGTAAAACATTTATTTATATTGCTTGATACTCATGAAAGGAAGGAGATGAACTACACAAACTTTATAAGAACATGATTGACTTGAACTAGATATGTGTGTGTGTGTGTGTGTGTGTGTGTGTGTGTGTGTGTGTGTGTGTGTGTGTGTGTGTGTGTGTGTGTCTGTGTGTGTGTGTGTGTGTGTGTGTCTAGTTCAATATAGAAGAATTAGAAACAGTATTAGGTATAGGAACTTTTACATTATATTAAGTTAACATGTATTTTATTTATCATATTTTATTTTGTGTAGTCCACTGTAGGAGATGACTTTACTAGTATTTATGAAGTAGTTAGCAACCATCCCATGAACCTATCCTCCTACAGAGGGCTGTCTTGAAGCTTGAAATATGTGTAAATTTTATTCCAGGAGACAAGATGAATTTTAAATTGAATATTCTAGCGAGTTGCCACAATTATCTTCAAATGTTGCAAGTGTAACGAGAAAAAAAAAGGAATGAAAGAAAAAAGAATGAGCTAACAAATAAAATGTATATTTCAATCTGAATGTAATGTAATTCACATGTCAGCGCAATGATATTGAATGTAACGTAAAAATTTACTATATTTATCACTTAATTCTGTATATGTACTATATGACAACAATGTAACTATCTAATGTAATGATTAATTGTAAATATTTGTATATTTATGTACTTACTATATCAAGAAATGTATTTTAATGAGATGTTAATGAACTGCAAAGGACTTGTGCATATAGCACATGATTCATATAAATGGAACTGAAAATGCAAAGAAGAAACCAACGTGATGGAACACTGGTCAAGAAATATTTACGTAGTGCCTATATGTCTTGAAGTGTATGGTCTTCAGGTTGGTGTAAAAGACAAGCTCATCACCTGTCGTAGGCAGTGAGGTGTTTCCTTTATTTTTTTTTTTCTTTATTGAATTTCAATTCCCCCCGAAGGGGGCAGCCTGGCAGCAGCTTAGTACGCCGCTCTTCAGCCTACAGATTTTGTGACAAAGATCAGGAGAACAAATAATAATAAAAAACAGGCGATAAAATTGGGGACTTAGAGAGTAACAAGGCGAAAAGAAATCATGGAACTTAAAACAAACAACAGAGGGATGATAATGCTAATAAAAATACATACGAAGCAGACAGGGAAAACAGTAGACAATTAAAAAACACGGCGACAGTCTGGATTCTGTTCGCAAAAGACATGAAATTCACACCAAGCAACAGCATGGTTTCTGTTCGCAACACGAGAAAGACAAACAACACTGAATAGTCACTGGAACACTGCACGAAAAAGGTGGCAAATGTGACACCACAGTCGAGAGCAGGTGTGGGGA
This sequence comes from Schistocerca serialis cubense, assembly GCF_023864345.2. NCBI lineage: Eukaryota > Metazoa > Arthropoda > Insecta > Orthoptera > Acrididae > Schistocerca > Schistocerca serialis. Next base: position 190,214,036 of record NC_064648.1, read on the forward strand.
AACTGGACAGAAGATGGGAAAACAAAAAAGGGGGGAAAGGAGAGTAAAAGCGAAGGTGGGGAACCGGGAAAGGAGCTGATGGAGGATGAGGACCCATAAGAGGGGTGGGGGGCAGACGCGACTGGGAGGGGGGTAGGCAGAGGAGGGGAATACAAAAGGACTGGGGGGAGAAGGGAGGTAGGGAGAGGTTTAGTGGGGAGGAAACAGGACGGAAGGGGGGGGAAGAGGGAGCCCAGGGAAAGGACAGAGGAAAGGAGGGGGAGGGAGGATCAGAGTTGATAGGAAGGATAAATGGAGGGAGAGAGGGCATCATCCGGGAGGGGGAGTTGATGGAAGCCATGAGGTGTTTCCTGTGCCCTCATTGACCATTTATACCCCGGTACACGCCACCAAAATTCGACTGCTGGAGATCACAATTTCGTGTTGACACATTGCACAAACTTTGGATTTTCTTCAAGTCACACGCAAGAGATCCAGGCAGTACACACACACTCAGAATCCGATACTACGTTTAAAGACATTGGAGCAATATAATAGAAACATTTATTGTTCGAATTAAATCCATTGTAAACACAAATCATGTGATTGTGAACTGAATTCAAACGCTGTGCTAAGCAACGATAATACGCTGCAATTCAAAGACATTAATGTTGCGACTCCAAAAGAAGAAACACACCGGAAAGACTGTATATAAAGACTGATAAGCAAAGAGCAAATTTCTTATTTTCTCATATATATATGTATCTATGTAAATTTTCTATACTGCCACGCTCGCTTGCGGAGCGTGTCAGTAGTGGAGGCATTGTAATGGTACATTGACTACCGCTCCTCCGCCAATACAAAGATATAATTTACAATCGCGCACGCAGAAGAGCGCTGCGCCAGCGACCGATTTTTATAAATAATTTTGTTCGTCTCTTTACTTTTTGCGTAGGTTTTTGTTTTTAACAACTAATTGATGACACTCTCTCTCTTGTCTTCATACGAAAGACGTGTATTTTTCGGCGATGTGTTGAATGTGCTTTTGGGTGGAAATGAAAATTATATTACAAAGCGAGTTTGTTTCAATAGTGATTCGAGGTGGTTATCGCCAAATTTGTAAATTGATCATGACAGTGACAACTTGAAGAAGTTTTCAACAAACGGAGAAAAGAGAAAGACGGGTCGTCCTACAAGAGAAATTAGGAGGACAGCCATGAAGACTATATTGTAATTAATACTGCGTATTTAACAATATTATAAGGTAAATTTCAATTAGTTTCTGATGCTATTTCCGTACAGTCGCTTTTTGTAGTGTTGCCGACCCGGTCTGCCATGCACGGTCAAATTACAGCACGATCTCAATCAATAATACAAAGTCCGCCTTATCCGTAACTGAAACCACCAAAATTCAAAACCCAATCAGATTTTCTATTTTATATTTTCACGGCAGAACCCCGAAGGAAAAGGAAACACTACAAGTCCTGTGGTGGCGCGGATGGCTAGCGCGGGCGCGTACAGCACTATGCCCATGTAGAGCACCATCTGCAGCGAGAAGGCAATGCTGGCGCACAGCCGGGCCGCCACGCCGAAGCGCATCTCCAGGTACTGCAAAAGCTGAGCACCGGCCATGGCTGTCAATATGCTCGTGCTCATACGCACACCACAGCCGACAAAGGCATACGCGGTCAAAAGCACAAAATGGAGCCACGCATTAACATGAAGTTCTGCTTCAAATTAGGGAATGAAACGACCGAAATTCATCGAATACCAATGCAGGGCTGCAGTATCGAAGCAGGGGGTAAAATGTATAGTCGTGGACAAAACGAGCGAAACCCCTGGCCTTTTCGTTATGCTGATTCGCACAGCTTTAAAGTCTGCTACACAGCGTATCAGGTAAGGCGACGAAGTGCTACCAACATACTATGCACAGGCGTGAAATTGAAAAATTAGCCGAAATTTGTCAGACTGTTTTCAATCAAGTTTAAGACTCTATTAATACTGAAACTTCCTGGCAGATTAAAACTGTGTGCCCGACCGAGACTCGAACTCGGGATCTTTGCCTCTCGCCGGCAAGTGCTCTACTATCTGAGCTACCCAAGCACGACACACGGCCGGTACTCACAGCTTTACTTCTGCCAGTATCTCGTCTCCTACCTTCCAAACTTGCCAGAAGTAAAGCTGTGAGTACGGGGCGTGAGTCGTGCTTCGGTAGCTCAGATGGTAGAGCACTTCCCCGCGAAAGGCAAAGATCCCGAGTTCGAGTCTCGGTCGGGCACACAGTTTTAATCTGCCAGGAAGTTTCATATCGGCGCACACTCCGCTGCATAGTGAAAATCTCATTCTGGAAACATCCCCCAGGCTGTGGCTAAGCTGTGTCTCCGCAATATCCTTTCTTTCAGGAGTGCTAGTTCTGCAAGGTTTGCAGGAGAGCTATTGTAAAGTTTGGAAGGTAGGAGACGAGATACTGGCAGAAGTAAAGCTGTGAGTACTGGGCGTGAGTCTTGCTTCGGTAGCTCAGATGGTAGAGCACTTGCCGGCGAAAGGCAAAGGTCCCGAGTTCGAGTATCGGTCGGACACACAGTTTTAATTTGCCAGGAAGTTTCATATCAGCGCGCACTCCGCTGCAGAGTGAAAATCTCATTCTATATTAATACTGATTAGTGTGTTAACCACAACACCTAAATATAAGATAGAAATGAAAGAATAAACGCTAGGTAGGTCTCTAGAAGGGCGTAGCGATCCAAAGGGTTGGAAAAGGGCACAGGTTATCCCCGTCTTCAAGAAGGGACGTTGAACATATGTGCAGAACTATAGACCTATATCTCTAACGTCGATCAGTTGTAGAATTCTGGAACGCGTATTATGTTCGAGCATAATGACTTTTCTGGAGACTAGAAATCTACTCTGTAGGAATCAGCATGGGTTTCGAAAAGACGATGGTGTGAAACCCAGCTCGCGCTATTCGTCCACGAGACTCAGAGGGCCATAGACACGGGTTCACAGGTAGGTGCCGTGTTTCTTGACTTCCGCAAGGCGTTCGATACAGTTCCCCCACAGTCGTTTAATGAACAAAGTAAGAGCATATAGACAATCAGACCAATTGGGTGATGGGATTGAAGAGATCCTAGATAACAGAACGCAGCATGTCATTCTCAATGGAGAGAAGTCTTCCGAAGTAAGAGTGATTTCTGGTGTGCCGCAGGGGAGTGTCGTAGCACCGTTGCTATTCACAATATACATGAATAGTGCAGGGAATAGCAACTGAATCTCAATGTAGACAAGTGTAATGTGCTGCGAATGCATAGAAAGATAGATCCCTTATCACTTAGCTACAAAATAGCAGATCGGCAACTGGAAGTAGTTAATTCCATAAATTATCTGGGAGTACGAATTAGGTGTGATTTATAATGGAATGATCATATAACGTTAATCATTGGTAAAGCATATGCCAGACTGAGATTCATTGGAAGAATCCTAAGGAAATGCAATCCGAAAACAAAGGAAGTAGGTTACAGTACGCTTGTTCGCCCACTGCTTGAGTACTGCTCAGCAGTGTGGGATCCGTACCAGATAGGGTCGATAAAACAGAGAGAGAAGATCCAACGGAGAGCAGCGCACTTCGTTACAGGATCATTTAGTAATCGCGAAAGCGTTACGGAGATGATAGATAAACTCCAGTGGAAGACTCTGCAGGAGAGACGCTCAGTAGCTCGGTACGGGCTTTTGTTAAAGTTTCGAGAACATACCTTCACCGAAGAGTCAAGCAGTATATTGCTCCCTCCTACGTATATCTCGTGAAGAGACCATGAGGATAAAATCAGAGAGATTAGAGCCCACACAGAAGCATACCGACAATCCTTCTTTCCATGAACAATACGAGAATGGAATAGAAGGGAGAACCGGTAGAGGTACTCAAGGTACCCTCCACCACACACGCTCGGGTGGCTTGCGGAGTATGGATGTAGATGTAGAAGAATTAGCATGAACTGTACTAATGAAAATGAATTTCAGCTTATCGAGGTAACATAACTGGTTTAGTAAGACTAAGTACCCCAGATAGTTACGAATTAGCAAAATATTGTGCGCATTCTTTCTCGAAATGATCTGTGTCAACGTTCAACCCAGTCATACTGGTTTACCATTGCTGACCTACCATGAAAATGTGCAAATTTAGCAATGCGTGAAGATTCATAACGAAATTCAGTTAAAAATCATTTAGCGATATGAAGTGGGACAAGCATGTAATGGCAGTCGTGGGGAAGGCAGATAGTCGTCTTCGGTTCATTGAAAGAATTTGGGGAAGATGTGGTTCATCTGTAAAGGAGACCGCTTATAAAACACTAATACAAAATAATCTCGAGTACTGCTCGAGCGTTTGGGATCCCTATCAGGTCGGATTGAGGGAGGACATAGAAGCAATTCAGAGGCGGGCTGCTAGATTTGTTACTGGTAGGTTTGATCATCACGCGAGTGTCACGGAAATGCTTCAGGAACTCCAGTGGGAGTCTCTAGAGGAAAGGAGGCGTTCTTTTCATGAATCGCTACTGAGGAAATTTAGAGAAGCAGCATTTGAGGCTGACTGCAGTACAATTTTACTGCCGCCAACTAACATTTCGCCGAAAGACCACAAACATAAGATAAGAGAGATTAGGGCTCGTACAGAGGCATATAGGCAGTCATTTTTCCCTCGTTCTGTTTGGGAATGGAACAGGGAGATAAGATGGTAGTTGTGGTACGAGGTATCCTCCGCCACGCACCGTATGGTGGATTGCGGAGTGTGTATGTAGATGTAGATATAGACGTACGGTCGTGGACAAAACGAGCGAGACCCCTCGCCTTTTCGTTATGCTGATCCGCACAGCTTTAATGTGTGCTACACAGCATAACAGACAAGGCGACGAAGTGCTACCAACATAATATGCAAGTTCACTCACAAGGAGAGGGCACGACCGTGGGGGATTTGTCCGAAATTGTGTGGTGAAACACGACCCCTAACATCTCACATGGTTAAAATAGTAGGACGCACTACTCGGAAAATCCCGAGAAAAATCGATCCAAAGTTTCTTAGATGCCTTATCAGTATAAAATATTAGTCCATGGCCAAACTGCTGTCTAACCTACATGGTTAGAGCTCGGACCCTTACGCCAGAGGTCTCGGGTTCGATTCCTCCTCTGGTACTTTTTTTTTTCTTCTGTTGCTTGCAAAATTACAGCGCATTGTTAGAGGAGAATCGTGAAATTAATTCCTGGGACGATTGAAAAAAAAATCATTCTATAATTCACCCTCAATTATCGTCACCAATATCCCGAGACATGATTAAATATGCCCAGTTTGCCTCAAAATTATCAGAAACTCAAAACATTTTCGTAAATGTTAATGGGGCATGTTTTTGTACAGATTTATTGGAAACGCACTGTGATTGTAAAAAATCCGCTTTTATGTGCTGCGCAAGATGTTGCAAAAATTATTGCTTTGTTTGTTTTTACGATAATTACCACTGCGGTTCTTGTTTATAATTATTATATACATAAAAATAATTGAATGTTTCCCAATCGACTTTGTTATTCTGATTAAAAGCCCAATGTTACTCCTCATCTACTTTACAATGAAAAATGGAAAACCCACCGCCATGAATTGTGTTGTTGGACAAAAAGAAAATACTTTTTATTCAATAATGTAACTATTTGTTAAAGATAATGTAGGTTTGGGAAGCTTTCTGCATAATTGGTGGAATAACCAAAGAAAATGAAACAGAACAGAAAAAATTGTGCTGGAGGAGGAATCGAACCCTAGACCTCTGGATTAACACTCCGTGCCCTAAACATCCAGGCCACTCGGCGGCTGGTCAGTGGGCTAACATTTTATGTTCGTAAGGCACCTAAGAAACTTTAGATCGATTTTTCACGGGATTTTCCGGGTAGTGCATCCAAATATTTTAACCACGCGGGTTTTAGGGGTCCTCTTTCACCACACAAAATTTCAGACAAATCCCCGACCCCACGGTCGTGCCGTCTCCTTGTCAGCTGATTGCTGAGATAGCTAGCACTGGAGAAACAGCATCCTCTGCCACCACTTCGCGGGAAACGAAATACCTCAAGTACAAGCCAACGTGTTGTATTTGCATATATGTGACTATGACTTGTATCTAAAGTGTGGTTATGGATAGTACGTATGCTCAGATTGCGAATCTAACATCATGAATAAAGACAAGGGGAAATGAATTAAGCGTCCAACCTCTTCTGTAACATCAAATATATTTCAGTTATTCATTTTTAAATGAACTGCGCAGAAAATCATTCACCAGAAGTGAGTAACTTCTTAGTAACACCAGATGATATTAACAGCTTGCCGGCGCGGGTTAGCCGTGCGCTCAACGGCGTCATATCGCGGACAGACTTGCTCCTTGTACCGTCAGTTCGAATCCTTCCCCGGGCATGGATATCTGTTAGGTTGTTGTTGTTGTTGTTGTTGTCTTCAGTCCTCAGACTGGTTTGATGCAGCTCTCGATGCTACTCTATCCTGTGCAAGCTGCTTCATCTCCCAGTACCTACTGCAGCCTACATCCTTCTGAATCTGCTTAGTGTATTCATCTCTTGGTCTCCCTCTACGATTTTTACCCTCCACACTGCCCTCCTATACTACAATGGTGATTCCTCGATGTCTCAGAACATGTCCTACCAACCGATCCCTTCTTCTAGTCAAGTTGTGCCACAAACTCCTCCTCAATTGTATTCAATACCTCCTCATTACTTATGTGATCTACCCATCTAATCTTCAGCATTCTTCTGTAGCACCACATTTCGAAAGCTTCTATTCTCTTCTTGTCTAAGCTATTTATCATCCATGTTTCACTTCCATACATGGCTACACTCCATACAAATATTTTCAGAATCGACTTCCTGACATTTAAATCTATACTCGATGTCAACAAATTTTTCTTCTTCAGAAATGCTTTCATTGCCATTGCCAGTCTACATTTTATATCCTCCCTACTTCGACCATCATCAGTTATTTTGCTCCTCAAATAGCAAAACTCCTTTACTGAGTGCCTCATTTCCTAATCTAATTCCCTCAGCATCACCCGACTTAATTCGACTACATTCCATTATCCTCGTTTTGCTTTTGTTGATGTTCATCATATATCCTCCTTTCAAGACACTATCCATTCCGTTCAACCGCTCTTCCAAGTCCTTTGCTGTCTCTGACAGAATTACAATGTCATCAGCGAACCTCAAAGTTTTTATTTCTTCTTCAAGGATTTTAATACCTACTCCGAATTTTTCTTTTGTTTCCTTTACTGCTTGCTCAATATACAGATTGAATAGCATCGGGGACAGGCTACAACCCTGTCTCACTCCCTTCCCAACCACTGCTTCCCTTTCATACCCCTCGACTCTTATAACTGCCATCTTGTTTCTGTACAAATTGTAAATAGCCTTTCTTCCCCTTTATTTTACTCCTGCCACCTTCAGAATTTTTGCCTTTCCTTAATCTTTCTTCTAAGATAAGTCGTAGGGTCAGTATTGCCTCACGTGTTCCAACATTTCTACGGAATCCAAACTGATCTTCCCCGAGGCCGGCTTCTATCAGTTTTTCCATTCGTCTGTACAGAATTCGCGTTAGTATTTTGCAGCTGTGACTTATTAAACTGATAGTTCGGTAATTTTCACATCTGTCAACACCTGCTTTCTTTGGGATTGGGATTATAATATTCTTCTTGAAGTCTGAGGGTATTTCGCCTGTTTGATACATCTTGCTCACCAGATGGTAGAGTTTTGTCAGGACTGGCTCTCCCAAGGCTGTCACTAGTTCTAATGGAATTTTCTTTACATAAACGGCCGTATCTTTAGATTGTGTTGACATAGCTCACTTTTTTACACCACCAAGAGACCGTATACCGCAGAAAGTGTGATACATTTCCACTTATTATGTCCACCCCTACTCGAGGTAAACGTGTTTTAAGGGTTAGGTAGACAGACAGACGGTCAAGAAAGTGATACGAGTTTTTACCGATTTACGTGACGATATCCTAACAACGAAAATAGTTACCACAGTTACTGAATATGAGGGCTGCATAATAATTTCCCCTACTCTTTATTCGAAATGTTTCAGTTGCAGTCGATACATCAGCATACTAATCGTAGCTACGCTTAGGATCCAAATCACGTATAAAGGAATGCAAATAAAATCAGTTTGCGTATACACGTGGTAATTCAGATCCCACTATTAATGCAACCGCGTTTTAAATGTGCGAGCATTCCCATTACTTGCTACCTTAAGGAACACGTCGGCTAATAAACGATTTCTGGCTGTGGCAGAATGGAGAATTCGAAACATTTTAGAATACGTTTGGCAGCTGCGTCGCCGTTTATTTCCTGGGGTGGTGCAGAATTATCTTACTAAATTTACTCGCTAATAACAATTTTTTGTTATTTCGAGAAACATCCCGAATGATTGTCACATAAGCGGTGGCATAAAGTCAGACGATTCATGTTTTTGAGTCCAGAAAACTTCATCCAACAGAAAATGCAGATCATTTTGCCATTTTCATTGCGAAATTGCCGGCTTATTCATGTCTGGGGTAATAATAGAGGGCTGTTTGCCTGGGTTGTCTGCTAGCGTAGTGAAAGGTGTTTGCTACTGCAAGGGAGGTCTGGTTTGTTTTCTATTCGATGGAGGAGGATAGACTATCAGTTAAGGAATTTTAAGAAATTCTCCCGCCTCCAATAGGTTTTATTGCTACCTTTATTCTGTACTGGTGCCCTGTGGATATCGATGTGAAACTCTTGTAGAATTTCATACTTGTTACTGCCTACTTTTTCCGCTTCTGTCAATAACTGAATGATTTTTAACTGAATTTCGTTATGAATCTTCACGCATTGCTAAATTTGCACACGTTCATGGTAGGTCAGCAACGGTAAACCAGTATGACTGGTCTGAACATTGACACAGATCATTTCGGGAAAGAATGCGCATAATATTTTGCTAATTCGTAACGATCTGGAGTACTTAGTCTTACTAGAACAGTTATGTTATCTCGATAAGCTGATATTCATTTTTATTAGTACAGTTCATGCTAATTAGCGTTTATTCTTTCATTTATATCTTATATTTACGTGTTGTGGTTAACACACTAATGAGTATTAATATAGTCTTACACATGATTGAAAACCGTCTGACAAATTTCGGATAGTTTTTCAATTTCACGCCTGTGCATATTATGTTGGTAGCACTTCGTCGCCTTGTCTGTTATGCTGTGTAGCAGACTTTAAAGCTGTGCGGATCAGCGTAACGAAAAGGCGAGGGGTCTCGCTCGTTTTGTCCACGACTGTACGTCTATATCTACATCTACATCTACATGCATACTCCGCAATCCACCATACGGTGCGTGGCAGGGAGTACCTCGCACCACAACTAGCATCTTCTCTCCCTGTTCCGCTCCCAAACAGAACGAGGGAAAAATGATTACCTACATGCCTCTGTACGAGCCCTAATCTCTCTCATCTTTGTGGTCTTTCCGCGAAATATAAGTTGGCGGCAATAAATTGTACTGCAGTCAGCCTCATATGCTGGTTCTCTAAATTTCCTCAGTAGCGATTCACGAAAAGAACGCCTCCTTTCCTCCAGAGACTCCCAACCGAGTTCCTGAAGCATTTCTGTAACACTAGCATGATGCTCAAATCTACCAGTAACAAATCTAGCAGCCCGCCTCTGAACTGCTTCTACGTCCTCCCTCAATCCGACCTGATAGGGATTCCAAACGCTCGAGCAGTACTCGAGAATAGGTCGTATTAGTGTTTTATAAGCGGTCTGCTTTACAGATGAACCACATCTTCCTCAAATTCTAACAATGAACCAAAGACGACTATCCGTCTTCCCCACAACTGCCATTACATGCTTGTCCCACTTCATATCGCTCTGCAATGTTACGCTCAACTATTTAATCGACGTGACTGTGTCAAGCGCCACACTACTAATGGAGTATTCAAACATTACGGGATTCTGTTTCCTATTCATCTGTATTAATTTACATTCATCTATATTTAGAGTTAGCTGCCATTCTTTACACCAATCACAAATCCTGTCCAAGTCATCTCGTATCCTCCTACAGTCACACAACGACGACACTTTCCTGTACACCACAGCATCATCAGCAAACAGCCGTACATTGCTATCCACCCTATCCAAAAGATCATTTATGTAGATAGAAAACAACAGCGGACCTCTCACACTTTCCTGGTGCTCTCCAGATGATACCCTCACCTCCGATGAACACTCACCATCGAGGACAATGTACTGGGTTCTATTACTTAAGAAGTCTTCGAGCCACTGACACACTTGGGAACCAATCCCATATGCTCGTACCTTAGTTAGGAGTCTGCAGTGGGGCACCGAGTCAAACACTTTCCGGAAGTCGAGAAATATGGTATCCATCTGATACCCTTCATCCATCGTTGGCAAGATATTATGTGAAAGAAGGGCGAGTTGCGTTTCACAGAAGCGATGCTTTCTAAAGCCGTGCTGATGTGTGGACAGCAACTTCTGTCTCAAGGGAATTCATTATATCCGAACTGAGAATGTGTTCGAGAATCCTGCAACAAACCAATGTTAAGGATATTGATCTGTAATTTTGAGGATCTGTCCTTCTACCCTTCTTATACACAGGCGTCACCTGCGCTTTTTCCAGTCGCTCGGGACAAGAGATTCGCGATAAATGCAAGCTAAGTAAGGAGCCAATGCAGTAGAGTACTCTCTGAAAAACCGAATTTGAATCTCATCAGGACCTGGCGATTTATTTATTTTCAACCCATTCAGCTGTTTCATAACCCCAGGGATGTCTATTACTATGTTCTCCATACAGAAATCCGTATGATACTCAAACGGCGGTATGTGTGTGTGTGTGTGTGTGTGTGTGTGTGTGTGTGTGTGTGTGTGTGCGTGTGTGTGTGTGTGTGTGTGTGTGTGTGTGCGTGTGTGTGTGTAAACGCTTCAGAGACGGAAAGGAGGGTGTTGAGGATAAGCCGCATTCAAGCCAACATGCACAGTCCCAAACAGCCTCAAGGGAGAGTGACGGATGCTTCTGGATGACCGGCAACGAACTTTAACAATGAGAACAGAAGAGTTTAAAATAAGCTAAGACAGTAAACACACACATAAAAAAAAATTCTGTATCACCCCAGTTCCCAGAATTCCTGAATATAGATGATGACTGAATGTTGTGCCACAGACACAATCGCTTTGGCTGTTCAGAGATGTCACTAAACCCGCCGAAAGATGTAAACAACCACGCATGAGCAGCACGTATTAGATGGAGGGGGTCGGACAGCCGATCAGTTCCAGTCATTCCACCAGGAAGGAGGTACATGGCTTGTGCCGTCTGTAGTTCAACTGTGCATAGACGGTCAGTACCGCGGATTGATCGCATCCGCATTGTTACTTTGGGCCAGGAAGGGCTCTCAACACGGAAAGTGTCCAGGTGTCTCGGAGAGAACTAAACCGATTGTGTTTGGACATGGAGAAGATACAGAGTGACTGGAACTGTCAATGACATATCTCGCTCAGCTCGCCCAAGGGCTACTACTGCAGTGGATGACCGCTATCTATGAATTTTGGCTCGGGCCAACCCTGGCGCAACGCCACCATGTCGAATAATGCTTTTCGAGTAGACAGGACGTCCTGTGACGACAAACTGTGCGCAATAGGCTGCACGATGGGTAACTTCACCACGGACGTCTGTGGCAAGGTCCATCTTTACAACCACGACAATATGCTGGGCGGTACAGATAGGCCCAACAACATGCTGAATGGACCATTATTCACTGACGAGTGCCGCATATGCCTTCAACCAGACAATCGTCGGAGACGTGCATGGAGGAATCCCTGTCAGGCTGAACGCCTTAGACACACTGTCCAGTGAGTGCAGCAAGGCGGAGGTTCCCTGCTGTTTCGGGGTGGAATTATGTGCTGCCGACGTACGCCGCTGGTAGTCAGAGAAGGCGCTGTAACAGATGTACGATACGTGAATGCCATCGTCCAACTGATAGTGCAAGCATATTGGTAGCATACTGGCGAGGCATTCGTGTTCGTGGGCGACAATTCGCGCCCCCATCGTGGGCATCTTGTGAACGACTTCCTTCAGGATAACACCATCGGTCGATTCGAGTGGCCAGCATGTTCTCTAGACATGGACCCTATCAAAAATGCCTGGGATAGATTGAAAAGGGCTGTTTATGGACGACCACTCTGAGGGATCTAGGCCGAATCTCCATTGCAAAGTTGGTCAATCTGGACCACCAGTGCCTTGATGAACTTGTGGGCAGTATACCACGACGAATACAGATATGCATCAATGCAAGAGGGCGTATTAGAGGTACCAGTGTGTACAGCAATCTGGACCACCACCTCTGAAGGTCTCGCTATGTTGGTGATACAACATGCAATTTGTGGTTTCCATGAGCAATAAAAAGGGCGGAAATGATGTTTATGTTGATCCCTATTCCAATTTTGTGTACAGGTTCCCGAACTCTCGGAACTAAGGAGATGCAAAACATTTTTTGATGTGTGTACTTTATTCACAAATATTCGCAAACTTCGTAAATATCCAACAACGTGAGACCACTGTACGTACAGATTCCACAAGAAGCACTTGTTGATAGGTTCGAATAGTTTTACAACCAGTGTGAGAAGTTTCTTGTATTTAATGGTGATTGCTCTGCAGGCCAGTAAAGGAACTTTGCTAGCAACTTTTGTTTCCTTTATTTTCAGAGAGTATCAGCGAACTTTTCAGGTGCACCTCGTGTTACGACAGTGTCACCAGAAGTGTGAAAATTCCGCAATAACATGAGGTTAGACAAATTGCTGTTTATTAATGTAGCTTTTCTAACGTGTTTCATACAAAATTAAAAGTGTGTGACAAACGCCAACATGTTTAATATGTTGCTGGTCCAACGTCTCTTGTTAAGTCTATGACCAAGTATCTCATAAGTGTAGCTGAAATTTAAATGCAGTTTAAACCTTTGTGATCTGAAACGACTTCCAACACCCGTGTCATTAATAAAAATGGCATCTACTCTGCCTATTTCTCATCTGGAGTCTCAAACACCACCAACCCATTAGAAGTCAGACCAAATGGTGAGCAGATATTATGTTGTATTAGATAAGGGCTTCAGAAAGAAGTGCCAGCTAATTATACAGCGGCAATTCCCCCTTGCTTCTTACTTTACAGTATTTACATACACTATGCGATCAAAAGTATCCGGACACCTGGCTGAAAATGACTTACAAGTTCGTTGCGCCCTCCATCGGTAATGCTGGAATTCAATATGGTGTTGTCCCACCCTTAGCCTTGATGGCAGCTTCCACTCTCGCAAGCATACGTTCAATCAGTTGCTGGGAGGTTTCTTGGGGAATGGCAGCCCATTCTTCACGGAGTGCTGCACTGAGGAATAGTATTGACGCCGGTTGGTGAGGCCTGGCACGAACTCGGCATTCCAAAACATCCCAAATGTGTTCCACAGGATTCAGGTCAGAACTCTGTGCAGGTCAGTCCATTACAGGGATGTTATTGTCGTGTAACCACTCCGCCACAGGCCGTGAATTGTGAACAGGTGCTCCATCGTGTTGAAAGATGCAATCGCTATCCCCAAATGGCTCTCCAACAGTGGGAAGCAAGAAGGTGCATAAAACATCAATGTAGGGTTGCGCTGTGATAGTGCCACGCAAAACAACAAAGGCTGGAAGCTTCCTCCATTGAAAACACGGCCACACCCTAACAAAAAATGGCTCAAGTGGCTCTGAGCACTACGGGACTTAACATCTGTGGTCATCAGTCCCCTAGAACTTAGAACTACTTAAACCTAACTAACCTAGGGACATCACACACATCCATGCCCGAGGCAGGATTCGAACCTGCGACCGTAGCACACCCTACCACCACCGCCTCTGAATTTTACTATTGGCACTACACACGCAGTCAGATGACGTTCACCGGGCATTTGCCATACCCACACCCTGCCATTAAATCGCCACAGTGTGTACCATGATACGTCACTCCACACAATGTTTTACCACTCTTCGATTGTCCAATGTTTACGCTCCTTACACCAAGTGATGCATCATTTGGCATTTACCGGCGTGATGTGTGGCTTACAAGCAGTCGCTCGACCATGAAATCCAAGTTCACTCACCTCTCACCCAACTGTCATAGTACTTGCAGTGGATCCTGATGCAGTTTGGAATTCCAGTACGATGTTCTGGATAGATGTCTGCCTATTACACATTACGACCCTCTTCAGCTGTCGGCGGTCTCTGTCAGTCAACAGACGAGGTCAGCCTCTACGCTTTTGCACTGTACACGTCCCTCCACGATTCCACTTCACTATCACATCGAAAACAGTGGACCTAGTGATGTTTAGGAGCGTGGAAATCTCGCTTACAGACGTATGACGCAAGTGACACCCAATCACCTGACTATGTTCGAAGTCCTTGAGTTGTGTAGAGAGCCCTATTCTGCTCTCTGACGATGTCTAATGACTACTGAGGACGCTGATATGGAGTACCTGGCAGCAGGTGGCAGCACAGTGCACCTAAGATGAAAAACGTTTGGGGGTGTCCGGATACTTTTCATCACATACTGTATCTGCATATCCTCTACAGTTAATTCTGTTTCTCTCTTCTTAACTTCCGCAGTTTAGTCTGCGCAGTCCTCCTGCTGGAGATTCCTGGTGCTACATGGGCACCTGTCAGCTCACTCTGAGATAAGTGCAGTTACTATATACATGAATTCGAAATATGGGTTAGCCACCTGGACACACGACAGCATGGTCGTGTATGCGACAGGCAGGTTGCCTTCACTCATACAGAGTCTGTGGGCATCAGGTAGCCCGCAGGTGGGCATGTGAGCTGCAAGAGCCTACTGTACTCCTCACCTACTGAAAAAAAAATACAGAATTGACCCAGACGCTAAGGCAGACATTCTCGTAGAAGTCTTCACAAATGACTTCATCCACATCCATGAACCTACCAACCCAGACCACGTTCCAGAAGCAGTGGGACAGCTACAAATATTTATGGCGAGTCAGGATAAAAACTGCCACACTGAAGATATCACTGCAGAAAGAGTGACGACTCCAACCACCTCAATGCAAGGAAGGCAGGTGACCCTGACCTCATGAATAAGATGCTGAAACTAATGCTCCCAATAGCAGCCTGGCCAAGGCATTCAATATCTTACAAACTGGACAGTACACCTGTTATAACCTTTAATCACCAATAATTGCGTGATAACAACTCAGTATGTCTCATTCGACTGCCGTGCCGTGACATGCGGCCGGCGCCGTTCGTAGCTAGGTGGCGCTCCCGCGCTCAGCCGAGTTGCGGAGCGCCTCTATCGCCGTTTGCGCGTACTGTCGTGGCGGCACTGTTAAATGTCGTGGCACTGTCACAACACTTTCTACACCCTTGAAAAAAAAAAAACACTCACTTCCTTGGAGACACGGACAGCGCGGAGACATCCATGGCCTCTTGTGAGGCCCCGAGAAAATTCCGCAGAGAGACACGAGAGTATGGTCGAAAATGTCCAGGACGGAGCTCGTGCGTGGAACGTGCCTCCTGGACGAGATGATGGGTGAAAACTCCGGAGCAGCATCCATAGGTGTCGTGGACCTGGGGGTGTTCTCCAGCGAGATGGGTCCCGGAGAAGGCGGCGTCGCGACTGGGGCCGGTTCTGGTGTACTCGGAAGCGGTAGCGACGTCAGCTGCATCAACACGTACGGTAGACCGGCAGCAGCAACAGGACTGGTTCTCGGGCTGGAGGAGGTGAAGGAAGGGGCGGTGGCATCGGCGAGGCTACCACTCGTGGGCGCATCTGGTCGTAATGGCGAACAATCGTGCCGTCGTCCGTACGTATTTCACAAAGCCGGCGGCCGCGAAGAACCTTGACCACCCCTGGAATCCATTTAGGGTGAGATCCGTACCCTCGTGCCCACACGTCGGCGCCCACCGAATATTTTCCCGCACTAGGGGACACAGCACAAGGCCTGACAGGGTGAAGCAGGTGCAGTAGAGTGCGCGGTTGGCGGCCATGCAAGAGTTCAGCAGGGCTGCGATCACCCAGAGGCGTGAAGCGATAAGAACTCAGAAATTGCAGCAGAGCGTCGTCTGTGGAAAAATCACTATGGAATTTTTTCATCTGGCTTTTGAAAGTGCGGACAAGGCGCTCGACCTCCCCATTCGATTGCGGATGGAAGGGCGGTGCTGTAACATGATGAATCGCTTGTCCAGTACAAAAATTACGGAACGCCTGTGAAGAGAACTGAGGGCCATTGTCCGTGACGATCGTGGATGGAAGGCCTTCTAGCGCAAAGATTTTGGACAAAGCCAGCGTCGTCGCCGCTGTGGTGGGCGACGGACATCGAACAACAAACGGAAACTTCGAGAAGGCGTCAATCAACTAGCCAATAAGTACCGAGGAAGGCGCCGGCAAAGTCAGCGTGCACCCGTTCCCGTGGCTGCGCCGGATCAGACCACGGAGAGGGCATTGTACGAGGTGCAGCCAGTTGTTCAGCACACTGGCCACACGCAGCAACCATGTGGGCGATGTCCAAATCAATACCAGGCCAATAAACGTGTCTGCGGGCCAGGGACTTAGTCCGAGAAATCCCCCAATGGCCTTCATGCAACAGTTCGAGAACATCCTTGCGAAGAGAGGCTGGCACCACGACCCGGGGAGATGCGCCATCCGTGGCCAGAAGAACAATACCATCACGAACAGACAGACGAAGGTGCAAGGCATGGTAGTTGCGAAGGGGATCCGATGCCCGGCCCTCGGTCCTGTCCAGCCAACCGCATTGAACAAAATCGATCACCTGACGCAGGACCGCGTCCCGCGCAGTAGCCGACGCGACCTGCGAACCAGTAAGTGAAAAACCCTCGACCGCATGACGTTCTTCCTCATCAATGTGGAAACAGAGTAGTTCATCACGATCGAAAACCGGGGGGGGGGGGGGGCCCATCGGCAATCGCGACAATGCGTCAGCGTTGGCGTGCTGGGCCGTGAGGCGATAGTGAATCTCATAGTGAAAACGAGACAAGTATAAGGCCCAACGTTGCAGGCGGTGAGCTGCCTTATCCGCAAGTGACGCCGATGAGCTGAACAGAGAGACCAGTGGCTTGTGGTCGGTGATGAGGTGAAACTTAGAACCATACAAAAAACTGCTGAACTTTTTTAGAGCATAAATGATAGAGAGCGCCTCCATTTCGATTTGAGAGTAACGCCGTTGCGCATCGTTGAGGGTCTTGGAAGCATAGGCGATGGGTTGTTCCGACCCATCCTCATACCGATGGGTGAGAACAGCCCCTAGGCCATACTGTGATGCGTCAGTCGCCAGAACCAACTGCTGAACCGGACGGAATGTGGCAAGACAAGGCGCCGAATGGAATTGAGCCTTCAGGCGGACAAAAGCCTGCTCACACTCGTCGAACCAACAGAAAGGGACGTTTTTTCGTAACAGCTGATGCAGAGGATGAGCTACCGCCGCCGCGGATGGAATGAATTTGTGATAATAAGCAATCTTGCCTAGAATCGCCTGAAGTTCTTTGACCGTAGACGGCCGGGGTAGAGCGTTAATGGCCGCAACGTGCTGACGTAGAGGACGTATACCCTCACAGGACAAGTGGAAACCAAGACACACAACGGAGGGTTCGAAGAACTGTGACTTGTCCAGATTGCACCTCAACCCAGCCAAACGCAAAACCCGAAACAGTGAACGCAAATTGCGATGGTGCTACTCAGTGGAGGCCCCCGTGACAACAATGTCACGGGGGCAGCCGGAAACGGAAGCCGTGAGCTGCTCCAAAAACCGCTGAAAAATGGCCGGCGCGCTAGCGACGCCAAATGGTAACCGCTCGTACTGCTACAACCCACAAGGAGTGTTGAAGACGAGAAATTCCTTGGAAGAATCATCCAACGGCAACTGATGGTATGCCTCCGATTAGTCAAGTTTGGAAAAGAACTGACCCCCAGCGGGCTTGGTAAATAACTCCTCAGGGTGGGGAAGAGGATAAGTGTCAATGAGGCTCTGAGCGTTGACAGTGGCTTTAAAATCACCACACAATCGCAGACTCCCATTTGGTTTAGAAACCACCACGATTGGCGATGCCCATTAAGTGGAGGTAACAGGAAGGAAAATCCCTGAAGCTGTTAACCTGTCTATCTCAGCCTTGACAGGTGCACGCAACGCTACCGGAATAGGGCGTGCCCAGAAAAACTTAGGGCGAGCTGTAGGTTTAAGAGTAATGTGGGTTTCAAAATCCTTGGCGCGACCCAGACCAGCATAGAATACGGACGAAAATTCAGAACACAAGCCATCCAGCTGCTGATACGGAATATCCTCAGATATGAGGTGGACATCATCATCAGAGGAGAACCCGAACAACTGGAAAGCATCATAACCGAACAGGTTTTCAGTGCCCGCATGATCCACCACATAAAAAGGTTTATTATAAGTTCTCAGATTTCGCGTAACTGGAGACAAGGGAGGGGAGCCCAACTCCAAATACGTGCGAGAATTAATGAGAGTTACTGCAGAGCCAGTGTCCACTTGCATGCGAATGTCTTTATCCAGAACACAAACAGTAACAAACAACTTATTTGTTTGAGAAAGCACACAGTTGACATCCATGTCCGATGCCTCGTCCTCGTCGACAGGAACTTTAGGGGACTGACACACAGAAGCAATGTGGCCTTTTTTCCTACATGAATTACACGTGGTCCAACGTTTTGGACACGCGGCCCTGTCATGCTGTACGAAACAACGTGGACAAGAAGGAAGTGCGGAACGAACTTGCTTCTGTGGGTGCTGTTGTCGCTGCAAGCGTTGCGGCCCACCGCGACGTTGTGTACGCGAGTGAACCGCCGCCACATCTTCGTTCTCCTGTGAAACAGGCAAATTGTCCGTGTCGAAAGTTGACTGTACAGCGCCTACATCACACCACGCGTCTATTTGCCCGCCATCAGCGTAAGACACTTCAAAGGATTGAGCGATGCTTAGAACTTCCGACAACGACGGGTTTGGCTGTTGTAGGGCGCGTTGCCGAACTTCTTTATCAGGAGCAAGCCGTAGAATAGCATCCCTAACCATTGAATCAGCATAAGACTCATGATGAGTGTCCGTGACAAACTGACATTTCCTACTCAGACCGTGTAGTTCCGCCGCCCAAGCCCGGTAAGATTGATGGGGCTGTTTACGACACCGGTAGAACGTCACGCAGGCGGCAACGACGTGGGTGTTTTTTCGGTAATAGTTAGACAATAAGTCACACATTTCTTGGAAGGACAGTGAGGCAGGTTCCCGCAGAGGGGCTAACTGAGATAGCAGCTGGTAGATCCGTGGGGAAATCCAAGATAGAAATAACGACTTACACATAGGAGCGTCGACAATGCCGAAAGCCAAGAAGTGTTGCCGCAAATGCTTCTCATAATCCTCCCAGTCTTCAGTGGCCTCGTCGTAAGGAGGGAATGGAGGTGGAGAAGAGGAAGACAGACGATGAGTAAGCGACGTAGACAACGCCTGAATAGCAGCCGTCAATTGTGTTTGTTGTTCAATGAGCGCTTGGATGAGCTGTTCCATGTCTGCCCCGTCACGAACACACAAATCCACAACGCAGTGAAAATATCCGACCTCGCCACCAAAAAGTGTTATAACCTTTAATCACCAATAATTGCGTGGATATTCAAACACACTCACTTAGAAACAATAGCTGGTTACATGATAACAACTCAGTATCTCTTATTCGACTGCCGTGCCGTGACATGCGGCCGGTGCCGTTCGTAGCTAGGTGGCGCTCCCGCGCTCAGCCGAGTTACGGAGCGCCTCTATCGCCGTTTGCACGTACTATCGTGGCGGCACTGTTGAATGTCGTGGCACTGTCACAACAGTAACAATGAAATCTGACCTGAATAACCAATGAGCAGATTTATGCATACATCACATACAAATATTACTGAAAATCAGAACCAAAACACCCGGAGATAGAAAAGAGAGAAAAAAATTATTGGTAATAGTTACGGTGTAATTAGAGCAGGTGACGGATGCCAGCTTGATCTGCCACAGTATGCCATGACCATCCCCTGTGATATGTTCAGTTGTAGCTTATCTTCACTGAGCCAGTGCTTATTAACACACAATGTAGTCTTCTTGTTTACACCTAATAGACTACTAAGATTACCAATTTTATTTTTTAATGACCTGACATTTATATATAAGAATAATCATGAGTCATCACCACAAAATGGTAAATGTGGATTCTTAGGCAGTAGCACGTCATTGTCTTCACTTTATACACAGTCTTCTGTTAAGAGGAGATTGCATACACGCAACAGCAGATAGCTCCTTGATTGCATTGAATGCAGATGCTCCCGGCAAAGTAATTTGCTCAGAACCACCCACATAAAAATCACGGTTGCTTTCTTGTTCTGGCAGTCTCTCATACAATGACTTCTTTCTTTTCATACAAAATTCTTTGTATTTGTTTTATGCAATGTCCTACTAATATAATTGAACATTTGTAATACTGTCCAATGAAAGGAAAGTAATTGTTTCCTTTTTTGTCTATGCATCTGTAGCATCAACAGTAAATATGAAAAGATGACCAAATAATGTATTACTTATATTATTATAAGGTGATAATTAAATGGCACAACTGAAAAATGGGACTGCCTGTTCGGACACATCTTGAGACATGAAGGAATAGTCAAGTAAATTTGGTACTGAAGGGAAGTTGGTGGGTTAAAAATTACAGAGGTGCACCTAGGTCGGACTATGGTATGCAGGTTCAAATGGATGTAAGTTGTGCTTTATAATAAAATGTAATGGAAGCTGTGCCTTATAACAAAATGTATCCAAGTTTCCTGAATAAATTAATTACAGTTACAGCTCATGCTTTTAAGTGTGATATCCTAATGGATTTGTGCATCAATACAAATTGTGAGGCGTATCAAATACAAGTCGGTATCACTTTCATTTTCAATTAACTATTCTCAGTTCAAATACTAGCAACAAACATTTGATATAATAGTCTGTTGATGTAGACCCATTTATAATATGATCCAGCATGTTAAAGAAAGTTTACAAGAAAAACACTCCATCCGAACAGCCCTTGAAGGACCAACGGTACTGACTGGCTGCTGTGTCATCCTCAGCCTTAGTCATCACCGGGTGTGGATGCAGAGGGGCGTGTGGTCAGCACACAACTCTCCCAGCCGCTGTCAGCTTTCGTGACCAGTGTCGCTACTTCTCAGTCACGCAGCTCTCAATAGGCCTCACAAGAACTGAGTGCACCTCGCTTGCCAACAGCACTGCGCAGACCCCGATGGTGACCCATCCGAGTGCTAGCCGAGCCCAACAGCTCTTAGTATCGGTGATCTGACGGGAACTGATGTTACCACTGTGGCAAGACCAATGGCCAAGGAATATATTGGTTTCATTTTTTATTGTGTTGAGACCACAGGAAACTAAGGTGCAATTGACTTGCGCATGTTCCTTGGTGTAATACGTAACTCACAGACTTCAGCATGTTTACGCAAAAAACATTAAATACAAAGTAATTTTTAATCATTATGGGCTCCAAATATTTAGGTATTCTGTGTAATATTTTCTCCCCTAGCTGATTTGTATGTTTGCGATATTATTTATTTCAGTGTTACAAGGTCAGTGATTAAAAAATGGCTACTTAGAAATGGCTTTCACACAAATAAAGAGTATTAGATACGTATTTCAACACAGGAGGCAAGCTTACAGGATACTCCCTCAAGGTAAAATTCACATCTGTTGGCAATAGTTTGTCAGTGGTGTTACTAATGCAATATGCCTTATGCCCTTGTTCCCTGCAAACCAAGTTGAACCTGGAATATTAGACCATGAATGCCTGTGTAATAAAATCTCAATCAGTACTGTAATGTTTAATACAGTTACAATTCCACATTTTGCTCGTCTTTACTCTCAGTGCATTTCCTTTGCCAAAACTGAATAATAAATCTATAAAAATGTAATTGCAAAAATCACAGTACAGCGTGTAAATATACTATCAATAGTGTACAGATTACAGTGAGTACTGATATTAGCTAACAAGAATAGACGCTATGTTAACCATTTTTGATTATCATGTTGATGACTAATGTAGAATAGAAGCAAATTCTTCCGAGAATGGGACATTAATACAATGAAAAATCTTTATATACACGTCAAAATAAGAGTTTAAAACTGCATCAGAATAATGGCCACAAAAGATGAAACTCTAGAAATGTACCAAGAACTGTTCTTCACTTTTTGATAGAAATAATAAAACTACATTAAATGTGTACATCATAAGCTATTTATTTCACAACATTACTTTCCATCCCATGATTGGAATACAGTCATTTTTTGAGCATTCCCCTAACCTACTCTTTCTGCCCAGGTATCTTAAATAAGCCAAAAATCTATAGTCATTCTTGAAGCACTTAACGATGCTGTATTTTACGCGCATTCCTCCAGCTTGCAGCAGTATCAGTATTTGGGCATAGTCTGAGAGCGTTAAGACAGTACACAGTAGTTGAAGCGGATTGAGTAACTTCTGTGAACTATGTTACTTCCCAAATCTGTTTAGCTTCACACTTGCAAATATCTATTTTAATTTTTTTCTTTTTTTTCCTTTATTGGATTTCGATTTCCCCCTGAGGGGCGGGCGGGCCTCGCAACAGCACAATACACCGCCCTGCAGCCTAGAGATAAGTTAACAAACAGAATTAGGAGATATGAGGACAATAAAAGCAGGTGACAAAATGGAGACTGTTAAAAATTGAAACATGGAGAAAAAGATGCGAAGAAAAGATAAAAACAAACAGTCGGTGATGTTGATTAAAACACATAGTAAATAAACAAGCACAATTTAAAAAACACGGCGACAGTCTGGTTTCTGTTTTCATGAGATAAAAAACACAACTAGCGACAGAATGGTGGGTGTTCACAACACTGTCAGGGGACACACAACACTGAACACTCAATTGAAACAGCACTATAGAGGCGACATGACACCAGATGGAGGGAGGGAGGACCCAGACCAATGAGGGGGAAAAGGGGGAGGAGAGGGAAAAATGGGGCAGCCAATGGAGGGAGGGGACATAGAAAAAAGGGGGGCTGGGTGGACGCAAGAAGTGGGAAAGGCAGTGGAGGGGAGAGCAAAAGGGCTCAGGGGAGAGAAGGGAGTCAAGAGCGAGGGCGGGTAGGGGATAAACAGGATCGAAGGATGGGAAGAGGGAGGGTAGGCAGGGAAAAAACAGGATGGAAGGACGGCGAGGGGGAGCCCAGGAAAAGGGTAGAGGAAGGGAGGGAGAGGTGAGGATCAGGGTTGATAGGAGGGATAAATGGAGGGAAAGTGGTCATCATCCGGGAGCGGGAGTTGATGGAAGCCACTTTGGGAAAGGAGATTAAGGGTGCAGAGGCGGAGGGTAGGGGGGACACAATGGTGAAGGTGCGGCAGAAGGCAAGGGTTGGAGAGGAGAAGGGCAACCAGAGGATGAGGGGTATCAAGTTTGCGGAAGGTGTAAAGGATCCGAATATGTTCGAGGAAAATGAGCAGATGGGGGAAAGCAATCAGGTCATAGAGGATCCACGTGGGGACGGGAGGTGTAAATGGATGGTGAGACAGATTGCATCACGCTCAAGGATCTGGAGGGACTCGTAGAATTTGGCGGGGGGGCGGGGGGGGCAGATATCCAGGTGGGACTGGCGTAAGAGAGGATAGGATGAATGAAGGAACTGTAGGTGTGGAGGATGGTAGAGGGGTTCAAACCCCATGTCCGGCCAGAAAGGATTTGAATGAGTCAGAGGCGGTTCTGAGCTTTCTATTGGATTTTTTTTTCTTTTTTTAATCAATGCATTACCACAAGTGTTGCTGAGAGTGAAGAATTCTCTTTGCAAATAATTATTAAACTTGAGCACTTATACCAACTTTGTTAAACTATAAGTAAGCAATAAACATAGATAAAGCTTCTAATTGTGACATCAAATAAAAGGTTCTCCATTGCTTGCACTGTTGCTTGGTGTCACTAACAGAAGTGAGCTCGGCACGATGCTGGGAAAAATATGGAGATCCTTTTACCACCTGGCTCCTGTCGCCATCTGATCTGCAGTGCCTGATAGAGCACAGTCGTATGTCGGTGATATTCTATGCACCCATTTGTAGCCCTGTATGGAAAGCCATTCTGGGCTTACATTTCAGAAAGATAATGCACATCTGCACATAGCGATAGTTTCTACTGCTTGTCTTCATGCTTAAAAACCCTTCCTTGGCCAGTGAGGTCGCAGAATCGCTCCCCATCTGAAAACGTATGTAACATTATTAGTGAGGCCCTCTGACCAGCTCAGGATTATGATGAGCTAAAGCACCAACTGGACAGTATATGTCTCGACATCCCTCAAGAGGACATCCAACAAATCTATCAATCAATGCCAAGCTAAATAACTGCTAATATAAGGACCAGTGGTAGACCAACACTTTACTGACTTGCTCAATTTGTGGAGATCTTTCTCTTGAATAAGTTGATCAATTTTTCTGCAGTTGTGACCATTTGGTTGGCTGTACATGTACATAACGTCTACCAATTTCAGTCCCAAGTGGATAATTTCTTCGAGGTGAGTTGCTTTTTTTTTCAGTTTTAAAGGTTTTCCCCGTGTGGGAATCACGAATTGTGCAAGTATAAGGGTTGTGACTATGTGACACGTGTAAGTTTCGATTGATACTGAAAGTGTGCTCAGGTAGTTGTAGTTCTTAAGGCGAGCACTTGTGGTAAGCGACAAATCTGGGTTCGAATCCTGGTCTGTCACAAATTTTCTTCTGGTCCAAATGGCTGATGTCAATATAGTGTCTCAGAACATGAAGTTATTTTGTAACATTTCGGAAGTATTCATAGCTAGCTGTATTATTCAGCAACAAGAAATGCTTTTTTTGTTATAACATTTTATATCCTCTTCACTTCAGCCAAAATCAGTTATTTTGCCACCTAATTGGGTAAAGTCGTATACTACTTCAGTGTGTCATTTTCTAGTCTAATTCCCTCAGCATCAGCTGGTTTGTTTCAACTACATAGCTGTACCCTTGTTTTATTTTTGTCACTGTTCTTCATATGATCGCTTTTCAACACACTGTTCATTCCATTCAACTGCTCTTCATAGCCTTTTGCTGTCTCCGAGAGAATTACAATATCATTAGGAAACCTCAAAGCCTGTGTTGTTTGTCCCAGAACTTTAATTTCCCTCACAAATTTATGCTCGATTTCCTTTACTCCATACTCAATGTACAGACTGAATAACACCAGTGATAGACTACAACCTAGTTTTCCCCACTTACCCACTGCTTTCCTTTCACATTCTGTGACTCTTGCAACTGCAGTCTTGTTTCTGTACAAGTCTTGAATAATTGTTCACTCCATTTTCTAAAAATTTGTGATACCTTCAAACTTCAAAGAGTGTATATAAGTAAAAATTGTTACAATCTCTTTCTAAATTGGCCAATACTATCAGAAGAAGAGCATAATATGTTATTTCTCAAGACAACAAATCTCTTGGGAACATTTACTAATTGTATACAGCCGAATGTGGTATCACTAGAAAGAGTTTTATTTGGCACTGCATACCATTTTGTGCCATGACTTAGTATTTTTTGAAAATTTTAATACAAAAGACACTTTTAGCTATTGTAGGCAAACGGGCATCATGGATGTCCAGGTTCATACCTCTATTTTACGAAGTTAACTCATTAATCACAAATAAGAGATGGTCTTTCTATACAATGTTATCACAAATGCCTTTTTATTTGTTTTAAAGTGCTTATTAAGTGGATAATTTGTACACAGCATTGTCATAAACAATAACCATGACCACTAAGGTAGTTCAATATCTCTGGCAATCGTGCAAGTTGACGTTTCTAAACAAATATACTTTCCGAATTGCTAAATATATTTGTTCAATTGTGCCTTGAATTGTAATTTACGTATTACTTCTATGGTCTAATGTGCTTACTGTAGTTGAAAATGTTTGTCAACTTAATGTTTCAGGTTGTGTAGCCCTACTGCAAACCGCCATGGGGTCTATGGCAGAGGGTATGTCCCACTGTAGCAGTTAATAGGGTTACTTCTTGTTTCATTCTCGAATGGAGCATGGGAATAATCATTGTTTGACACACTCACAATCCCTGCATGAGCAATTCATGGGGGGTGTAGCATATTTCTAGAGTAATCATTTAAAGCTTTTTCTCGAAACTTTAACAGATTTTCTTGGGGTAGTTTATGTCTGTCTTCAAGAGTTTGCTGTTTCAGTTCCTTCAGTGTGTATATGACACTCTCCCATGAATTAAACAAATTTGTGGTCACAGATGCTGCCCTTCTCAGTATAAGTTCAGTATATAAGTATATCTGGTATAGGTCCACACACTTGACCAGTTATCTTGGATGGGTCGCATAATTGATTTATAAGCAATCTCTTTATTAGACTTATTGCACTTCAAGCATTCCAAGTACAAAACACATTTTAGAAAACACAGAAATGTATATACAAGGCTGTACCATAAATTCACAATTAGTATTTCCCATTATTCAGTTCAATTTCAGAGATGTTTCTCTTCATTCCCACAACAACCCATATCCCAGCAACTACACTTACTCCAGATGCTGTCATTATTTGAAAGTGTAAAAGTGGAAGAGCATCACACCGCTCATCCAGTACCTTAAAGAAATGCAATTCCACATTTGAATTGGAATGTTGAAATATCCCACATCTTCAAGATACTAAACTTTTCAGACGATACAATACATTTTCCATGTCTTAATATTATGCTAAAAGTTTCTTTTTCTACTCCGTAAAGATGAATGTGGAGGGATTAAGGCTAATGCTCTACAGCAAATCCTAATACGTTTGCTTAACGTTTTGATAAAATGTGTTAAGTGAACACATGGCCTTTCTGTATATATTGCAATACATGCACATAAATCACTACATAACTCAGATATTATTCTATGTCTTAATATTATGCTTAAATTATGTTTTCCTACTCCATTAAAATGAATGTGGAGGAATGAATGCCAATGCTCTGCCAGTTATCCCAATATATTTTCTGGATGTTATGTTAAAATTTATGAATTGAACATATGGCCTTTCTGAATATATTGTAATAAATGCACATAATTCAATTCATAACTCAGAGTTTCTTGCCAATATAAGCAAAAATCATACAAATTATGGCTAGTTCCCAGTGTCTTTGGCATTATACTCTACTCATGGTTCATTCTTTGACATATGGTCAGTTGTATACATTAGATTAGAAATTCTTGATGATTCCTTCTTTTGGTAGGGATGGTAGAAATCACCTTAGATGGTATGTTCTTCTCATTTATGGGTACATGACCCCAACTGGGCTTGGTGGAACTCCAGTCTGATCAGACAGTTGGAATGTGTGATCTTCAGAAGCGTCAATGAATGGGCTAACCTGTGAACAACAGAATTGCACAAATTGTGTTACCTGGCAGTGCTGTTAGTTATTTCTGTGTGAAGCCCTTCCTTTACTTTCAACAGAAATATTATTCTTTCTGTACAGTTTTGGCCACCATTCCTTAAACATTAGCACCTCACCTGTTTTTGATATTTTCATTTCAAAATTCATCTTTTCGAGGGAGTCAATTATTAATTCAGCATCTTTATTCACAAAATATATCCTATCCATCTTCCTAATTTTCCTCTTTATCTGTTGAAATCTCTATCACATGCAAGGTAGCACTACCCTCCTGTTGGAAAGTAATGGGCGATGAACTGAAACCTTCACTCTGCCACAAGCATTAAACAAACCTCACCAGTGCATGGTTTTTATTTTTGCCTCCAAAACAGGCTTCATCAGAGCTTTTTCGTGATAGAGGTAACATATGGCCCTTGCACTCTGTAACTCGTGCACATTAAAGATATTTAATGAAATCTGACCCAAGTTAAATGGAAATTGAATTGGTATCTGAGGTAATTGCAAATTCTGCATACAATCAAACGAGAGGACTGCAATGGTAGAATCAGTGTCAGTTTTTGCTGTAACTGCGTGTAATTTCTTGAAGAATTAATCACCACACCTCTTGCGCGCTATTAACTCAGCTATTGCTGCCCTTTTACCAGCATCATTCAGAGATGGACTTTTGATTTTTATCCAAATCTCTTCACATGTACTGCTGATATACACCTGTGGTCCCCCAGATTTTAAATTAAAATGGAAAGTTTTCAAATAAAATTGATAATCAACTTGAATATCCATTTTAATAGTTTTGAACATGTGCCACATAATCTGCACATGTTTGGGATCAAGATAATTAGATTCTTCATTGGCATAATGTGCTTCCCGGATGGGAAATGAGTCGATGTGCTTTTTATTTCCACTTCTTAAGCCACTGGTTCTGCACAGCCAGGGTTACATTTTCCCCTCTTACAACACACCAGTGCCTGTGTTATTCTGAATTACAATGCAATGTCCCATGGGACAAGGAACCTCTTGATAAGTGGGTTATCTGGATTCGAGTGCCACTCTGGCAAAAATTTTCATTGTCATCACTCCATTATACAGCTGTTGGTTGTCCATTTTCGCAACTGTGAATTCATTCCAGGTTTCCTCCTTTATCTCTTGGAGATTTACCTTCTTTTAACATATTGCTATATTCGCCCATTGCTGACATCACCAACACCTTGGAAGGCAGTTTTACAAACTTGAATCTTTCCTTCAGACCTTGATAGCCAACAAATGCATGACTACAATTTTGGTTTCTTCCCACTAAATTCCTTATCACTTCTAGGCTTCTTTCTTGCCACTTGTTTTACTTCTATGAGGTTTTAATCGATTCCATCCTGATCATTTTTTGTTCTATCTTGCTGCCCTCTGTCATCTCAGTTGTCATGCTTTTCATCTGACAACTGGAAACAGAATGACATATTCAGTTGAACTTAACGTTCTACATTATTATGTTCACTGTGGTAGTTAAACGTTGATTTTGAAGTAATACTAAATTT
This sequence comes from Schistocerca serialis cubense, assembly GCF_023864345.2. Classification (NCBI taxonomy): domain Eukaryota; kingdom Metazoa; phylum Arthropoda; class Insecta; order Orthoptera; family Acrididae; genus Schistocerca; species Schistocerca serialis. Next base: position 190,243,088 of record NC_064648.1, read on the forward strand.
CAGGTTAAGACACGCATGCTGATATAACCATTACGTTTTGTTTGGTATCTATTCCCTCTCCAATTTATATATGCTTCATTTTCACTCTGCTCGCTATATGGCTATATGTTTTGGAACCTCCACTGCATTCTTTCTTTTTCCATTACTCCCTGATATTTGTCACTAATGTCACGACTGTCTGACATCTTACCACCAACAACAAAATAGATTAATAAAAGAGTAAGAGGAATATTGATTATTCTCCTTGCCTTAAACTGAGATGATAGTATAAAATTTTTAGCGAGCCAAAATCTTTTGTACCTGTGGGCTTTCACTTCGAGAGAATGTGATAACAATGGCTGCATAACAATACAAAATGTTCCAGGACATATGGGATTTCGTTACATCTTGATTGGGCTACATCCTTAAAGCGCAAACACATATGTAACTCATGCTGTCAAAAATGGATGTGTTTGTTTTCGTAATATTCCCATTCATTTACAAAATAAATCAGTATTGTTTCTTCTGTTCTTACCTTACTCCTAAATCTGATCTGATAATTCTTGAGGTCACGTATTACTAATATTTACAATCAAAAACACTCTTGATCACAAATTATTTATTCTGGTGACCGGTTTCGGCCACAACTTTGGTCATTTTCAGACCAATGATTAAGAACCTCCTTCTGGTGGTAAATCACAGTAGTGATTACACTGGCACTGTAGTGATTTACCAGCAGGAGGAGGTTCTTACTCATTGATATTAAGATGAGCACAGTTGTGGTCGAACCCGGTCTCTGGAATAACTAATTTGTGATTAAGACTGTTTTTGATATTAAATATTTGTAATAGCATTGATCACTGCATAATCCCACAATGTATTCAAAAGTAATTTCATGTATTACTGCCTATTCACTCATCTTGTAGATATTTCCTGGTAGTTTTTTACAGCCATACATATGCTGTATTTCATAAGTTATTGGGCAATAAATGGACAGATGGATCATAATCTACAACAGCAGTTGTGAAAAGCAAAGGGCGTGAAAGTAGAGCAGTGGTTGAGAAGGGACTGAGGCAGGGTTGTAGTCTATTCACCGTGTCATTCAGTCTGTGCACTGAACAAGCTGTCAAGGACACTGATAAAAATTTGGACATGTTTTTATAGTTCATGAAGAAGAAATTATAGTTTTAAGGTTTGCCAATGACAGTACAGTTCTGTCACTGTTGGCAAAGGTCTTGCAGGGTAAGTTGAATGGAAGAAATAGTGTCTCGAAAAAAGATTATAAGATGAACATCAAGAAGAGTGGTTCCTTGCACCTATTGTCATAGGCGAGTTGATCGTCATTTGTTTTACATGTCATTTGTTTCATGGATAACATTGCTCCACATTTGGTAACTGAGGGATCAAGTGTTTTAATCCATAATTAATTTTTTTATGTTTGGATGAGAAAGTCAAGATAATTACAATATTGTCCATGGGCGATTTTAAAGTCCTGATTACAGCTAGTTCTCTGCATTAAACACAGCTCTCTCTTCCTGGTATGACATAGATTGAACCAGAGAAAGGAAAGACTTCCTCTTTCTCATCCACTGGGTAAATCTCCGCAGACCCAGTGTTCTGGGTGGCTTTCTCACACACTACACATTTCCCAAACCTCACCAGCCTTATCCTTGACCCCACTTGTTTCCCCTTCAATGCTTCTACAAGAAGAAGGAGCCACTGGCTCCTAAACTGGAGTATTTCTACAATATTTGTATATGTTTTCTCCTACCACCACTTATTGAGTAGTCCTGTATCTAGAAAATTACACTACGACTTCAATGAGAGGAGAACACACGGGCTCAGACCACTATATAGTTGAAATTCACATCAACTTCACACCTTTCAAGAAAATGAGTTACAACCCACCTCAACTGTTAAAAATGACAAGTAGCACCAAATAAAACAAAACATTAAATTAAGAAATGACCTAGGTGAACTGATATCTAGTACAAAAATCAACAAAAAACTATCAGCCTCAAAACAAGAAAACAACTTCCAGGAGTTACTGCAAAATCATTTGGAAACAACTGCAGTAGTACTAACTATTTACGGTAATATTTGAGAATAAAGATAGAAGACACACAGTAACAAAGAAAGTGCTGAAACCATGACAGAAGCATTTAATAAACGTTTGGGCTGTGAAAAAGGCAAATATATCTTACAGACCGGTGTAAATAACACAACAAAAACCAAACCTAACAAATCAGGTTCTTAAAATTTCCTAGATGTTGAAGGAGAACTCACAGATCAAAAACTGGTAAGGTTGTTGCTGAAATGTGAATATATTTAAGTCACACTGTCAATATCTCCTTACACATAACTCTAACACAAAGATGGACGACATAGCCATTCCCTGAACATTATACCACAACCGTCATCCAGATGGGGGATAACAGCAGTCTGAATATCTACAGAGCAATCTCTCTCCTAGACTCCACATGCAAGACTTAGTCCTAGATTCTATGTGGAACAATCAAGGGACAACTAAAACAGGAGTTACGAGGAAATCTGGAAGGATTCAGACCATGGAGAATTTGTGCAGAGGAGATCATTAGACTTTATCCAAAATTAATTAAACTGGTAGAACTTACTCTAAACAACGCTAATTGAAAGTAAGGTTTAGGGAAAAAAATTCTGAAACATTCCTCATAAAAACAGGTGTAAGACAAGGTGAATGCCTATTATCATTACTGTTCGACTGAGCACTGGAATATGTAATGAGAGAATGGTAGAAGGATAATGCAAAGAACATAAGAATTGGAAGTGTGAAAACTGATAAAAATTTAAACTGCTTGGGATTTGTTGCTGATAATATGCTCCTAGCCAAGAACGTTCAAGAAACTACTAAAGTAGTTAAATCATTAAAAAATAGCACAGAAACTCAGCCTCAGAATATCATTTGCAAAAACAAATTATGCCAGCTGGTCCACAAAAATACAGCGGAAGAACAGGAAATAAAAATCGATGATCAATTTAAATATTTAGGTGACATCATAATGGGAAATCTAAATGAGGAACATGGCAAGATAGAATGAAAACCTCACTAAGGAAAATTAAATCAGCAAAAAAAACATACAACAAAAAACGGCTGTCTGCAGTTGCAAATTTAAAACATTATAAAACAATCAAATGACCAGAAATAACATATGCAGCAGCAACCATCCTCAGGACAAGGGTTGTTGTCCGCGTCTTCAGCCCAGGTACTGGCTCGATGCAGCTCTCCATGCATGGTGGCTGGGGAGAAATGGGGAGCTCTCTAGTGCATTCAGCAAATTAAAATAAAACCGTGTACTTACAGACACGTAATTTTGACTCTCATCCCTCGCCACTTTACGCCTAATACCGTGTACTTACAGACACATTTACCGGTTCGCACCCTCCAACCTTCGCCACTACACTCCGTATAATAACATCAATCTATTTGCCGGTTCGCACCTAACAGCACGAACCCTCCAAAAATTAAACATTGGTAAAGAACAAGAGTTTTCCCTTATTTTTTTTTTTTTTTTTTTCCTTTATTGAATTTCAATTCCCCCCGAAGGGGGCGGGCTGGCAGCAGCTTAGGACGCCGCTCTGCAGCCTACAGGTTTTCTGACAAAGAGCAGGAGAATAAATAATAATAAAAAACAGGCGATAAAATCGGGGACTCATTGAGTAACAAGGTGAAAAGAAAATGGGGAAATGAAAACAAACAACAGAGGGATGATGAAGCGAATAAAAATACATACGGAGCAGACAGGGGAAACAAGAGACAATTAAAAAAACACGGCGACAGTCTGGATTCTGTTCGCAAAGTATATAAAACGCACACCAAGCGACAGCATGGTTTCTGTTCGCAACACAACACTGAATAGTCACTAGAACACAGCACGAAAAAGTCGGCAAAGGTGACACCACAGTCGAGAGCAGGTGGGGGGAAACTGAACAGGAGATGGGAAAACAAAAAGGGGGGGAAAGGAGAGTAAAAGCGAAGGGGGGGGGGGGGGGGAACCGGGAAAGGAGCTGATGGAGGTTGAGGACCCATAAGAGGGGTGGGGGGCAGACGCGACAGGGAGGGGGGTAGGCAGAGGTTATTTTTTTTTTTTTTTTTTTACTTTATTGTTATTTTAAAACCTGTACAATTCAGGTAGGCTGGCAGCGGCACACTACGCCGCTCTTCAGCCATAGCATTTTACAAGAGTATAAAACATGGTGAATAACAATGAACAAAGTGACGGGCAAAAGAGAGAGGTCACAGAGACATAAAAAAAACACGGAGTCGTTCACATGTGACGATAACAACACGGAAAACACGTCGGCACGGCGCACAAAACACTGGTGAGTCCGACGGCACAAGTGAACGTAGGAGTGGGATGGCGGACACCAAAAACACTATATGACGTCACACACACGAAGCACAAAAGGCGACGATCTCCGGCGCGCGAATGTTCACTATACGTGTGCGAGTCCGGGGACCTGCCAAGAGAGGAGGAGGAGGAAGGGGAGTGGGAGAGCGAGAGGGGAGAGCAGAGATGCCACGGGCAGGGGAGATAGGGGGGAGGGAGGAAGGGGGAGAGGAAGCCCGGGGGAAGAGGGGGAAGGGAGGGGACAGGGAGATGGAAAAAGAAGGGAAGAGAAGAGAAGGGAGGGAGGGTGCCGAAAGGAAAGGACACGGGAAGTGGGGGGTGGGGCAGGGTCAAAGTTGATAGGAGGGGTAGATGGAGGGGACGAGGACATCATCAGGGAGAGGGAGCTGGCGGAAGCCACCTTGGGAGAGGGTATGGAGGGTGGAGAGATGGAGACCGGGTGGGACGTGCGAATACAGGCGCGGCAGCGGGCGGGGGTGGGAGAGGAGCGAGGAAACGAGCGGGTGAGGAGGATCAAGTTTACGTGAGGTGTACAGGATACGTATCCTTTCAAGGAAAAGGAGGAGGTGGGGGAAGGGGATGAGATCATACAGGATCCGTGTGGGGGAGGGGAGACGGATGCGATAGGCAAGGCGGAGAGCATGGCGTTCAAGGATTTGGAGGGATTTATAGAAGGTAGGGGGGGCGGAGATCCAGGCTGGATGGGCGTAACAAAGGATAGGGCGGATGATGGATTTATAGGTGTGGAGGATTGTGGAGGGGTCCAGACCCCACGTGCGGCCGGAAAGGAGCTTGAGGAGACGGAGTCGGGAACGTGCCTTGGCTTGGATTGTCTGGAGATGGGGAGTCCAGGAGAGGCGACGGTCGAGGGTGACGCCAAGGTACTTAAGGGTGGGAGTGAGGGCGATAGGACGGCCATAGACGGTGAGATAGAAATCAAGGAGGCGGAAGGAAGGGGTGGTTTTGCCTACAATGATCGCCTGGGTTTTGGAGGGATTGACCTTGAGCAACCACTGGTTGCACCAAGCGGTGAACCGGTCAAGATGGGATTGGAGAAGGCGTTGGGAGCGTTGCAGGGTGGGGGCAAGGGCGAGGAAGGCGGTGTCATCGGCAAACTGGAGAAGGTGGACGGGGGGCGACGGCGGCGGCATGTCCGCCGTGTACAAAAGGTACAGAAGGGGGGAGAGGACGGAGCCTTGGGGCACACCGGCGGAGGGGAAAAAGGTGTAGGAATCAGTGTTATGGATGGTGACATAGGAAGGACGGCGGGAGAGAAAGGAACCGATCAGACGGACGTAGTTAATGGGAAGGGCAAAGGTTTGGAGCTTGAAGAGGAGACCGGAATGCCAGACGCGGTCATAAGCGCGTTCGAGGTCAAGTGAGAGGAAGATGGCGGAGCGACGGGAATTAAGCTGTTCGGAAAGGAGATGAGTGAGGTGAAGGAGAAGATCGTCGGAAGAGAAGGATGGCCGAAAGCCACACTGGGTGACGGGAAGGAGGCGGTGCTGGCGGAGATGCTGGTGGATGCGGCGGGTGAGGATAGATTCTAGGACCTTGCTGAAGACCGAGGTAAGGCTGATGGGACGGTAGGAGGAGACGGCGGACGGCGGTTTGCCAGGTTTAAGGAACATGAGGATACGGGAGGTTTTCCACAGGTCGGGGTAGGCAGAGGTTATCTGACCTCTCAGTTTTAAGCAACATGTCATCACAAATACGGCTGAGTATGAAAAATTGTCTTTGCAAATAAAAAACAGACACGGATGAGCTTTCCACCTTTGTTAAAAAACTAAACATATTCAATTGCAGTAGATAAGGAGGTTTTTGTTATTTCCAACCATTTCCTGTTAAGCTTCTTATTTCGACATCGGAATATCGGCCGTCGGTTGAAGGCCCTGTTGCTTGGCGTCGCCGACAGATGTCAGAGCGGTACGCTGCCGGGAAAAACATGGCGAGCCTTTCACCTCCATCTCCTGTCGCTAACCGCTCTGCAGTGGCTGTATAGCGGAGCAAACACAGACTAATTGCAGTGAACACTAGCATTATTCTATGGAGGGGTGAATGCAAATGCTCTGCTGGTAAACGTAATATATTTTCTTGACATTCTGTTAAAATTTATTGAGTGAACATATGGCCTTCTTGAATACAGTGCAATAAAAGTACATAAATCAATACGTAACTAAGTTTATTGTAATATTGGCAAAAATCAAGTAAATTATGGCTAATTCCCATTGTCCTTCGGATTATACTCCACTTTTGGTTCATTTTTTGACATATGACCAATTGTATATGTTAGAATAGAAGTTCTTTATGATGTCTTGTTTTGGGAGGAATGGAAGAAATCGCCTTAGATGGTGCATGTTCCTCTCATTTATCGTTGCATGAGCCCAACTGAGCCTGATTTACAGGGCTTGGTGGAACTACAGTTTGATCAGAAAGTTGGAATGGGTGCTATTCTGCCACATCAATGAATGGCTTAACTTTAACAACACCACGAGGTTCTTGTGAACAACAGAATTGCAAAAATTGTGTTACATAAAAGAGCTGATAGTTTCTGTGTGAAGCCCTTCCTTTCCTTTCAACAGAAATATTAGTATTTCTATGGAATTTTGGCCACCACTCCTTAAAATTTGGAACCTCTTCTGTTTTTGATATTTTCACTACAAAATTCCTCTTTGTGCGGGATTCAGTTATTAATTCTGCATATTCTTTCAGAAATTATATCCTATCAACCTTTCTAATTTTCCTTTTTGTCTGTTGATATTCCTATCATGTGCAAGGTAGGACTACCCTCCAGTTGGAAAGTAATGGGTGATGAACTGAAACCTTCCCTGTGCCACAAGCATTAAACAAACCTCACCATTGAATGGTTTTTATTTTGCCCTCCACAACAGTCAGAGAATGAGTGAAAGTCTTTAACACATTGTCCAACATTTTCATTTATATAATTAAAAAGAAATGAACAAGCTTCATCAGAGCTTTTTCGTGCTATTCCTTCATGATAGAGACAAAAACCTGGCTGTTCAACTCTGTAATTCTGCGCATTTAAGAAATTAATGAAAGCTGCCACAAGTGACATGTAAGTTGTCTTTGTATCTGAGGTAATTGCAAATTCTGCATTATATCAAACGAGAGGCCTGCAATGGTAGAATCAGTGTCAGTTTTTGCTGTAACTGAGTGTAATTTCTTGTGCACTATTAACTCAGCTTTGCTGGCCTTTTAGCAGCAACATTCAGAGAGGGATTTATCATATTTATCTGAGGCTCTCCACATGTACTGCTCGCATACACCTTGTTGTTGTTGTTGTAGTCTTCAGTCCTGAGACTGGTTTGATGCAGCTCTCCATGCTACTCTATCCTGTGCAAGCTTCTTCATCTCCCAGTACCTACTGCAACCTACATCCTTCTGAATCTGCTTAGTGTATTGATCTCTTGGTCTCCCTCTACAATTTTTACCCTCCACGCTGCCCTCCAATGCTAAATTTTTGATCCCTTGATTCCTCAAAACATGTCCTACCAACCGATCCCTTCTTCTAGTTAAGTTGTGCCACAAACTTCTCTTCTCCCCAATCCTATTCAGTACCTCCTCATTATTTATGTGATCTACCTATCTAATCTTCAGCATTCTTCTGTAGCACCCCATTTCGAAAGCTTCTATTCTCTTCTTGTCCAAACTGGTTATCGTGCATGTTTCACTTCCATACATAGCTACACTCCATAGAAATACTTTCAGAAATGACTTCCTGACACTTAAATCTATACTCGATGTTAACAAATTTCTCTTCTTCAGAAACGATTTCCTTGCCATTGCCAGTCTGCATTTTATATCCTCTCTACTTCGACCATCATCAGTTATTTTACTCTTTAAATAGCAAAACTCCTTTACTACTTTAAGTGTCTCATTTCCTAATCTAATCCCCTGAGCATCACCCGATTTAATTTGACTACTTTCCATTATCCTCGTTTTGCTTTTGTTGATGTTCATCTTATATCCTCCTTTCAAGACACTGTCCATTCCGTTCAACTGCTCTTCCAAGTCCTTTGCTGTCTCTGACAGAATTACAATGTCATTGGCGAGCCTCAAAGTTTTTATTTCTTCTCCATGGATTTTAATACCTACTCCGAATTTTTCTTTTGTTTCCTTTACTGCTTGCTCAATATACAGATTGAATAACATCAGGGAGAGGCTACAACACTGTCTCACTCCTTTCCCAACCACTGCTTCCCTTTCATGCACCTCGACTCTTATAACTGCCATCTGGTTTCTGTACTAATTGTAAATAGCCTTTCGCTCCATGTATTTTACCCCTGCCACCTTCAGAATTTGAAAGAGAGTATTCCAGTTAACGATGTCAAAAGCTTTCTCTAAGTCTACAAATGCTAGAAACGTAGGTTTGCCTTTTCTTAATCTTTCTTCTAAGATAAGTCGTAGGGTTAGTATTGCCTCACGTCTTCCAACATTTCTACGGAATCCAAACTGATCTTCCCCGAGGTCCGCTTCTACCAGTTTTTCCATTCGTCTGTAAAGAATTTGCGTTAGTATTTTGCAGCTGTGACTTATTAAACTGACAGTTCGGTAATTTTCACATCTGTCAACACCTGCTTTCTTTGGGATTGGAATTATTATATTCTTCTTGAAGTCTGTGGGTATTTCGCCTGTCTCATACATCTCGCTCACCAGATGGTAGAGTTTTGTCATGACTGGCTCTCCCAAGGCCATCAGTAGTTCTAATGGAATGTTGTCTACTCCCGGGGCCTTGTTTCGACTCAGGTCTTTCAGTGCTCTGTCAAACTCTTCACGCAGTATCTTATCTCCCATTTCATCTTCATCTACATCCTCTTCTATTTCCATAATATTATCCTCAAGTACATCGCCCTTGTATAAACCCTCTATATACTCCTTCCACCTTTCTGCCTTCCCTTCTTTGCTTAGAACTGGGTTGCCATCTGAGCTCTTGATATTCACACAAGTGGTTCTCTTCTCTCCAAAGGTCTCTTTAATTTTCCTGTAGGCAGTATCTATCTTACCCCTAGTGAGACACGCCTCTACATCCTTACATTTGTCCTCTAGCCATCCCTGCTTAGCCATTTTGCACTTCCTGTCGATATCATTTTTGAGACGTTTGTATTCCTTTTTGCCTGCTTCATTTACTGCATTTTTATATTTTCTCCTTTCATCAATTAAATTCGATATTTCTTCTGTTACCCAAGGATTTCTATTAGCCCTCGTCTTTTTACCTACTTGATCCTCTGCTGCCATCACTACTTCATCCCTCAGAGCTACCCATTCTTCTTCTACTGTATTTCTTTCCCCCATTCCTGTCAATTGTTCCCTTATGCTCTCCCTGAAACTCTGTACAACCTCTGGTTCTTTCAGTTTATCCAGGTCCCATCTCCTTAAATTCCCGCATTTTTGCAGTTTCTTCAGTTTCAATCTGCAGTTCATAACCAATAGATTGTGGTCAGAATCCACATCTGCCCCTGGAAATGTCTTACAATTTAAAACCTGGTTCCTAAATCTCTGTCTTACCATTATGTAATCTATCTGATACCTTTTAGTATCTCCAGGATTCTTCCAGGTATACAACCTTCTTTCACGATTCTTGAACCAAGTGTTAGCTATGATTAAGTTATGCTCTGTGCAAAATTCTACAAGGCGGCTTCCTCTTTCATTTCTTCCCCCCAATCCATATTCACCTACTATGTTTCCTTCTCTCCCTTTTCCTACTGACGAATTCCAGTCACCCATGACTATTAAATTTTCGTCTCCCTTCACGACCTGAATAATTTCTTTTATCTCGTCATACATTTCATCAATTTCTTCATCATCTACAGAGCTAGTTGGCATATAAACTTGTACTACTGTAGTAGGCATGGGCTTTGTGTCTATCTTGGCCACAATAATGCGTTCACTATGCTGTTTGTAGTAGCTAACCCGCACACCTATTTTTTATTCATTATTAAACCTACTCCTGCATTACCCCTATTTGATTTTGTATTTATGACCCTGTAATCACCTGACCAAAAGTCTTGTTTCTCCTGCCACCGAACTTCACTAATTCCCACTACATCTAACTTTAACCTATCCATTTCCCTTTTTAAATTTTCTAACCTACGTGCCCGATTAAGGGATCTGACATTCCACGCTCCGATCCGTAGAATGCCAGTTTTCTTTCTCCTGATAACGATGTCCTCTTGAGTAGTCCCCGCCCGGAGATCCGAATGGGGGACTATTTTACCTCCGGAATATTTTACCCAAGAGGACGCCATCATCATTTAATCATACAGTAAAGCTGCATGTCCTCGGGAAAAATTACGGCTGTAGTTTCCCCTTGCTTTCAGCCGTTTGCAGTACCAGCACAGCAAGGCCGTTTTGGTTATTGTTACAAGGCCAGATCAGTCAATCATTCAGACTGTTGCCCCTGCAACTACTAAAAAGGCTACTGCCCCTCTTCAGGAACCACATGTTTTTCTGGCCTCTCAACAGATACCCCTCCGTTGTGGTTGCACCTACGGTATGGCCATCTGTATCGCTGGGGCACGCAAGCCTCCCCACCAACGGCAAGGTCCATGGTTCATGGGGGGCGCATACACCTGTGGTTGCCCAAATTTTAAATTAAAATGTCCATGCTTAATTGTCAAAAAAAACTTATAATCAACTTGAATATGGGGTTCAAAAGTTTTGAACATCTGCCACATAATCTTCACATGTTTATGGTCCAGATAATTCTGTTCTTCATTGGCATAATGTGCTTTCTGGACTGGAGATGAGTTGATGTGATTTTTCATTTCCACTTCCTAAGCCACTAGTTTTGCACCGCCAGGATGACATTTTCCCCTCTTACAATACTCCAGCGCCTGTGTTACTCCGAATTACGATGCAATTAATGAATCTAGTAGAACTTACTCCAAACAACGTCAATTTCAAAGTAAAGCTTAGAGAAAAAATTTCTCAACCATTCTTCATAAAAAGAGGCTTAAGACAAGGTGAATGCCTATCACCATTAGTGTTCGACTGTGCACTGGAATATGTAATGACCGAATGGTACAAGGTAACGCAAAGAATATAAGAACTGGAAGTGTGACAAATGGTAAAAGTTGAAACTGCTTGGGATTTGCTGCTGATCTTACTCTCCTAGCCACGAATGTTCAAGAAACCACTAAACTATTTACATCTCTAAGAAATATCACAGAAAGTCACCCTCAGAATATCATTTGAAAAAACATATTATGCCAGCTGGTCTACAAAATTTCAGTGGAAGAACAGGAAATCAAAAACGTTGATCAATTTAAATATTTAGGTGACATCATAACTGGAAATCTAAATGAGAAACGAACATGACAAAGTAGAATAAAAACCCCATCAAGGAAAATTACATTAGCAAAAACGCATACAACAAAAAAGCCTGTCTATAGTTGCAAATTTAAAACATTGTAGAACAGTTACACAACCAGAAATAACATATGCATCTGCAACCGTCTTCAAAACGACCGTTGTTGTTGTTATCGTCTTCAGTCCATGTACTGGCGTGATGCAGGTCTCCATGCATGGCAGCTGGAGGGAAAGGATGAGTTTTGTAGTGTATTCGAAAATTAAACAAGAATGGGTAATTGCAAACGTGTTACTGTAAATGGCACCCCAACTGTGGGAACGGCGTTGCCGCAGTGGATACACAGGTTCCCGTGAGATCACAGGAGTTAAGCGCTGTCGGACGTGGCTGGCAGTTGGATGGGTGACCATCCAGCCGCTATGCGCTATGCGCTGTTGCCATTTTTCGGGGTGCACTCAGCCTCATGATGCCAACTGAGGAGCTACTCGACTGAATAGTAGCGGTTCCGGTCAAAGAAAACCATCATAACTGGGAGAGCAGTGTGCTGACCGCATGCCCCTCCTATCCCCTATGATACTGCGGTCCGATGGGCCACCTGCGGCCTGAAGACAGAGTGCTTTCTTTATTGTGATTTCATTCCAATGCCCCATATGGGCAGGGAAGGCCTGTCAGCGGCACAATCCATTGCTCTTCTGCCGAGTAACATGACAACTATGACAAGAATAAAATGTTACATACATAAGGCGATAAAAATGGGGAACTTAAAACAGAGCAAGGGGAGATAATGGAGGTAAAAAGACACTGACATGGAGATGTTCATGGGGTGACAATTAAAAAAGTCGACATAAGGTTAAAAAACACAAAGAAGACACTGCAGGCACACGCAAAGATTAAAAGTCGGCCACAGTATTAAAAACCCTCCAGAATAACGCACTTAAAACCCACTTGGAGCACACACCATGAAGAATAAAACTACCACGTGGGACCTGCTGAGGGAGAGGCCAGAGAGGATGGAGAAGGAGGGGAGAGCAAGGGGCAGCAAGGGAGATGGTGGGATGAAGAGAGTAGGGGCGTCAGCAGGTAGGAGACTGGTGGGGCAGGAGATGAAGAGGGAAGACAAGGCAGCAGGGAGCGCAGAGACACTGAAGGGGAGCACAAGAGAGGGAGGGGGAGTGGGATGGGGAAGCCGCTCAGGAGAAGGGAGGGGTAGGAGAGGGAGCCCTGAAGAAAAGGCAGGAAGGTGGGGTTAGAGTTGGTAGGAAGGGTAGATGTGAGGGGAAAGGCCATCATATGGCAGGTGTAGATGGTGGAAGTTGCGTTGGGCAAGGAGGCAGAGGGTGTGGAGATGGAGAGAGGGAGGGACACAACGGTAAAGGTGCGGCAACGGATTGGGGGTGGAGAGCAAGGGAGACACGAGGGGATGAGGGGGATCAACGCGGCGGACAATATACAGTCTACAGATGTGTTCAAGAAAAGGAGGAGGTGGGGGAAGGGGGTGAGGGATGCACGTGGGGGACGGAAAGCGGATGCGGAAGGTGAGGCGGAGCACATGGTGTTCGAGGATTTGGAGGGATTTATAGGGCCTGGAACGAATTTGCTTTTTTCCCCTTTATTGTTAATATCGCACTTTATACAGGTAGGCCAGCAACAGCATTCTACGCCGCTCTTCAGACACAAATAAAACTAATGATAGAAAAGAAGACAATCACAGAACAGAGATGGTGGATATACAAACGTAGACATACAAAATTAAAACGCACGGGGCCGTTCACAAGCGCAGAGTCCAAATTAAAAATGTTCAGACACGTCGACAGGCGCAGGGATGACAGGTGACACATGCAAACTTTGGAGCACAAACGATTAAACACTGGAACACTTGAGTACAAACACGACGGCACACACAAACACTAGGCGGTGATCTCAGGCGCACAAATGTTCACTATACGTGTGCGGGTCCGGGAACCTGCCAAAAGGGGGAAAAGGGGGGAGGAGGGAGAGGGAAGTGTGTAGATGTCAGTGGCAGAGGAGATGGGAGGGGCAGGAAAGAAGGTAAGGGGGGTAGAGGAAGCCTGGGGGAGGAGGGAGGAAGGAAAGGAGGTAGGAGAGAAGGAAGAGAGAGTGCCCTCGGGAAAAAACACACGGTGTTGTCGAGGAGGATCAAAGTTGGCAGGAGGGTAGATGGAGGGGATGAGGGCAACATCATGGAGGGGAAGTTGGTGGAATCCACGTTGGGAGAGGGTATGGTGTGTGGAAAGATGGAGTGCAGGTGGGATGTGGGAATGAAGGTGTGACACAGGACGTGGTTGGGAGAGGATGGGAGAGACAAGCGGGTGAGGGGGATCAAGTTTGCAGGAGATGTAGAGGATCCGTATCCATTCGAGGAAGAGAAGAAGGTGCGGGATCAGAATAAGGTAATATAGGATCCGCGTGGGGGATGGGAGACGGATGCGATAGGCGAGGTGGAGCTCATGGTGTTCTAGAATTTGAAGGGATTTGTAAAAGGTAGGAGGGACAGAGATCCAAATGGGATGAGCGTAGCAGCGGATAGGGCGGATAAGGGATTCATAGGTGTGGAGGATGGTGGAGGGGTCCTGACCCCATGTGCAGCCAGAAAGGAGCTCGAGGAGATGGAGTCGAGAGCGTTCCTTGGCATGGATTGTCCAGAGATGGGGGTCCAGGTGAGGCGATGGTCAAGGGTCATGCGAAGGTACTTCATGGTGGGGGTGAGGACGATAGGACGGCCATAAATGGTGAGTTAGAAGTCGAGGAGACAGAAGGAAGGGGTGGTTTTGCCTACAATAAACGCCTGGGTCAACCAGTCAAGATGGGATTGGAGAAAGTGTTGGTAGCGTTGCAGTGTGGGGGTGAGGGAAAGAGAGGCTATTTCATCGAAGTACTGGAGAAGGTGGATGGGGGGTGAAGGTGGCGGCATATCCGCCGTATACAAAAGGTATAGAAGAGGGGAGAGGATGGAACCTTGGGCACACCGGCGGAGGGGTAGAAGGTGTAGGAATCCGTGTTATGGATGGTGACATAGGAAGGACGTTGGGAAAGAAAGGATCCGATCAGACAGACGTAGTCGATAGGAAGTGCAAAGATTTGGAACATGAAGAGGCGACCAGAATGCTACACACCGTCGTAGGCGCGTTCCAGGTCGAGGGAGAGGAAGATGGCGGAGTGACAGAAAAAGCTGTTCGGAGAGGAGATGAGTGAGGTGAAGGAGAAGGTCATCAGTAGTGAAGGATGGTCGAAAGCCACACTTGGGTAACAGAAAGGAGGCGGCGATGGCGGAGATGCTGGTGGATTCGTCAGGTAAGGATGGATTCCAGGACCTTGCTAAAGACCGAGGTAAGGCTGATGGGATGGTAGGAGGTGACAGCGGATGGCGGTTTGTCGGGTTTGAGGAACATCAGGATAAGAGGAAGTCTGGCTAGGGTGGAGAGAAAGGACGTGGGAGCTTCACGGAGGTGGCGATAGATAACACTATCGTGACCTGGAGTGGTGTTGTGTTTCGTGCAGAGTGTAGTGATGAAATCCTGAGTAGTGATGTGGGCATTGAGTTCGTTGGGTGTAATGTTGTCCAAGTACTGGAAGCGAATGGAGGACATAGGTGTTCTCTGGGAAGAGGGAGTAACAGAACTGGGGATCGTGAGGGAGGGTAAAGATATTGGACAGGTAGGAGGCAAAGTGATTGGCCTTACTAAGATTGTCAGGGAAATGTTGGTCATGATGATGGAGAGGATGGTACGGGGGGGGGGGGGGGGGAGGCAGACCAGTACTTGGACGAGTTGACAGGAAGTGTAACATTACGACAGGCACATGTCTGTCACCAGTCGCGGCGATTCTTAGCAGTGAGCCAGTTTTGGACGTGTCTTTGTAGTTGCCGGTGGCGTCGCAGTGTGTCCGGGTCACACTTGTGAGTGAAGGCATGGTAGAGACGCCGAGATTCATGGAGGGGAAAGACGGCCTATGGGGGTAAAGGGGAATGGGAATAAACATGGACGTACTTTGGGGGAGGGTCATTACGAGGGTTGGGGTGGGGGCGACGACAGTCTGAAACGGTGAGGAGGACAGGGAGATGGTCGCTACCAATGGGTCCCAAGACATCCAACGCTATGCGGCCAAGGAGGTTAGGGGAGGAGAGGGTGACATTGGGAGTGGAGTTGGATTCAGGGCGGTTGTGCTGGGGAATGGGAATGAGGTCACCTTGGAGGGAGGAGAGGAACATATGCGACCGCTGTTACTGGGTAGGGAGTGCGCCTGTTTGCAGTGTGGGCAGATAGGGTCCTTGCAGCACTCTGATGTTAAGTTTGCGTTGTAGTGCAGGCACCTCTGGCAGCAGATGGACTGAGGAGGGGAATAGGAGGGGTCGACTTCGTACCAACGATGGAACAGAAGGGCACTCTCCTTCAGGAGAAGGAGAAGAGAGGGTGAGAAGCTTGGGGGATGGAATGAGGGGGGGCCGATTGGGCACACCACGTAACTGTGGTGGTGGCAGCAAAGGGAGAGCTATATACAATGGCGGTGGTGGTGGTGGTGCTTACAACGAGAAACGAAGGAAAAGAACAGGACAGGACTGGACCCTTTATAAGGCCCGCCGCACACTGCACACAGCAGAGGCAGAGCAGGGGCGTAGCAGAGCAACATAGGTTTTGCCGGTCAGCGCACACTACACGCAGCAGAGGCACGGCAGAGCTCAGTGGTAACCCAGCGCTCGCGAAACACAGAACGTCCAGCAATGTCCACCGCGGGTCTGTGTATGCGGTTAGACTTAGATTCCGATTCTGATTCGGAACTCAGGAGTGTTATTTTATTGTACAGTGCATACAAGAACAGAGAAAGATCTCTACGGAAAAGCAAGTACGTGCAAAAGCGAAGAACACATGGTGAATACGCGTTGTCTACGGAAGTTTCTGATCACGTATTCAGGGAAAGCTTCCGACTGAACAGACGGCAGTTTGAAGAGGTTCATACACTGATAGAGCAAGATATAAGAGGAAAACCAAGTGACATGCGGGAGCCCATACCTACAGAAGAAAAATTAGCTGTATGTTTAAAATATGCAATTGAAATAAAATATTTTTTCTCTCAATATTTATTAAAGTTCAGGGAAACAATTTCCATCTGTAAATTTGTTAAAATAATGAACATGATAACACTGTTTATAGTAAATGTGGTGCTGAAGGTTCAAACTCCATACCAGGAGAGTCAGATGTTGACGTGGTAGACGAACTACTTTCTGTGCTGCATGATGGTATTGATGAATGATGTCGAGCCACTGATCTAGTCAAAATTTCCTCCTCCGTTTCAGATACTAACTGAAACACTTTTTTCTTTACCAACACTTGGTACGCCTTTGGCATATCTTTTGTCGATAGGTACATCGACACGAAAAATCGGTGTAAGGCGCCATTTTCTTGATGCAGTGATCTTTCGCGAAAAATGTCTCTTTTCTTAGCTCTCTCTTCGTAGCTGTTAATACTTTCAAGAATGATTTTAATGACATCTGCTTTCATATTCTTCTTTGACAATGGCGTCCCCAAGTCATCTTGTGTTTCGTTCCTCTGCGTGTCTGTTACGTCATCTCCTCCACCATCATTTGCAACGCTCGTTGTAGCATTTACCTCTTCCATCATATTTGTTACGGTACCTCTGTTGGCCATATATGGAACTAAAAATTCCATATGATTTTGATACAGCCATGGGCGGACTGAGGTCGCTGCCTGCCCACTCTTCTTTTTCTGTCTACAGAGGCCATCTCGATGACAATCCCTAAGTTCTCTCCAATTTTCTTTCGCTGTTTCCCCTGCAACAAGGAATTCCTGAATTTAGTTTTTCATGTATTTCCGTATAAAGTGACGTAAGAAAGGTGAACAGCTACATTTTCGAACAGTTTTGCCCCATTCCCTAGTAGTGACAGAAACAATCTGTGATTTCGTGTACACGTACCACAAATGTCGAGACACTTAGTAACTTTCTGTCCACTCTGCTTATGCGACATAAACGGATTCTTGTCTTTTTTCATTTTAGGTATTTAACGACGGGGAAAATGTTTAAAACCATCGCTCTAAGCTACGGCATGGGTCAAAGGACAGTGTCGAAGATAGTTTATGATGTGTGTGGAGCGATATGGAAGCATCTACAACCCATTTATCTACCTGAGCCAACAACAGTTATGTGGGAAAATATTGCTTCTGACTTTGAGAGGAAATGCCAGTTTTACAATTGTCTTGGAGCTGTTGATGGGAAACTTATCATTCTGCGAAAACCTCAATTATCTGGTTCCTCATTTTTCAATTATAAACAGCATTGCTCTGTAGTATTTATGGCTACTGTCGATGCTCATTACAGATTTACCTCTATAGGCGTCGGTTCAATGGGCAGATTTAGTGATGGAAACATTTTTTCTAATTCAGTATTAGGAAGAAAACTGACTGACAGAACTTTAAAAATCCCAGGAGATAAATCGCTTCCTGGACAACAAAATAGAGCCCCTTACGTTTTCGTAGGTGATGAGGCATTTCCATTATTAAAAAACTTAATGCGACCGTACCCTAAATGCAGAGTTACTGGCAATGACAAAAATAAAGTTTATAATTACAGAGTGTCTCGTGCTCGTCAAACTGTAGAGTGTGCATTTGGTATCTTGAGTTCCTGATTTCGTGTGTTTAAACGGCCTTTTGACTGTAAACTAGAGACTGTAGATAGAATTGTGACAGATAGATGTGTACTTCATAATTACTTGAGGACTGATAACATTACGTCAAATGATCTCGCCGAGGAGGACGACATGGGACCACTGAGTACCAACCAGCTTCTGTCGCCTGCTCCAAGTAGGTGCAGAAACACGAGTGAAGCGTTTCTTACGAGAGAAAAATTTAATGAGTGTTTTAATTCACCAGAAGGTTCTGTTCAATGGCAGTATGCAGCTATCAAAAGAGGCCAATACTAAAGAGAACGACTTATGTCATTAATATTACATGTATATTGTGAAAATGCATATAAAATAAATAAATCAATTAGTAAATAATACTTACAATTGCTGTAATGTAATTCCTCTGCAACCTTCTTCCATATTTCGTCCTTCAATTTACTCCGCATGTAGTCCAGATGACTGGTGTCGTACAGCACTGGATTGTCCTGAACTAACTGAATGAGGTGTTCCATAACTAAAAGACTTTGTACAAGAACGAAAGTGAGGTACTGTCGCAGACGCACACACTGCTGCTGGAAAGTCACTACTGGCCGAGCGCAACGCGGTGCCACAGACCACCTCTGTGGTGGTGCGAACCGCTGACAGAGATGGGATCGGAGATAACAGGCCCCTCGGGCCGCAGGCAGAGGAAAACTGTGCAGCTCGGACAGAGGGACAGAGGGCTGACCCAGCTAATCCTGCCCTGCGCCTCGGCTGCATGCAGTATGCGGTGCCCCATTGGAAAGCGTGCTCTACAAAAGCGGCTCTGCCTCTGCTGCGTGTAATGTGCGCTGGGCCTAAGGAGGGTGGGGCCGGCAGAATTGAAAATCCGGTGCACTGCACGGACGTCTAGGTAGGGATGTGCCTTAAGCTCCAACAGCACCTCCTCCTCCGTAATCGTCAGACTAAGCTAAGTGGTCATGGCGGTAAGGGTTGGTGGGCAATGCAGGCCTTGGGTTTGGTGGGAGTGGGAAGGGAAGGAGCAGGGGAGAGAGAGGCATTGGGGACAAAGCAGATTCGGGAAAGGATGTCTGAGTGAAGGGTGGGGCAAGGGGAGGTAATGAGAACGGAGTCCCAACAGGGAGTGAGGAGGGAGATGGGAGCTCCGGGATAGAGTTGGAGCTCCGGGATAGAGTTGGCAGAGGAGCTTCATGAGGTTGTGGGCCTCGAGGTGTGAGGGATCAGGATGGGATAGGAGGTATTTGTAGGAGGAGCAAAAGGAGGGGGAGGAGGAGGCAGTGGTGGTGGCAGAGGGGACAGGTGAGGAGACATCCATGCCATCCTGAGGGAGGTAAGAGGAGGGGACTGGGACTTTATGGGAGCAGAGGAGACAGGGATGCCACTGGGGCACTTAACAGCGATTGAAGCGTCAGAGGAGGTGTGGGACAGGAGCAACTGGGAGATGGTGGAGGTGGCAGGTCCTGGCATGGCTGCTGGTGCTGCGCCAAAGATGGGGATGGTGACGGGCCTCCACCCTGGCAGGGGCTGCAGAGACGGAGGGAACGGGGTGAGGGAGTGGAGGGAAGGGATCAGAGGAAGAGGTGAGGGAGGAAGGAGCAGGGGATGAGGCTACGAAGAGCGAAGGAGAAGGAGAAGGGAGGGTAAGAAGCTTGGGGGCACACCACGTAATTGTGGTGGTGGCGGCAGAGAGAGAGGTATATACAATGGCGGTGGTGGTGGTAGTGGTGGTTGTCATGATTACAACAAGAAAAGAAGGAAAAGAACAGGATAGGACTGGACAAAACTAAAGAAGAAAACGAGCTCACAAAGACGGACAAAACGCTGACTGGGGCCGAAGCCCCACTCCACTGCTGCTGGAGGGAGGTGACCACAGAGGCTGCTGGGATGGCAGGCTGGCAGGTCCTGGAACACCTAACACTTCGATAAGTGGCTATGCCGTGACTGGTTGTTTTTTTTCTACAGACTTCGTTTTAGAAATATGAAGATAATAAATAATTAAAAAAGGCGATAAAACCAGAGATTTAAATAGTAACATGACGAAAAAATCGTGGAACATAAAACATAGAACGAAGGGATGACGACGCAAATAAAATACATACGAAGCAGACGGGTAAAAAAATACAGACAATTAACAACACATGGCGACAGTCTGGTTTCTGTTCACAAAAGACTTAAAATTCTCACCCAGCGATAGCATGGTTTCTCTTCGCAACACTAGAAAGGCGAACAACACTGAACATTCACTGGAACACTGCACTATAAAGTTGGCAACTGTGACATACCACAGTCGATACAGATGATAGACAGATGATGGGAAAATAAAAAAGGGGGATGGAGAGGAAAAGCGAAGGGGGTGGAGGGGGGAAAGGAGCCAATGGAGGGGCGGGGGGTGCTGGGCAGATGCGACAGGCAGTGGGGAAGGCAGAGGAGGGGAATACAAAAGTACTCGGCAGGGGGGGGGAGAAGTGAGGTAGGGAGAGGTTTGGCTGGGAGAAAACAGGATGGAAGGGGGGAGAGGGAGCCCAGGGAATGGGCTGAGGAAAGGAGGGGGGATGAGGATCAGAGTTGATAAGAGGGATAGATGGAGGGTAAGAAGGATAGATGGAGGGAAAGAGGGTATCATCCAGGAGGGGGAGGTGATGGAAGCCACCTTGGGAAAGGAGATGAAGGGTGTAGAGATGGAGGGTAGGGGGGACACAACAGTGAAGTTGTGGCAGGAGGTGGGGACAGGACAGGAGAGAAGCCACCAGGGGGTGAGGGGAATCAAGGTGGTGGGAGGTGTAGAGTAGGCGGATATGTTCGGGAATAGGAGCAGATGGGGGAAAGGAATGAGGTCATAGAGCATCCACATGGGGGACAGAAGGCGCCACTGGATACACTACGCAGCAAAATGGTCAAGTGGATTCTGGAGAAGGTGTTGGGACCGTTGGAGGGTAGGAGCGAGGGCGAGGAACGAGAATGCAGTGTCATCAGCATATTGCAAGAGGTGTACTGGAGGGGGTGTTGGGGCACATCTGCCATGTACAGGAGGTAGAGGAGAGGGGAGAGGACAGAGCCGTGGGGCACCCCTGTAGAGGGGTAGAAGGTGTGGGAATTGGCATTATGGATGGTAACATACGAGGGGCGATGGGAGAGGAAGGAGGCCATCAGAAGGAGGTAGTTGACAGGAAGTGCGTTGGTTTGGAGTTTAAACAGGAGACCAGGATGTCAGGCATGGTCGTAGGCCTTTTCGAGGTCGAGGGAGACGAAAATGGTGGAGCGACGGGAGTTAAGCTGGAGGAAGAGGAGATGAGTGAGGCGGAGGAGTTGGTCATCGGAAGAGAAGGAAGGTCGAAAGCCACATTGGGTGTCGGGGAGGAGGTGGTTTTGGCGGAGGTGGTGATGGATGAGCCGGGAAAGGATGGATTCCAAGAGCTTGCTTAACACCCATGTGATACAGATAGGACGATAGGAAGAGGCATCAGATGGAGGCTTGTTGGGTATGGAGAACATCAGGATACGGGAGGTTTTCCACTGGTCGGGGTAGAAACCAGTCGCAAGGATGATATTGTAGAGGGTGGCAAGGACTGAAAGGAAGGAGGGAGGGCAGTGTTTAAGGTGGCGGTAGGTAATGCAGTCGTAGCCGGGAGCAGTGTTGCGTTTAGTGTGGAGTGTGAGGCTGAGGTACTGTGTACTGATGGGAGTGTCAAGTTCATATGATGGTGTGTGGCCCAAGTACTGGAATCTAGGGGTAAGGGGAGGAACAGAGGTATTTGTACGGTCCATGAGGTCAGGGAAGAGGGAATAATCAAATTGGGGATCATCTGGTACTGAAAAAACATCGGAGAGTTGAGAGGCAAAGTGTTTGGCCGTACTGAGGTTGTCAAGAAAGGCATGGTCATGAAGGAGGAGAGGGTACTGTGGGGGGGGGGGGCGGTTTCCAGTAAGGCCATGGAAAGCAAATCAGTACTTGGAATAGTTTATTGGGAGCATGGTGTTGAGTTGTGTACATGTCTGGCGGCAGGCACGGAGTTTCTTCGCAGTAAGCAGGTTGCAGATGTGTCGTCATAGTTGCCGGTAGCGGGTAAGTGTGTCCCGGCCATGAGTGCGGAGAAAAGAGCGGTAGAGGTGGCGGGACTCTGGAAGGTGGATGGCCTGTAGAGGCAGGGTGGGTCGGTGAGGGTGGATGGCTTAGATGGAGATATGGGTGGCGATGGCACCAGACAAGGTCTGGTGCAGTAAGTCGGCAATGTGAGAGATGTCATCAGGAGATTGGAGGGCAAGGTCGTGGCCATCACCTTGGGTGGAATGGAGTCCCGGTAGGCATCCCAGTTGGCACAGGAGTAATCATGGACAAGTTTAGGAGGGACGTCATGGTGAGGAGTGGGGCGGGGATTGTGACCACTAGAGATAGTGAGGAGAACAGGAGCATGGTCACTGCCAATGAGATGAAGGACATCTGCGGTGATGCGCCCAAGGAGGTTGGGAGAGGCAAGGACCACATCGGGAGTGGTGTTGGGTTCGGGTCGTGTGTGCTTGGGGAGGGGACCAGGTCTCCCTGGAGGGTGGTGATAAACTGATCCCACCACTGGAGATTGGCAGGATCACGGCTGTGGATAAAGAGGTCAGTGGAAATCATGTAGGTGGAGAAGGTGCGGTCAATGTGGGCCAGGAAATCGTATGGGATGGGGGTGCGAGGGCAGACATAAATGGTGGCACAGGTGACGGTAAGGGTGGGGAAGAAGAGGCTGAGGGTGAGATGCTTGGCAGGAATGTTAAGGAGAGGTTGGTGCTGGACAGGGAGGTGCTTGAGGTGGCCTATAGCAACTATGCCATGCGCCAGAGGGTATGGGTTATCGGTGCGGTGAAGGGTGTAAGGAGGTGTGGAGATGGAGATACAGGGTTGAAGGAAGGTTTCATTTAGGATGAAGGCATCCATGTGGTGCTGATGGATGGTGTGGAGGAAGAGGAGTTTGTGGGTGGGCAGGGGGCAAATATTGTGGTACAGGATATGTTAGGGTTGTTGTACCATGGGAGGGGAGAGCAAGACGAGGGCGGTGAGGGGGGTGAAGGTGAAGTGGGCCTGGTTATGAGAGTAGGTGGCATAGGTGGTAAGATGGAAGATGGAACAGGCATCGAAGGCGATCTGGGGAAGGGTGTGGGGACACTGAGGGGTGGATGTTTTGGAGCACAATGGTGATGAGATGGATTATGTCCTCTGCAGTAGGCAGAGGGCGGAGCGAGTTTTTGGGGTGGATGGGATCATCAACAGGACGGGCATTGACAGTGAGCTCAGGGGTCACTGGAGGATTTTTCGCTTTACACTTCAAGGAGAAGGTAGGATGAGGTTTGTTACAGGTGTTGCAGGAGGGGGGAGAGGTGAGGTTGGGGCAGTTCTTGAGGAAGTGGGAAGCTTAGCAGTGGGGACAAGTAGGGGGGTTCTTGCAGGTAGAGGTAACATGGTCATTGTATGTGAGGCAGCTTTGGCAGTGGTAAGGTTGGACTGGGGAACAGGAGGGGTCCACCTCATGACGGCGATCGTAGATGAGGGCTCCCTCGGTGAGGAGGCGGTCAGTTGAGGAGGAGGATTCAGTGAATATCCGCATTAGATAAGTTGGCCCGCCATCATTAAAGATGCGATGGGCCAAGCAGATTATGATGTTGGGCCGGGAATTGAGTTCCGCCCACACCTCAACCTCCGTGACCACAGGGCTAAGCTTCGTGATCACAGCGGTGAAGGTTGACAGACGTCGGGGAGGTTGAGGCTGACGGGGAGAGGACAGGGTGTGGTAGGGGTGAGAGATGCACGTTAGCCAAATTGGATGCATGGGATGTGGGAGAGGAGATCGATGTGTAAGGAAGCAATGGGGAATTTAATGAAGACCGAGTCCTTGTGAGGACTCAGAAGGGAGATGGGGGCATTGGGGTAGTATTTCCGGATGGCGAGGGTGAGGGTGCAGGTATCAAGGAATTGAGGGTCACGATTGGAGAGGACAAAGGTGCAGGTGGCAGGCGTGGTGGGGGCGGGAGTTGGGGCCGTATCCATGGGGGTGGGTGGGTCACGGGGATTGGGGGTTTTTTTGGAGAAGACTTCGGGGGAAGGGTCAACATTCGGGCGCTTTGAAGGTTTCGTGGTCATGACAGGGTGGAGACGGGGCTGGGGGATGGGTTGCAGGGTGAGATGGTGGGGGGCAGTACCGCCCTGAGGAGCGGATGACGCAGAGGGAGGGGGCGTGGGTGTCACAGAGACTGTGTAATGGCGAGCCGAAAACCAACCGAAATCCGTGCCGCCTTACAGCCTGTCGGAGGTGGTGCAGGGAGCGGCAGAAAGTCTGCAGATGTCGATGGGGTGACAGTGACAAAGGAGGGAGAGTTGGGGGGAGTTACAGCCGAAAATGGCGCAGGAGTGGGGTGGACAGGGAGGGAAGGAAGGACCGGAATAGAGGTGGATGATGAGCACCATATGATGGTGGTAGGAGCAGCAGAGGGAGAGGGGAAAATGATAGTGGTGGTGGGTTGGGACATGGTGATGGCACGTGAAGGGGGGGCGAAGGCGGCGGCGAGGAGGCCCGGACGGCGAGCAGTAGTGACAGCATGCAGAAAACACGACAGGTAAAGTGTGGGATCTTCCAAGTCGAAGGTACACCCTGAGTTTAACCCAGGCAGACTGAGTCCTCATTAAGGAAGTGAGGAATCCAACCGTCGAATGATGGAATTTGTTGCATATCTTTCACTTTTTTAACGAATGCATCATCACTAGTGTTGCTGAGTATGAAGAACTGTCTTTGAAAATAAACAAGAGACATGAACGGGGTTACCCCTTTGTTAACAGACAATCGATACTCAATAGACGCAGATAAGGTGACTTTTCTTACTTCCAACTGTTTCCTGTTAAGCTTATTATTGCGACATCGAATAAACGGCCGTCCGTTGAATGCACTGTTGCCTGGCGTCGCCGACGGATGTCAGCTCGTTACGCTGCCGGGAAAAACCTCCGTCTCCTGGGTCCGATTGCTCTGCAATGCCTGTGCGCTGGAGCGAACAACAGGCGAACGACCAGTCCTCTGAATAATGATAGTGTTCACTACAGTTGGCCTGAACTTACGAACTAGATTTTACGCAGTACGAATGAAAGGCAGTACTGTCGGACGAATAATGAGCGAAAGGAACACAAGTGATTCGGTTTCTTTGGCGCTAACCTCACACAGCTACACACACACACACACACACACACACACACACACACACACAGATATCCAATAGAACGCTACTGTTGCGAAATACTTGCAATGAAAAGCAGTGATATCCCCACAGGATTGTTGTGTATGTCACCTGCGCTGTTGGTGATGCAAAAGGCAAAGCAGCGAAGAAAAGGAAAAATATTTGCGTCTGAATTTTTACAGAAGCTGACAAATACGTGGCGGCAGTTCACGAGTCATTGAATTACAGCTACAGACTTTATGAGGCGTGTGTCAAAATTTTACGTGTATGTCTGTGGACAATTACTGAATTCGATTTGTTCAGTATTCCGTTTGAAACGGATATACATACTATAAGGGGTCGGCCGTGACGTTCAAAGGAACCATTCTGGCATTTGCCTGAAGCGATTTAGGGTAGGAAACATGGAAATCCTAAATCAGGTTGGCGGACACAAGTTTGAACCGCCGTCCTCCCGAATGCGAGTCCAGCGCTCTAACCACTGCGCAACCTCGCTCGGTGTAGTGGGTGTGATGTGGGTGACTGCATGCTCATGAGTTGTGAGATGTGTGATGCTGGTAATTCCCAAACGCAACTCCACATTCCTCTCAAACCAACCCTCAGTTTTCAACAGTTCTCGCAATAAAACGTGAGAGTCGCGAACTGTAGTATTTCCAAACTTTACCCTTCGGAAAGATGTGACGCTTGTGCTTTGTTTACAAGGACTATCGAGTTTACAGAACTGCAGCGCAATAATTTTTTACTCTGCTGTTTATTTATATCCCTACCCATCCAATCATCAACTTCAGTGACCACAAATTTCAAAACTAAGGAGCTTCTATGACTTTCGCGTTATGATGTCAAGTGCTGGATAAATGCTGTGAAATTGCATTTTTCTTCCAATTGGTTTGGGGTCAGTCCTCGATTGCTTCACTATTCAGATGACGATAGAAGGAAGAAATTAATTTTTTTCGTCTATGGAAAGCCGTCCGTGTTGACTTGTGACGGACCAGTGGTGCAGAAGATTGTGGGACGTGCGATAAGGCTGCGCTCACATTGCCACCGACAACGGTCCCCAGACTCCGTCGATAAAGGTTGCCCTCCAACATCGTCTGACAGCTTGGTCACTGTGTGTCCCACCTGATTCGTTAGTTTTTGACGAGATCGAGGAGGTTCGGTTAGGTCAGAACCTATTTTATGTATGAAGTAGGCTAAGTTGTAACCTACAATGATGGGATAGATACCACAGCACCTCTGTGCTTGAAGACGAGTGCTGCAGCTCGGCTTTTGCTGTTATAAGGTGCACGTAAATCAGCTGCATCTGTCTCGAAACGAACGTGGCGAGTACTGCACACTCTGTCCTCAGTTACTGTAATCACCAGACAAGTTTCACAAACATAATGGAAGAAAGATAAACACCGTGCCACAAATATTAAAATCGCTATTATTTTGTGAATCCACTTTCCTACTCTCACCAGCATTTAGAGTCAGAAGGGACCACCACCTTAGAAACGAACAGGCCGTAATTGATTTTTTTCATATTTATACACGCGTCTTACGAAAATATGTAGTTTCAGTGATGCACAGCACCCATGATCTCTCCAAAACACAGGCGCATAATGGGGCCCCTTAGGGATATGGCAGCAAGAGAGGGGAAGAAAACCAATGTACACTCCGTGTGCATACCAGGGGGAGTCATTCCAGATGTGGAAAGGGTCCTTCCGGATGCCATGAAGGGTACAGGGTGCACCCATCTGCAGGTGGTCGCTCATGTCGGCACCAATGATGTGTGTCGCTATGGATCGGAGGAAATCCTACTGGCTTCCGGCGGCTATCTGATTTGGTGAAGACTGCCAGTCTCACTAGCGGGATGAAAGCAGAGCTCACCATCTGCAGCATCGTCGACAGGACTGACTGCAGACCTTTGGTACAGAGCCGAGTGGAGGGTCTGAATCAGAGGCTGAGACTGTTCTGCGACAGTGTGGGCTGCAGATTCCTCGACTTGCGCCATAGGGTGGTGGGGTTTCGGGTTCCGCTGGATAGGTCAGGAGTCCACTACACGCAGCAAGCGGCTGCACGGGTAGCAGGGATTGTGTGGCGTGGACTGGGCGGTTTTTTAGGTTAGATGGCCTCGGGCAAGTACAGAAAGGGCAACAGCCTCAAAGGGTGCGGGGCAAAGTCAGGACATGAGGGGACCAAGCAGCAATCGGTATTGTAATTGTCAACTGTCGAAGCTGCATTGATAAAGTACCGGAACTTCAAGCGCTGATAGAAAGCACCGAAGCTGAAATCGTTATAGGTACAGAAATCTGGCTGAAGCCAGAGATAAATTCAGTCGAAATTTTTACAAAGGTACAGACGGTGTTTAGAAAGGATAGATTGCATGCAAACGGTGGTGGCGTGTTTATCGCTGTTAGTAGTAGTTTATCCTGTAGTGAAGTAGAAGTGGATAGTTCCTGTGAATTAATATGGGTAGAGGTTACACTCAACAACCGAGCTAGGTTAATAATTGGCTCCTTTTACCGACCTCCCGACTCAGCAGCATTAGTGGCAGAACAACTGAGAGAAAATTTGGAATACATTTCACATACATTTTCTCAGCATGTTATAGTCTTAGGTGGAGATTTCAATTTACCAGATATAGAATGAGACACTCAGATGTTTAGGACGGCTGGTAGGGACAGAGCATTGAGTGACATTATACTGAGTGCACTATCCGAAAATTACCTCGAGCAATTAAACAGAAAACCGATTCGTGGAGATAACATCTTGGACCTACTGATAACAAACAGACCCGAACTTTTCGACTCTGTAAGTGCAGATCAGGGAATCAGTGATCATAAGGCCGTTGCAGCATCCCTGAGTATGGAAATTAATACGAATAGAAAAAAATGGAGGAAGGTTTACCTGTTTAGCAAGAGTAATAGATGGCAGATTTCAGTCTACCGAACAGATCAAAACGAAAATTTCAGTTCCGACACTGACAATGTTGAGTGTTTATGGAAAAAGTTTAAGGCAATCGTAATATGCGTTTTAGACAGGTACGTGCCGAGTAAAACTGTGAGGGACGGGAAAAAACCACCGTGGTTCAACAACAAAGTTAGGAAACTACTGCGAAAGCATAGAGAGCTTCACTCCAAGTTTAATCGCTTGACAGAAAATCCTAGGAAGTTGTGGTCTTACGTTAAATTAGTAAGTGGCTCGAAACAGCATATCCAGACACTCCGGGATGATGATGGCATTGAAACAGAGGATGACACGCGTAAAGCTGTAATACTAAACACCTTTTTCCAAAGCTGTTTCACAGAGGAAGGCCTCACTGCAGTTCCTTCTCTAAATCCTCGCACAAACGAAAAAAAATGGCTGGCATCGAAATAAGTGTCCAAGGAATAGAAAAGCAACTGGAATCACTCAACAGAGGAAACTCCACTGGACCTGACGGGATACCAATTCGATTCTACACAGAGTACGCAAAAGAACTTTCCCCCCCTTCTAACAGACGTGTACCGCAAGTCTCTAGAGGAACGGAAGGTTCCAAATGGTTGGAAAAGAGCGCAGGTAGTCCCAGTCATCAAGAAGGGTCGTCGAGCAGATGCGCAAAACTACAGACCTATATCTTTGACGTCGATCTGTTGTAGAATTTTAGAACATGTTTTATGCTCGAGTATCACGTCGTTTTTGGAAACCCAAAATCTACTATGTAGGAATCAACATGGATTCCGGAAACAGCGATCGTGTGAGACCCAACTCGCTTTATTTGTTCATGAGACCCAGAAAATATTAGATACAGGCTCCCAGTAAACGCTATTTTCCTTTACTTCCGGAAGGCGTTCGATATAGTTCCGCACTGTCGCCTGATAAACAAAGTGAGAGCCTACGGAATATCAGACCAGCTGTGTGGCTGTATTGAAGAGTTTTCAGCAAACAGAACACAGCATGTTGTTATCAATGGAGAAACGTCT
Organism: Schistocerca serialis cubense; assembly: GCF_023864345.2. NCBI lineage: Eukaryota > Metazoa > Arthropoda > Insecta > Orthoptera > Acrididae > Schistocerca > Schistocerca serialis. The sequence continues at coordinate 190,272,575 of NC_064648.1, forward strand.
ACAGACGTTAAAGTAACCTCTGGCGTGCCACAGGGGAGTGTTATGGGACCATTGCTTTTCACAATATATATAAATGACCTAGTAGATAGTGTCGGAAGTTCCATGCGGCTTTTCGCGGATGATGCTGTAGTATACAGAGAAGTTGCAGCATTAGAAAATTGTAGCGAAATGCAGGGAGATCTGCAGCGGATAGGCACTTGGTGCAGGGAGTGTCAACTGACCTTTAACGTAGAAAAATGTAATGTATTGCGAATACATAGAAAAAAGGATCCTTTATTGTATGAATATATGATAGCGGAACAAACACTGGTAGCAGTTACTTCAGTAAAATATCTGGGAGTATGCGTGCGGAACGATTTGAAGTGGAATGATCATATAAAATTAATTGTTGGTAAGGCGGGTACCAGGTTGAGATTCATTGGGAGGTCCTTAGAAAATGTAGTCCATCAACAAAGGAAGTGGCTTACAAAACACTCGTTCGACCTATACTTGAGTATTGCTCATCAGTGTGGGATCCGTACCACATCGGGTTGACGGAGGAGTTAGAGAAGATCCAAAGAAGAGCGGCGCGTTTCGTCACAGGGTTATTTGGTAATCGTGATAGCGTTACGGAGATGTTTAGCAAACTCAAGTGGCAGACTCTGCAAGAGAGGCGCTGTGCTTCGCGGTGTAGCTTGCTCGCCAGATTTCGAGAGGGTGCGTTTCTGGATGAGGTATCGAATATATTGCTTCCCCCTACTTATACCTCCCGAGGAGATCACGAATATAAAATTAGAGAGAGTCGAGCGCGCACGGAGGTTTTCAGACAGTCGTTCTTCCCGCAAACCGTACGCATCTGGAACAGAAACGGGAGGTAATGACGGTGGCACGTAAAGTGCCCTCCGCCACACACCGTTGGGTGGCTTGCATAGTATAAATGTAGATGTAGATGTTCAGATTGTGGTTAATTATGCTACAGTGGCAGGATGTCCGACTTCGTTGGACATTTTTTCTATGTGATAATGAGCACAAAGTAGTTAATTTACGTTATGGAAGTATATGTTTCTGTTATAAACTGAAGGGGCAAAGAAACTGGTGTACCTGCCTACTATGGTGCGGGGTCCCTGAGAGCACGTAGAGGTGGCATAACACGATGTGGCATGGACTCAACTAACGTCTGAAGTAGTTCTAATAGGAATTGACACCGTGAACCCTGCCGTGCTGCCCATAAATCCGTAAGAGTACAAGGGCTTTCAGTGAGGTAACCCGAATAATCAGACAGCTCAACAATGAAGGCGCACTATCTGGTATGCAGAAGTTCACAAAACATTGGGAAGCTGTCACTAGCAGATAAGCTTTGGACAAACGAACAACTACAGTGAAATAGTGAGACTGACAGGAAACACATTGCAAATTAATAACGCCACGTGCGTAGTGCACAAGATTGCGAGTGACACGATCCGCAGGAAGGAGAAAGTGAAGTAAAATATGCAAGTGTTACCACCTAAACTTGAATTACAATGACAAAAACCCTGTTTGGCAGTTAAAATTTAAAATGTAAATTTGTAGCTTTAGAAAAATACAAAGATTGCATGTATATATCTACAGGATAAAAAATATAAAGGAATTAACATTTAGAGAAAAGGGGTATCTGAGGGGAGTTCAATTTGAGGGCTCAAATAAACTGATCAAACACATAATATAAACAAAGCGAACTGAAGCATAAAAACTGGCTGGAAATGCATCATGTAAAAATACATAAATTAATACACAGTACAAAAAAGCAATTTGAATGCAGAATAACTAAAGTAAAAAAGCTGGCTAAGCAAATATTTCAAAAATTAACATCGTGGTGTCAAGGTAGTTCTGATCCTTACTAATCAGCTGATCACTAAGCAGGTGATCATTAACTCCATATCCATGTTTGATAATTTACAATTCTTCTAGAAGTCCACAACAAAACCCAGCACAATCGTGTACCTAATGAATAGCCTCATAAACACAGAAGTGCTAACTTCTCCCCCCCCCCTCCCACTATATAAACTGGAGTGTAATGTCTGCCAAAACTTTTATGGCTGGTGGGAGGCTTAAGACTTTGGCCAGATGAAGCAGCATTCTGCCTCTGTTGAGAATTTTAAGTCAACAGGGCATCGACCACCCATGCTGGATGATCTCCAGATTCTGAATTATGCCAGAAAGTGGCAAAAAAAGTGATCTTCTTGTTAAATTGGAAGAATCAGAATTACTTTGACATCCTGATGTGAGTTTTTAAAAAAATTTTGTTTGGGTTATTCTTCTTTTTAGTTGCTTTTTCCTATATATTGTTCAGTGTATTTTTATATTATGCATTACGTGCAATTTTGGTTCCATGGAACCCTTTTCTTATATAAACCATTTATTATTGCATTTTTTTAACTTGTTCTCCCCTTGGGTGTGTCACTCTTCTGATGATGTCTATTATTTCATATGTTCCAATGCACAACGCTTTTTCTTGCTAAGGTCGCAGAACAATATATTTATTGATGGAAGACAAAGCATAGTCTACTGGAACATAGTGCAGGAGCTGACGACATGCTGTTGATGAATACATAAATGTAACTGGAAACGTCAGCCACGTGAAGATGGGCACAGATTCCCAAGGCCACTTATGGCATTGAAATAAGGCACTTCGAAATTATTTGTACAGTACCTGTGTCTTCACAATACTATGCCCTTCAGAACGGCATGCAAATCTGAAGGAACAGGCACTGTCATTGACAATTATAGCAGTAGTGAACATTGGGGGTTTAAGTCCCAGACAGGAACAAATTTTCACGTGTCACAAACATCTGACATCAATGTATAGCCGCAGTATGCAAAGCTATTTTGTAATGTTTACCACTGCTGCAATGGCCAGTGAGATTTCTGCTCTGTCGGATGTGTATGGATGTTTGAAGGAATATACTGTAAAGATACGGTCACTGTATAAACACAATATAGGAACAATCAATGATGTATCTATTCCTCTACCACAAAAAAATCACGATATAACACACACAAAATAATACTTTGCATGAAATGGCGAAATGAGACGGAAATCAATAGATGAAAATCCTGAGCGGGTTTGATGGCTCTACCCTGGCCATAATGCTCCAAACATTCTCAGTTGTGGAGAGAACAAGTGGCTATGGTGTCCAAGATAGGGTTTGACAACCACAAAGACAAGCACTTGAAACACTCACAGTGTACAGGCATATAATGTTGCTGAAATGTAAGCCCAGGGTGGCTTGTTATGAAGGGAAACAAAATGGTGCATAGAATCTCCTCGACTTATCTCTGTACTGTATGGGTGCCACAGATGGCAACCAGTGGGGCTCTGCTATGAAAAGACATGGCACTCCAGACCATATGGTTGTCAGGCCACATGGTGGGCAACATTCAGGTTGGTATACCAGTGCTGACCAGGGCGTCTTGAAACACATATTCGACCTGGAATTTCGTTGGCTGGAGTAGAATTGTCTTCAGTGACGAATCCCACTTGTAACTGAGCCTGGATGAGGATCAAAGTAGTGTCGGGAGACGCTACACACAGCCATGGGATACCAATATGACTGTCGCCCACCACACTGACCGTCAATGTGGAGCCGTGATCCAGGGTGCCCTTTCATTTTGTAGTAGGACCCCTTTAGTTGTCATCCACAGTACTGTTAGAGCACAGTCTTATGTCGGTGATATTCTATGCACCCATTTGTAGCACTCTACGGAAAGGCATCCTTGGCTTACATTTCAGCAAGATAATGCACATCTGCACATAGCGATAGTTTCTACTGCTTGTCTTCATGCTTGAAAACCCTTCCTTGGCCAGTGAGGTCGCAGGTTCGCTCCCATCTGAAAACGTATGTAACATTGTTGGTGAGCTCATCTGACCAGCTCAGGATTTTGATGAGCTAAAGCGCCAACTGGACAGTATATGGCTCGACATCCCTCAAGAGGACATCCAACAAATCTATCAATCAATGCCAAGCCAAATAACTGCTAATATAAGGACCAGTAGTAGACCAACACTTTACTGACTTGCTCAATTTGTGGAGCTCTTTCTCTTGAATAAGTCGACCAATTTTTCTGCAGTTGTGACCATTTGGAAGGCTGTACATGTACATAATGTCTACGAATTTCAGTCGCAAGTGGACAATTTCTTCGAGGTCAGTATAAGGGCTGTGAATATGTGACACGTGTAAGTTTCGATTGATACTGGAAGTGTGCACCGGTAGTTGTAGTTCTTAAGGCGAGCACTTGTGGTAAGCGACAAATCTGTGTTCGAATCCTGGTCTGGCACAAATTTTCTTCTGGTCCAAATGGCTGATGTCAATATAGTGTCTCAGTACGTGAAGTTATTTTGTAACATTTCGGAAGTATTCGTAGCTAGCTGCATTATTCAGCAACAAGAAATGCTTTTATTTTATTTTTATTTTATTTTATTTTTTTGCCATAATACTGCTCATTCCATTCAACTGTTCTTCATAGACTTTTGCTGTCTCTGAGAGAAGTACAATATCATTAGAAAACCTCAAAGCCTTTGTTGTTTGTCCCAGAACTTTAATTTCGCTCACAAATTACTCCTTGATTTCCTTTTCTCCTTACTCAGTGTACAGACTGAATAACACCAGTCGTACACGACAACCCACTTTTCCCCCTTAGCCACCGCTTTCCTCTCACATTCTATGACTTTTGCAACTGCAGTCTGGTTTCTGTACATGTCTGGAATAATCGTTCACTCCATTTTCTAAAAATCTGTGATACCTTCAAACTTCAAAGTTTGGTATATAAGTAAAAATTGTTACAATCTCTTTCTAAATCGGCCAATGTTACGAGAAGAAGAGTATAATATATTATTTCTCAAGACAACAAATATTTTGTGAACATGTACTAGTTGTAAACAGCCGAATGTTTTATCACTAGAAATAGTTTTATTTGGCACTGCATACCAATTTAGTGCTATGACTTACTATTTTTTTAAAATTTTAATGCAAAAGATAATTTTAGCTATTGTAGGCAAAAGGGCATCATGGATGCCCAGGTTCATACCTCTATTTTACGAAGCTAACTCATTAATCACGAATTAGAGACGGTTTTTCTATACAATCTTATCACAAATGCCTTTTCATTTGTGTTAAAGTGCTTATTAACTGGATAATTTGTACACAGCATTGTCATAAACAATAACCATGACCACTAAGGTAGTTCAATATCACTGGCCATCGTGCAAGTTGACGTTTCAAAACGAATATACTGTCCGAATTGCTAAATATATTTGTCATTGTTGCCTTGAATTGTAATTTACGTATTGCTCCTACGGCCTAATGTGCTTATTGTAGCTGAAAATGTTTGTCGACTTAAAGTTTTAGGCACAACTAAAACAGGAGTTACGAGGAAATCTAGAAGGTTTCAGACCATGGAGAATTTGTGAAGAGTAGATCATTAGTTCAAAGTTGATTATGGTGTGCTGTAGGAGACAGAACAAATCTATGGCAATAACGTTTGTAAACTTTAAGAAGCCATCCAATGTCTCCATGGAACTCCAGTTTTAAACAATCTAAGAAATCTAAGACTTTATCCAAAATTAATTAAAGTAATAGAACTTACTCTAAACAACGCTAAATTGAAAATAAGGCTTAGAGAAAAAAATTCTGAAACAATCCTCATAAAAACAGGCCTATTACCATTACTGTTCGACTGAGCACTGGAATATGTAATGAGAGAATGGTACAAGGATAACGCAAAGAACATAAGAACTGGAAGTGTGAAAACTGATAAAAGCTTAAACTGCTTGGGATTTGTTGCTGATATTATGCTCCTAGTCAAGAATGTTCAAGAAACTACTAAAGTA